>NC_053454.1:22150632-22458653 GCF_015227805.2 Hirundo rustica
CCACACCTCCATGGGATGATCTTCCAATGGAAGAGCATCCCAAAGAAGGACCGTGAAGGGAATGATCCACTCTTGATCATAGAGTGGGTCTTCCTGAGTCATCATCGGTCCAAGAGGATGACCCGGCCACAGGAGTTGGTTGCTGAGCTGATCCGGAAGGCAAGGTTCCGGATCAGAGAGTTGGCCGGTTCTGACTTCGAATGTATTCACATCCCAATTGGCTTGAGATCGGGCCAAATTTCAAAAGCTATGTTGGAGCACTTGCTTCAGGAGAATGAAGCACTCCAATTCGCTCTGGACTCCTTCACTGGGCAAATTTCTATTCATCGGCCTGCCCACAAAATTTTTAATTCAGAAACTAAATTTATACTATCACTCAAAGAGGTTCGCAGTAGGAGGCCCCTCAAGGCTCTAACCGTTTTTACAGACGCGTCTGGAAGGTCCCACAAGTCAGTTCTGACTTGGAAGGACCCTCAAACTCAGCAGTGGGAGGCTGATATTGCCGAGGTGGAAGGATCACCTCAAGTCGCTGAGTTGGCCGCTGTTGTTAGGGCATTTGAGCGGTTTCCCGAACCCTTTAATCTGGTCACAGACTCCGCCTATGTGGCGGGGGTGGTATCCAGAGCAGAACAGGCGATTTTACAGGAGGTGTCCAACATAGCACTTTATGACTTGCTCTCGAAATTAGTTAGATTGGTTTCCCACCGAGAGCAACCCTATTTTGTGATGCATACGAGATCACACACCGATTTGCCAGGGTTCATCGCAGAGGGGAACAGGAAGGCTGATGCCCTTGCTGCCCCCGCTGAGATGGCCACCCTGCCAAACATCTTTATGCAGGCGAAACTCAGCCACCAGCTCTTCCACCAAAACGCGCCTGGCCTTGTTCGCCGTTTCCACCTTACGCGGGAACAGGCCAGAGCGATCGTGGCCGCGTGTCCATCATGCTCCCAGCAGGCTGTTCCAACTTTACATGCAGGGGTTAATCCCCGAGGGCTGAGGAGCTGTGAGGTGTGGCAAACGGATGTCACACACTTCCCACAATTTGGACGACAAAAGTATGTTCATGTATCCGTGGATACCTTTTCTGGAGCCGTGTTCGCCTCTGCCCACACAGGGGAGAAGGCCGGGGATGCCATAAAACACCTCATCCACGCCTTCTCTTTCATGGGCATTCCGAGGGAACTGAAAACCGATAACGGCCCAGCGTATAAATCCAGGGAGCTTCGTAGCTTCCTGCAGCAATGGGGGGTGGAGCACAAGACCGGCATCCCCCGGCATCCCCCGGCATCCCCCCACAGGCCAAGCCATGGTTGAGAGGACCCATGGGACCATCAAGCGTGTACTACATCAGCAGCAGAGGGTCCTCAAGACAGAGTCACCATCAGTCAGGCTGGCCAGAGCTTTGTTTACCATTAATTTCCTGAATTGTTCTTACGAAGGTCTCAATCCGCCCATCGTCCGGCACTTCGGTGCCAGCTCGCTGTTTGGGGTCAAAGAACGACCGCAGGTCATGGTCAGAGATCCTGGGTCTGGAGGGACAGAAGGGCCACACGATCTGGTCACGTGGGGACGTGGGTACGCCTGCGTGTCCACCCCCACGGGACCAAAATGGATTCCAGCTAAGTGGGTGAGGCCCTATGTTCCCAAAAGCCCAGGGTCTGGCAAAATCAACAGTCCGCAAGTCACCGTGGCAGCGTGGAGGCGAAAAAGGAAAACATCGAACGAGGAGAGCTGAACATCAGCTCCGGGCGGAGTCATCCCTTTCCCTGCAGTTGTCAAATTTAAGTAACGTATTTGTTTAGTGTCTTTCAGTTTTTCATAACAGCAACCCGAGCCGGATTCCCCGCTCCGAGGAGGTTCCACCTAGCCCTCGGAGCCTTGGCAACGCTCAGCCTGAGTCTCCCAGTCGTTGGATGGCTGGTCCACCAACCGAACAACTACACCACCATCCGACAAGTGACCAACATCAAAAGGGAGACCAAGGACTGGCTGGGCGGACTGTCTTCTAATTGGGGAATCTCCGGTTGGGCTTCATCTATGATAAAACTGGGTTGCTGTGTTTGTTTGTTTCCTTACTTGTTATCCTTGCGTTCGGTGTACAAAAAAGATGTTGTATAATTTGGTTTCTGCCACCTCACACTCCCCCACAGTTAACTATGTCACCATGCCATCAGAAGAGGACCATGAGGAGGAAGGACTGGAGTTGGAAGAGGTGCTGGAGGGGACCCCAGAAGACGAAGAAAGAAATCCGGATGAAGAAGAGCATGAACTGGAGTACCCAACACAGCATCACTGACCTCCCTCCTCCGTTCCAGTCCCACTCCTCTTGAAAAAACAAAAAAGGGGGAGATGTGGTAGTGTGAGAATTGTTTTATTAAGTTATGAAGTTATTTTTGTAAGATTTTTAAGTTATTTTATAATGGTTTAGTTCACTGTATACCCCTGTGTTCTGCATTGGTTTTCCCTTCTGCATCTGTTGTTTTGTCTATTGTAAAACCCGACGTTTTCTGTCATTCATCCCTTCCCTGCACCTGTCGCTGTCAATCCCCGCCCCCCCCCTCCTCGTGGTCGCCTGCCTGCCACTCAGAGACCCTTCCCTGGCTTCTAGAATCCTCCGGGAAGGGTGCCAAGTGATAGGCTGGGGCCCGGGAGACCCCCTCCCCTCATTTTGTGATTGGTCCCCAGTCCCATGGTTCACACCCCCGGTTAACCCCCCCGATCCCTGTGACTGGCTGACCGGTTGTCACCACCCCTGTTTCCACCCCACTTTAAAAGCTCGTGCACGCCTGCCCCCAGGGTCTCTTCTGGGCTGTGGGTCAGAGAGTGCTGAGCCCCGTGCTGCCTCTCCCCCTGAATAAAATCCTGTTTAACTGAGCCCAGAGGAGTCCGCCTTTTGATTAGCTGCCGTGGGTTGCATACGCCATCTGCTGGCCGTCGCTGAGAGGGGAACCAAGACCCACAGGGAGGAGGTGGCTCACCCGACTTGCCACCCCGACCTCACCCGTTGCCGCGGTGCAAGAGACTGAGCTAGCCCGTGGCCGCGCTCATCAGCGCAAGGAACAGCACCGCGACAACAGGGAGTTACTTGGATGTTTATTTTAAAAATAGAAATATTGACAAGAAATACTTAATGGTCTTCAAATAAATAAGAAAATGCAATTAAGGAAAATAAAGTTGCTCAATACCTGAAGCAAAGATAGAAGTAATGGCTTCAAGTGAGAGAAGTGTAGATTTTATTCAGCCATAACTATGTCCATAATTAGGAAGTTTCATAGTGCACTGAACTTGCAAAGAAATACAGAGGATTTCTACTTGATTACAAAAGCTTCAGGAGTATCTGTCAGATTCTGTAAGAGCAATCATATTCCCTCCTCCTTACTCTTCACATTTTAATTCATCACTGAAACTATTGTCTAAAACACCCAAGATAACACTGCCCATGCCTATGTACAAAATTCAAATAAGTATTTCTACAGAACCATAGAAATTTAAAAATACCTACACTTGAGAAGAAATCCCTTTGGAAATTAAGGGGGTTTTGTCTATAACCAAGCCTCTCACCATTATACCAGGTGTTTAATGGCTGTAAACTTAACTCCTTGTTTTGCTGAAACTATATATGACTACTTCTTTTATAGGTAGCACAATAGCACTTGAACTTTCCTCTCCTCTGTCTTGAATATGAACACAGAATTATATATGAAGAGTACTGAGAATAGTCTAGATATAGCTAAAAATACTCATGTACAGATACAAGCACTTTTACACATATGATGCATCTACAAGTTCTTTCACACAGACAATGCATCTAAGGCAGAGCTTTTTCTACATGATTATCCAAACAGGTGTGCAGTGAAAAATCCTAAGAGGTAGGTCAACCAATGTCTATTGCCACAATTATGAAGAAAAAAGTAAAGCAAAAGGAAACACGGAGAAGGATCCCTCCTTCTCGGTAAGTTAGCACCTATACAAATGAAATGAGTGCTGTTCTGTTCTTTGAAGCTCTGGACTAAGCCATCTTGTACGTAACTTCACCCCAAAGTAAACCAGTATTTGTAGCATCTGTAAATCTTTAGCACAAAATGCAGTAAAACTGTGTCACACGCCTAGAACACATAACCACAAGAGCCAGTCACCAACCCAAGGTATATGTTAAAATTTAAGGATTCAGACAAAACAGAAAATCAAAGTATTATCCTCTTTAGCTGGTAACTCAAGCAAGCAATGTAGTCCTAGAAGTGGTCAGGAAACAAAGTCCTTTGAAAGCACATGCTTTTAGTTGCCTCAGGAAACATGCATTAAAATGAGGAATAATTACCTTTCAGGTTCAAAGACACTGCTATCTGCTACCATTGCCTTTAACACATCAGCATTTGCTGCAATGAGAATAAACAGAACTCTTCAAAAGTGAACAGTCCTAACTTTAGAAAAAAAACAACAAAATTCAAGTCCCTCAAAGAAATTTCATCTAAAAGAAAGATGACTGCATTATGTATCTCCAAAACAGCACAAGAGGAAACTGCAGAAAAAAATGTTAATTCTATGGGTAGTCTTAACATGAGCCACTAAAATTGCAGTTCATATTGCACTCAAAGCTCCACCCCAGTGCAAGCCATGAAACATAGCCATCTACACAAAACTATCCAACAAAGATCTCTCAACCACCTCACATGTTTAACCCAGCTTCAGATTAAAAACATCAGTTTAAGAGAGCTCTACAAAATGCAAATTCATTATCAGCCAAGAACTATCAATTGCCCACTTCTTATCAAAACACATGAATTACCTAATCCCAATCTCAAGGAAATATATACAAACTCAAAGCACTAATAGTCTTCAAAAAAAAAAAAACAACAAATAAACCCCAAACAATAGGAAAAAATCCCCTAACAGCAAAACCCAAAAATCCCCATATGCAAATCCAAAAACACTTTTCCAAAGGACTAGTCTCCATTCAGAGGTAACGCAAAGCCAGTTCAATGGTTAGAACTGATTTATACAAATGTAAAATTAAAATGCTGAAGGCTCTTGTTATATAAAAAACATCCAGTCTCCTAAACATTTTTTCTATTGGGCAAATACATTCTGACTAACCAAGCCTTCCATGGGGTGCTTAACTATGATTTTGTTTTCTCAGTCAATTTTTCCTTATTATCCTTTACTTCGGACACACATACAGATAACCTGTACAGAATTCAACATTAGTGCTATATACCAAATTGTCTCAGTTATGCACAAGCCTCTCATCAGACAAGAGCTGCAAGAATCACTTCAGGACAAGGAGTTTAATCTAGTCAAAACATAAAAGTTTCCACAGGCTTTAAACACTGCTACTAAGAAAGCAACACTGAGTTTTTACTTCACAAACAAAGCAAAAGCCTGAAGCAAAAAACCCCAAATACCTAAACAGTTAAAATATCTGAAAATGCAAGACCTGAATTTACCACACAAAACAATTTTCAAACAAGCAAGAAACTTCCCTATTGCCCTTGAAGTTACTCTTTATAAAGACAACTTCAAAGAGCTAAGAACGAACAAATTGGTTATTAAATGAAAGCACATGAACATACCATACATCAGACTTTCCGAAAAAACTTATTTTTTATAGAACACCACCACAAGGGGCTGCTAACTTCAATGTCACAATACTATACCTTCATTTTTCATGATGTAGTTAACAATTTGTCCCACAGTGTCACTATTCTCATGTATAGTTTCATTCATTTCTGTGCAAAGAAATAAATACGTTGTCAGTATCTTGGCCTTATGAATCAAGAACTGAACTATTTTAATTACAGATAATGATAAAAAAGTCACAACCAAAACCAAGCACACACCAAAAGAAACTACATTTTAAGAAAGAGGGAAGATCTTTGGTCACTATGGAGGGAAAGCTTAGATAAGACTTTACCATTCTTATTCAGTAAAAACTATGAACACAGGTTTATCATCTGTGCATCAGTCAAAACAAATTCAGCTAAGAATTAATTAAGCTCAGTATTTTCACAAACATACTTCAGAATTCCTTCTCTAGTTAGTAAGGAGGAGACAAACAAGACAGCAGGGAGGAATTCTAACAACAGGGAGGAAAAAAAACCAAACCAAACCATTAAGCTGTCTCAAATCACTACTCCAAAAAAAGGTACTATCGGCTTTTAGTATGAAGGGGATTCAATTTAAGAATTTCCCCACATCTACAAGGACATAATGATTAATTAATTAAAAACAAACAAACAAACTTTTGGAATAGAATGCACCTATTAACAATATTAAAAGCTTCCCTAAAATAACCTGCAAAAACTGAAGATGCAAAACAGTGAAGATGCAAAACTGTGCCCTTCCCTAATAATTACCATAATGCTTTATTTAAAAAAAAATGGGGTTGAGGCAAGTTTGATAGGCTAGACTCTAAATTCTTCTCTTAGGAAGTAAATTAGGGGCTTCCCCACTTCTGTACCCAGGCTTCATCTTAATACCTGCAACTCAGCAATGTAACTTAGAGGCAGCTAGTTCCTGCCACTGACACATAGGGGATGTCCCCGCTGCATTACCGCTCCCTGTTCGCTCAGGGGAACTAAGAGATCAGATATTGCACTCACTGCACAGCTGCCCCAGGCAGTTAATGCTCAAGAACACACTGACACATCATTACTGCACCACACGGGTCTACCCTTACCACAGAGCCACTGTAATGTGCACTCATTATAAACCTACTGAAAGAAATTAATTGAGAGAAAGGAAGAGGAGTATTTACAAGTGACTTTTGTTTTCACTTACATTTTACAAATGTTATACCATGTTACTATAGCCCTTCCCACATGGTAACTCCCATTTTTTCCCTCAAGTGAGAATAGACGGGAATAAGGAACAATAAAAACAAGGGCACAAATGAACTAACATTAGGGTAAAAACAATGGCATCTTTAAGACATTACATAAAACAGAATTAAGATATTCAGACCAAAGGCTTGGTTTTATACAGGGTAGATGAGAATGACAGCACAACAGGAACAAATTGATTCCAAAACACAGAAAATAAGATCTTAGGCTTTAAATGGCAGCTTTTTGCCACTTCTCAACTAGCACTGCATACACTAATACTTTGTTGTTAACAGCAAGCAGAATACAGAAAAATGATCTGGTGACTCCATCTGTGGAGCTGCAAACAAACATACTGATACTCTGATCCCTCTGTAAGCTCTTACTTGATGTTAGCAGGCTTGCATGGGAAAGCAGAACACTCCAGTTGACTGGCAAAGATCAAACCCCAAGTGACACAATAACAAAAATATTATTCTTAATACTGCTTTGATGTCAAATATAGACACAGAAATGACAGAAGTCTCACAATAAATTGTTTCATAGTAGTTGCAATGCACAGAAATTTGTTTATTAGACTTGATTACCTATTTTTTCATCAATTTTTTCTTCTTCTACTTCTTCAGCTTCTGTTGTACAACGATATCCTTTTTTCTTAAGGATATGGCAGATAAGAATTCCCAAGAGACCCATGATGAAGAAAACAGGAACCAAAGCAAAGGCAATATACTCTAGGTGTTCAGCCTTGCCATCATTGCCATCCACTTTAGTTGTCAAAGTAGTTGTCTGTAAGCCATGGCTTGACAAAACCCGCAGAACCTCTCGATCTATGTAAATCAATAAACACACGTATCACTATACACTGTAAATCACTTGAAAGAATTAAAAAAATTACAAGCAAGACCAAATCCCCACAGTACCTTCTGCAATGATGAGGACAACACATACTCTCCTGGCGAAGAACTTACACCAGAAACAGCAGATATTACCCCTTCACCAAACAATTACAAACATCTAACATCCAAAAAGCCTGAGCAATATTTCTTCAATATAACAGTGAAGAACCAACCATACTGTAGCCTGACAAGCTTGTAATCTCAAATAGAGGGCTCTCATATTTCACAGCCAAATAACACCACCATCGCTCCTTGTTCATATCTCAGAGGAAAATGCTATACCATTCCTCCAGTCCTAAGTTCATGCAAAATTACAAATAAAATGTGGAACCTTCCCTAATATGAGAGTTAATACAGGATTTAATATTGACCCTTGCACAGAAAAACTATCAGGTCTGAAAGAAATAGCCTTGATTTTTCTTTTTCTTTTGACAGTGGGAATTCTCAACAGAAAGAGTATCTATTCCTTGTTCATCAGATTAAGGTGGGCTTATTCTTTGTTTGCCTGAGATTTGGAAATCATTTTGTAGTTAAACTTGAAACAGGACATGAAAGAATTCCTTTTGCTTGCAAAGAATTAAAGTTGAAGCATTGTGACACACTATATCCACAATTAAGCACTTCTGTTTTATTTAAGTTATTAATTTCACAGATGTAAACTTCATGTTATAAACTGGGATTCTGACCTATCAAAAGTACAGAATATTTACATTAGAAGGGACAGTTGAAGCTCATCAGTTCAAATGCTGCTAAAAGCAGCACTGATTACATCAGGTTTTGTAGGTAAGCTAGAGCCAGATTATGAACATTCCACATTTCTGGACAATCTCTTCCAATATTAACACACTTGTATGTCCAGCATACACAAAGAAACTAAAAACTCAGTACTTTCTTGCGTATCAAATACAAAAGTATAAAAAGTTCAACAGCTCAGATAAATCCAAAATTACATGTTGCACACTCAAAACCTTGGCAAACCTTTAGAGCTTATACACATTCCCCACCCCATATAATAAAGACTTAAACATTACTATCCCAAACATGCATTTCTACCTTCTGTTCTTCTCTTCCACTCCAGCTGAAATCAATTTTTTTGAGTAGGAAATAATGACAACCAGATGGCGTTCGTTTTTTATCCATCTATCTCAAGGTATTTCCCATCCACTTGTATTGACATGGACAAGGAAATTCACCATTGTTCCATTCATTGAACTTTTTGAAGAATAGAAGAGTCAGCAGAAAACCATTTACATGAGAGGAACACTTTCACAACACGAATGTCTAGAATAATAATCCCTTCCTTTCAAAAATACAATTTAAAAAAAAAAAAAAAATTGAAGCCTCCACAAATTTGCAGAAAGAGCATTATTCCACAAACATCTCCTGCACTGGCTGCATAATTAAGTTGCATTTGAGAACCACCAGTAAGGTGACAGATAGCAAAGAGAAATTTGGTATTTACCCTAGTTTTCTTTATTCCTCTAGAAAGAGTAAACCTTTTATTTTAAAGTATTTCTTAATATTTCAGAACTGTCTTGAATTGTCAGTTTAGTAGTATGCAATACACAAGACTTGCTCGAAGTGGAAACAATGGAAATTATTTGAAATAACAATTGGTAAATCCCAATTAGCAACAAGAAAAAAAAAATGCATTAAGCATTTCGCTAAAATAATTTTCTAGGAAATAGCAGAAATACAGAAAAATTGAAAGAAGGGCAAACAAATTAATGAACAGATCTCAAAACTAAATGTTAAAGCAGAATCTCAGGATATTTGCTTTGGACAAAATCAGACAGTCAAGTTTGTTCCCAAAATCAAAAGAGAAAGCTATTCACTTTTAAGAGGCTAGCAATCCTACAGATGACTGTATGCAGAATTTACCAACATGTTACCTTCAGAAGCTCTAACATGCCTGAGTAGGACAACTGAAAAATATCTAAAATTTAACACTTGCAATTCTTTTATACTGCAAGGAAGACAGGAAAGAGTAAGGGATACAATCATATAACTGAGAAGGCTGACCTGATGCAGTTTATTTGCATTCTAAGATTTTATAATTCGTGCTTTAATATACCAAAATATAATTTCTTTTTTTTTCTAACTCATCAGGTAGCAACAGCCACAAAGCACACTAGATGATCAACAAAGTAGTTTCATTTACTTTCGAGGCAAGAAAAAAGCCGTAACACCACAAGTATTACTTGGATGACTAAAACCTCTCAGAATCTAAGAAATCCAACTGAAACAGCGTACATCACAAGCTCTTAAGGGTATTAATAAATAAGCACCTTTCATGTTGAAATATAAGACAATAAGCAGATACTCTGGATTTTGTTGCACTGTATCCATTTTAAGAAAGACCAGGAAACACCTCTCTACTATCAACAGCTACTTGCTAGTCAAGCTATTTTGTGGAAGGGTCACAAAATTTGTCCAACTCAACTTTTTGGGTTTTCTGCCTCTCTGTGGCAAGAGTGGCATGCATTGCCCAAACAAGTATGTATTTTCTCCATAACCATGGCAGGTAACTCCCACCAAACCTAGAGAGCAAGGGGGCCTTATCACATGGCTAGAGGTCCATGCCTCAGGCTTTCCAAGTAGTGGTCCACTGCAATTCTTCTAGATGCAAATCTGTTTTTTGAGGTCCCTTCCAATTCAGTTCTCTGCTACCCCACCCATCGTGCTCCTGATAGACTGTAGCTCTGAAAACAGCTTTAAACTGGATTACTGAAATAACCATGTTTTAAGAAAAAATGCAATAAAAGGTCTTTAGTTTTCAAGCAGTCGTTTTACTGAATTAGTAGCCTGAGGTCTGGCAAACTCCTCTATTAAGACAATCCACTGATTGAGTATGCTGAAGTGTGGAAATAACAATGAGCAGTAACAGCCAAGTGCATCCAGAACAAAGTTTCCCAGGGCCATTTTTGTAACATGGAGCCAGTCTTCAGATTATGCTCAAAAAATAAGGGCAGTAGCATTAATTATGCACAAAAAAAATTTTAACTCTGAGGGCAGTGTTCAAGGTTAGGTTGGATAAGGCCTTGAGCAACCTGGTCTCGTGGGAGGTGGTGCAAGGAGGGTTGGGACTGAACAATCTTTAAGGTCCCCTCCAACCCTCAGCATTCTCTGGCTCTATTTAAAAAAACATATAATGTCAAACATAATTATTCTTAAATCATCAACTTCAACCCCATCAGCTTGACATAGCTGCTGTGAACAGATACAATTTAACACCTTCACCACTCTCCAAAAGAGCAAACTGTCAGGAACCACTCGGGTTGAGATTTCCAGCCTACCTAATACGTAACACCTGTAAAAGCCTGCATGTCAAGAACCATGGGTTGAATTCTTTGTTTTCTTTCTTTTTCTTCCTACATAATCAGTTTTATGATTTAGTACTTCTGCTTGTAGACTGCCACGTGAAACACCAATGAAAAAACTCTCATTAGCTAAAACCTCACCTGCAATCAATAGGTGACAATAATCTTGACAAACACTCAAATAGATACAGCCTATACAAGTCGAAAGAAGAATTGTGCCTATACTGGCACTTTTTTAACTGACAGAAGAATATTGAAAATACCATAATTTATCAACTGAATACTCTGTAGCATAGATTAATAACTCTGTCTATTAATAGGGTTAAGGCATACCTAGTTCAAAACTAGGAAGGAAAACATAGAAGTATTTTTTCATTTAAAAATTTATTAAATTAACATGGATACTTCAGCATACAAGCTTATTTACATAGGCTTATGAGACTTTTCATTGGCTGTAATTAGGTACCTAAAAATTCAACTCTCCCCTTAAAATTCAACAAGAAACAAACATCAATAGTAAAACATTATATCAATAACATTTCTATAAAAGCAGATCATTTACACAAAGTCCCGAAGCTGCTTGATGCCATTCATCTTTTGTTCAGACACAAAAATTCACCAAAAGCAAAGCAAAAATATCCTAGAAGAAATTAACTTAGCTGGAATCAATACTTGGTGCTGTGTGACCTTGCAAGCAGAGCAAAGCACTCAGCTTTCATTATCAAAGACCGTACACAGAATGCCCTCAAAACCCTGAGCAATTGTGACATAATGCAAAGCCAAGCCTTGAGTACCTAAATGGGCAATACATTTTATGTCCCAAGTCACAGCTACATCATCCCCTGTTGTACATTTCCTATTCCCTTTCCCCAGAGGCACATTATGCTTATATCAGACTGTTGACAAGTTTACCTCATTCTTGTGATGTACGATGCTGCTTCTCAATGGTTTTAATCAGGCCATAGCAATCTTCCTTGACTTGAGTCAATTCATGAAAGAACTAATTTATTTCAGTGCTTCGCTGTCCTAATATTTTTATACACCAGTCACCGTATACCAGTCTACATATGAAAAGTACTTGAAGATGTCATCTAAATTAAATTATTTATGAGTGGTATTCAGCACATTTAGTGATGCTTAAGCTGTAAATGATAAATTGCATTCATGCTACTAATTCAGATCCCATGTACTCATTTGCTTAAAAATATATGAAAAGGATTAAAGTTGAATATTACCTGCCCTGACTTAATCCTTAGCTAAGAAGAAAAAAATAGTCAATCTCAGACAAGTCTTTTGATTCTAATCACTGTAACTCAGATACAAAGGTAGTGTTCTTCCACCTCAGCAACTGCTCAGGTCAATTTACAGGATCTTCAGGAATATAAGAGGAAGGAAGTTAGACAGATGGAAAAAAAGTCATGCTTCATTAAATTGCAATTTTTACATGGCATAGACAAAATTTTCATAAAGCACATGAGAAATTTCTAGAAATATTAAATCTTAATCCTATCTTGCTTAAAGTACAACTCAAATTCGTGAAAAACAAATCCTTTTAATAACCAAGATCAAAAGTTTAGTTCCTGTATTAGCAATATACAACTCAGCATTAAAATTATGCACTGTTGGTCTAAATCTCCTATACTAAATCTAAGTATAATCTACACCCATCTGATTACTTCAAGCACATTCCACTTGCTTTTGTATTGTTTAATTTACAGAAAGTGGCTCATAAACAACAATGTAATCTTCTCTCTGCTCTACTGGTAAAGAATCCCATTTACTTACTCTGGATTTTGCCCACTATGCCCGTGCCTTTTACCTTTTATGGCATGCCTTTTAAAAATGTTAACTTACAAGTTATGAATTTGAATATTTGAGAAATCTACCTGCTAAAAATAAGTACATATAGATTCACTATCTTGTCCATGAAGTTTAAGGAGTTACAAGATCATATTCCCTGCTTTTAAGCACGAAAATGAAACATAGATAGCAATCTCAAAGTATACAGAAACAAACTATTGTTGGCCTTCATGCTAATTAATATTTAAACAAATAATATATGATCACATACAACCTATTTAAGTACAAGACAAATGAAATGTTATGGTATGGCACATAATCTGCTCAAACATCTCAGTACAGCTGCAAAACACGCCTCAGTAGCAACATCAGCTTAGGCATTTCTCCCCTTTCTCATCATTAATGTGCCAGTCTATCCATCTGCAGGAAAAAGGGCCATCACTTAAGGTTCAAAATATTTAGAGAATATTTTGTATGTTTGTATGATGGGTTTTGGTTCTTTGGGGGGGCCTTTCTGGTGCTTTGTCTTTTCCCTTCTTTGGTACCTGGATCACTTGCGGTTCAATTCACTACACAGACCAACACACTGCTGCTAAAAGCATTGCTTAAGCTTATTGTGGCAATGCCACAAGGAGAAATGGTCAGGCAGCCTGCGACCCCAGCTTCCCCTGCAAGGAAAACACACCTGATGATGATACACAGTGCCCCATCCTCACCTGGTTCTAGAGGAAAGGTATTTTGAACTACATTAAACAGTAACACTTCCTACCTCCAGGACAGATATCAAAGGCAGATGGATCATAGAATGATTTGGATAGGAAAAGACTTTAAGGACTACGTAATCCCAACCCTGCCATCATTGGCTAGGACTCCTTTACTAGATGAGATTGCTTAATCTGGATGTGTTCTTTCATTCATAGCATTCATTTTAAGTAGCATTTAGCATAAAAGTTCTTTCACGTTAAATTACATGCTTTTAAATTCAGGCATAGAAATAAAAACTCCCTGTTTATTAGCTCAATTTCCTAAATACACACTAAATACCTCAATCTCAAGAATTTAAGAAACTAACTTTACTTTCAAAAACTTCAGTTGTAGTGACATTAATTCTATGCCAGCTTGTATATCCTAGCATTTCAGAAGGGGTGGATATTTCCTTAACAGAAAAGAGGTTCTAAATCAGTTGTATACTTTCATTCAGTACCTTCAATCTACTCAGAGATAAAGCATTCTATTAGAGCTGCAGTAGAGGTTTCTATTATCAAGTTGAATTTAACTTTTTTTAGATTCTTAATTCAGGTGCTTAGCAGGGAAATCATTTACTCTGAATGTATACAATCATGTATACATTTAACACACAACTTTAACTATTTTACCGATAGTAAATTTAACAAGAACAGTTGTATGTAACTCCAAAATAAATACACTTTTTACAAGATATCTGATTCAAATAGTATTTATCTATTGTGGACACTACAGTCAAATCACTTTTGCAAAAATAAGCAAATGAAATTACTAGCAATTTCAATCACAAGACAAAATATACCACTGCCCAAAACACACACTTAAAAAAAAGAATTAGGAAACATTTGGGCTTCTCTGCCTTACTAGTTAGGTGGTAGCTACAGAAGAGAGCAGGCAAACTAGAAAAGTCAGTAAAGAAGAGATTTTAAAAAGTTTGTTTTCTGAAGGGGAAAAAACTCTTAAGTGAAGAAAATCTATTCTCTACCATTTGCTTTGTCCATTGTTCAAAGAAATTGTACTTCAGGGAATATGCTTAAAGGGAATAACAAAGGAAAAACACCTATCATCGAAGAAGAACATTCAACACATTTGTGAATTCCGCTTAACTTCTAGCTTCCTTGTAGTAATCAGAACCTACAACCAGAAGTGAAATAAGCAGGAAGTGAGATGAGAAAAAGGAAGCCACATGATGAAGGAACATACTGACAACTAATGACACACTGCCAACTGCCTTAGAGGTTAAGCAGGGCTGATTAAGAATTTCTGTTAAGAACACACCTCAAAACCTTCATCAGATTTGTCAAAAGCAGTATTTCAAGAAAGTGACCAGAAGGATCAGCCACATTTCCTTAAAGCTCATTCTAAGAGCATCTACATTGTGAACAGCAACAGTAAGACTCAGGCAGCAAGACTCAGGCATGACCCACCTGAACTTAACACTAAACAGCATCCATGGTACCCAGCGTTGTGTTCACATCCAGAAAACACCAAGCTTTTCAGAGTAACTCAGGCTGGAGTCCTTACACCAGAGACAAAACCTCTGGCTCACTGAAGTCACTACAAAAATTTTGACTGGAGGCAAATTTTGCAGGAGGTCTGGAAAGAAAGCTTTTTACTGAGAGGTAAGTCTCCACCCTGACAAGTTCTTTACTAATGCCAGTTTTTTTTTTCTGAATTACACACCCTATCAACACATTCAGTAAACTTTCTGCAGAAAGTTTTAGACTGGCTTCTCTGACAGCCTGAGGGTAGGGTGGGGATTCAGAAAGGAGGTATCTGCTATGTAAGATAGGTCCTACTCACAGAAAAAAAAAAAAAAAAACTGCTCAAAGTATTACTGTATAATGCATATAAGACCCAACAAATTTGAGTGCTGAAATAATTTCAATAAGCACTGCAATTCCCTCATAGCCAGAGAGAGTTTGTTAAGAAGCAAAACGGAAGACCAAACCTAATCAACTGTCAGTCACCACACCATGAAGGCATCTAATATTATTTGGAATTTAAAAAAAAAAAAAAAAAACAGTATATAGAGCAGCTTTGTCCTGTTGAGAAAGGGAAAAATTTAAATATAAAGGGAAGTAAGATTTAGTCTGTTCTTTGTGCAACACAATATGTAGTTGATAATGCTGCATTAACCTATACAGAGACAAAAAAAGCTTATGGCTCACCATTTACCAGTACTAAATTGCAGTGCTTATGGTGTAATTGCTTTAGTCACTACTTGAGCAGCATATAGCTGCTATGGCAAAAATACACAGAACTGATGCTTTACATTTGTATTTCTGTTGGAAAAATTATTCCTTAAATTTTAGTTTTCAAATAAAACACACCCTGCAAACAGCTACAGTACATTTAACAAAGCACATTTCACCCGTACGGCCTTTAAAAAGCAACGAAATAAAATCCTTCCCGGACACATCAGCTATTTAGTGGTATTGCATATCATTGGTTAAATTTACAAGTGCAATCTGTATCTAGTGAGCAGCACTAAATAAGCGTCATCAAGCACATTATATCAATGAATTTATGCGCACTAACAACAATCCTCACTAGTTTACAGGAGTCAAAAAAAAAATTTAACCCAAACCAATGTATCTCTTATGCAAAGAGGTATACTGTGATCTTCAGATACAGAAGATACATTGACAGAAAG
The DNA here is from genome assembly GCF_015227805.2 of Hirundo rustica. Lineage (NCBI taxonomy): Eukaryota > Metazoa > Chordata > Aves > Passeriformes > Hirundinidae > Hirundo > Hirundo rustica. Next base: position 22,166,870 of record NC_053454.1, read on the forward strand.
CATTAGCAAAACCCTGAGAAGAAAATTCTGTCATAGCTTTTGCATCTCTTGCTAGACTTGCCAACTTTTAGCCTGCCAAAGTACAATCCTATTCACCTAGATTCACAACTAAATTGCTGCTGTAGTTATTAAATCCTAAAAATGTGCATAGCATACCAAGAGTTCTCCACCCGACTTCAAGCTCAACAAAGCAATCCTGAGTATAAGCATTTGAAAAAAGTCTGTATAAACCTACATATACACACCCTTTCATTTACTAAAACACGTTTACAGCCTCTAGAAGACACTGCTAGTAGGTAAACTGTGGAGTAATCAGAGCATGTATAAACAGGCAGTAATATGCTGAAGTAACAGCCAAAGAGCAAATTGCTTTTTATCTGTTTTAAAATAATAATAATATATATATGGTCAGGATCAAGAAGAGAAGAAAAATGCACAATTTCTCTCCTCCTCCTACCTTTGCATAGAAAACCTCAGGTCCACAGCTGCTATCAGTTGATATAAATCTGAAATTCAAGGTGCCTAGTGGTACTTATTTCTTTCCACTCTCTTGAAGCAGTGGATGACAAGCCTTCCAATCCTCTTGCTTTCAGAAAATAAACAGCAGAGCTCAAACTCTTCTGACCAAGCTTCCCTGTACCAAGTAACATACAAATACACAAAAGGAAAGCCAGAAAGACAGGAAACATTTCTGGATTTATTCTTTGCTAGTAAGTATGGCCATCTTTACTGTTTCCATGAAGTTGAAAGTTTACTGTCAAACAAGCTGGTACACTCTTATGTCCTAGCTCCCAAAGCTAATATAGCTGATCAAGCTGAAAGTGGAAATGAGCATCAATTTTTAATACAAGCGTTTGAGCATCATGGGCAATGCACAAAAAGGGAAGGAAAAAAAAAAAAAAAAAAGCACTTCAGACTACACAAGCAACAAATTCGATTTAATCTGAGATTATTAGTCCCTTTAGTACCTTAACAGTTGTGGTTAGACATAAACAAAGAAACTGTCATTTTAAACTAACTTCCTCTGGTGATTGTATGTGTGCAAGGGCTCTTCAGAGCTCTCAAAGGTTACAGTCAACTTTTAATTTCCAAAACCTAAACGCTAAGCCAAGCTTAACCTCACAAGTGAGGGTAAAATAGAAACAATTCTTTAATGCACTTCCACCTTAAGAGCCATCCGATTCCAGTTAATCAACTACGGCAGAGTTGCAAGACTCGAGCTCGCACGGCTCATTATAGCTTTTGTAATTTTTTTTTTTTTTTCCCCTCGCCACTCCTGGCCATAAGCTACTCCATCCCCAGGCCGGGCTGTCGCGACAGCAAGCACCGTGCGATCGCGGGGGCACTCGCAGCCCGCCCGAGCGGGACCCGGCAGCGCCCGCCCCGAGCGCCGCCGCCGCGCTCCGCTGACAGGCGGGACAAGCTGGAGCCGCTGCGGAGCCTCGACCTCCTCCCAGCCCGCTCCCCCGGAGGGGAACGCTCCCCTGCCTCGCCGCTCTCCTCCCTCGTCCCCCGCAGGGAACTCGAATGCCGGGGACCCCGAGGAAACCGCGTCGGCCCCCGGCAGAAACAGCGGCAGCGGGGTCAGCCTAGACATCAGAGCGGCGAGTGAGGCCGTACGAGGTCACAGCCCGCGGAGCGGTGCAAGGACCGCCGGCGGAGAGCGAGGGGGTCGCGCATTGAAGCGTCCCACCGCGGCGAAGGACCGAGGCCGCAGCGACCCACCGAGAGCGGAGCTGTTGGCCAGCCACTCAGCCGTCGGGCCCAGCGATGGCGCAGTCGGCGGGATCCCGCCGGTCGCTGCTGGAGCCATTCCCGATGCTTGCCCGCGCTGCTCCGCGTTGGCAGCGGGACCGCTGCCTGCCTGCCCGGCCCAGCGGCGGCGGGGCGCGCCCTGCCCGCACGGCGCCTGCGCGGGGCCGCCGGCCCGGGGTGGTGCTGCCCCGCGGCGCCCGCCCTGCCGGAGCTGCGGTGGGGAAGCGCCGGGCCGCGGGGGCCGTGCCTGACCTTAGCGGAGGGCGAAGGCGCTTGTAGTGCACTCCTGCGGGGCTTGCCCCGAAGGCACCCACACGTTAGTTTAGTATTACAAGTCCCAGACGTGGTTTTCTGAGCCCGGCAACCGTAACGCTGGGGTGCAGCCAGGGGGCAAGATGGGCAAGATCGTGTTCTGAAGGGCCCGAGGTGACTCCCTGACACGTTTGCTTGGCGTTGGTCGTGTGCCGCGGTGGCTCCCGAGCCACCCTCATGGCGCTGCCCACGGGGGAGCCTCTCACCCAGGCAGGTTTGGGTGTGTCTCCCGATGGGTTTCAGCTGTGGCCAGGAAAGGTTTCTCTGCCACTGCTGCCCAGGGGCCGTGCTCGCTCTGCCGGCAGCTTCTTTGCTGCCAGGGCATATAGCATGGCTCAAGGGCTGAGGAGGTATGTCAGGAACAATTGCTCTGCACCAGTTTGGGGCCTGTTACTAGAGCTGCATGGAACGTGCTTGCTGTGGGGGCAAGGCAGTGCACCTGCCCCGAGGAGCCGCAGGGCCACGTGGAAGTTGTTGACACCACTGCAGCGTTATCACCAGCACACGCACGCGTTCAGGAACTAAATGTGGCCCTGTATCCGCTGTCCCTTAGCATGTGGGGGCATTGCGTCCACTCACTGTTACCTCTTCCCATGCACTGGGCCTCAAATTCATGCTTTATTCCTTAAATCTTCACTGCTAAACTCCAGCTTAGTTTTATACTCTGGTAAACTATGCTTAGAGCTTGGCCCACTTTATATTTCAACCACAGCTGGACTTTCCTACTGACATAGCATGAAACTAAAGACTTATTCTTATACCAAGGCAGAGACAACTGTAACTTCCCCGTACCTCAAATACAATACTCTAAATTATTCTAATCTAAGTAATTTATTTACTTGCTGTTACTGATTCTGAATACCTAAGGTAAACACCACTCATTTAAGATAACAATATGCAATCATTATAAAGACAGATTTTTGAATGAGTTTTTTCATCTGGTAACAACACTGTGTGCAGAAATACCCTTACCAGCCCCTAACTAGACCCATCCACAGCTAGATTCAGAATACCATACTGCCAGCTTCCTGTTCGGGACAATCACCCCAACTGATTATTTCCTCCCCTCACTACCTTCCAGTTTCCATTTCTAGTTTTTGGTTTGTTTTTTTTTTTTTTTTTTAAAAAAAAAGGTCATAAAATTATGTTCTCGGAAGTAGTATATCAGTACCATTTTTGCAATAGACAAAAGAAGTGCTCTGGAAATAATGAAAGTTTTAACCCTTTTCCTCTGTGCTTGACTGTCAGCTTTCTTCACGGTACTAACTGTAGCCACTATTTTTTATGCTTTTTTTTTTTTTTTTTTTTTTTTAACACAGCTACAAGTATTAAAAGATTAGGGCGATACAGTATCTGTGATGTTTATAGTTGTAAATACCTCTTCTCAATCAAGCAGATAACCAAGAACATGAAAACTCAGATGTTTTCTTAGTACTTGGCGCGAGACTTTTCTGTTTATCAACCAAACTAATGAGGAACTAGCAGAACCATCCTTTTCAACAGAATAGGAAGTCAAGCAGCAGGACACAGGGTTCTTTGCACTTTTAAAAACAATTATTTCTTCCTCTTGGGTTTTCACAGAAAGTACTGCTGCTTACCTGAGTTGCCTCTGCTCTGTCTCTTAAATTTTTATTTACTCTTTTTTTGAGTGTGTGATTCTCTGTCAGCTGTTCTCACTGTCACAAAGATGACAGAGTTGTAGAGTGATACAATCTTCCTTTTCTTTTGGATAAAGTTCAGCACTGCAGATTCCAGCTCAAAGGAAATGGCAAAATGCAGCAGGATTACTGAGCCATGTCTGACTCTATGAAACAACCCTCCAGAGGCAGGCTTTAACTCAATCTCCCTCTGACTTCAGAAGGAAAGACTGTGGTGGGGTTTTTTTATGTTTTTTTCCTTTTAAGATTAGAGAAGTAATCTGGGTTTACAAGCAGGGAATTGGCACAATTTCTGAGGAAGTAGCTTCCTGCCCTTTTTCATCCACTGGAACAAGCACCCCTGGGCATGAGGTAAACTATCAAATATTAGCAAACTATAGCAAACTATCAAAATACTAGCTTTGCCACTAGAAGATCTGTGAAACTACCTGTCAGCTTTTATGAAAAATAATAAATCTCACTCAAAACTAAGTTTCAATGAGGTTTAATTGGCCTAATCTATGTCAGTTATTTCCTCATGATTTCTAGAATGTATCTTTGGTTTGTTCCTATTACTAGAAAATGCAATCAGTTGGGGAAAATGTAAGCAGTTTTTTGTTGTTGTTGTTGTTGTTGTTTTGTTTTGTGGGGTTTTTTTTTTTAATTGCAAAGTAGTCAAGAAATTTTCTTTAAATAGTATTTGGCTCTACCTAATTCTTGAAACTTAATCTCCAAACTAAATTCCAGTGTTGACTTTCTTTATTGGAAGACATTTTCGGGATTTCATATTTATTGGTAATAATGCCTGAACAAACCAGACAACTAACTGTCCTCATTTGTAAAAGTTACAGAAAGAATAAACATTGGCAGAGGTAAGTAGAAGACAGGAACCATTGTTTGCACATCTTAAGTAGTGTGGCCTTGAACATCAAAACAAAGAAAGTGACACTGGAAATCTCATGTCATCAAGCCCTTTTATGTGACATAATGAGATACTTTATACTGAACTAGCAGGATGCTAATTTTATAATTAATTACATATATATGTAATTACATATTAAAATCCATCTGCTTCAAGTATGCACAAATACCTCAGTATAAAACTAATCAATGCTAGTGCTAGTAAAACGTGAATAATAGAAATTCCTTTTGACAATCAAATTATACATATTCCCACATAACATAATTGCCCAGTTTTATTACTAGAATCACAGTTAAGACTCTCTCTGTTTTCTAAGCATCCTTTTTCAAGCATTCTTTGTATGTATTATCTATATATTCAAAACAAACATACTTCCAAAATGTTTTAATGCTGCATCCAAGTGCCAACAATTATTTGCATCAAAGAAGCACTCCTTGGGAGTGGTAACTTATCTGACAGTGGTTACTTTACACCTTGTGTATTTGTTATGGAAAATTATGTATTAAGAGTAAAAATTCCTAGACCCAGACAGTATAACCCAACTTAATGCTCCAGGTTTGGCTGTGTGGTGCTTAGCTGCCTAGTGGAATTAAACCACAACTTGGAAACACTTAGTATCTCTGACTCAAAGCTATATTATCAAACCATTAGTGATGGAAAAGTTGTAAGAAACACTCCAAGCAAACTATATAAAAGCTAGATTCCTAATTTGTTCTTTCCACTTTTCCCAGCAAGCAGCTGGTTTTTGATGATGAAAATAAAAGCATTGCTGAAAGGTATTGCTAATGGGCAGTGGTGTGTGTTCCCTGCCCACGGCAGGGGGATTGGAACTATAAGATCTTTAAGGTCCCTTCCAGCCCAAGCCATTCTACGATTCTATGATTTTTACAAAGAAAAATAAATTCCTAAATCTAACAAAGCTGTAAAGAAGATACAGTTCTTCATTAAAATTCTGAATTTTATACTCGAGAAATTGCCCAGTTTTACAATATTTCAGCCTTCAGGCTGAGAAAATATCAATAGAGAAACTAAGCTATAAGGGTAGCATATTTCTAGGAGAATTTCTCTCCTCCCATATTTCTAGAAGAAATTTCTCTCCTGCTTTCTCTATCTCCCTGTATCTTTCATGACACTTCTAAATGCAGTAATCAGTTCTGCACATTCACAACTCTGCATGCCTAAAGCAGTAACTGCACATACAAAAGGAAATCTGGAAGTTAAGTTATCTTTAATGCTCAAAACTTCAGATAAAATTTGAAGTAATTCTCCTTAGCTTCTGAAATTTGATCAGTTACGAACTGTCTATCCTGCAAGAAGATAGGAAATTTATTTGAAAAGGAGAGTAGCAAAGTATTTTGTAAAATATAAATATTAAGTTTCCATGTAATAATTCTGGGGTGACTCTATCCAAATGCAACAGAGATTTGCTCTTTCCTGAAAATGGACTGCTTGGCAGCCTTTTCTTGCTTTTTTATAGATCAAACCTTACAAAGAAGTCCTCTGTCTCCAGCTGTCTCTAGCACCATATGAGAGATAGCAATTAAATCATTATAAGAAGTGATTAGTCATGGCAAATATGCTTACTATGGACTCTTTAAAAATTAGTTTTGTACTGCTTTTGCTCCCTTATGATTTCATGAAACTGTGGGAGGTGGTTTTTTTAATGTATGAAATGCTAATGTTAAACCAATTGCATTTTGATTATTTCTCCATACTGGGTCTGCCATAGGAGTGAAAAAGGTAGCCAAATGGCAATAACTTGTGCAGATTGTGCCACATCCAGCTTTATTAAATAACCTGCTGAAGATTGTATTCCTAACAAAAGCCTGGCTAGGAGAATGCAATGACAGTAAACTAGCAAGGAAATATGGCATAAATATATCTGTTAGGCCTTCCCATCTCAAGATTTATGGTCCTAGTCTGTCAGCAGCATTTACATTTAGCTCTACACTGCCTAGCCACTTTCTCGATTCTTATTTCAGAAGCTACTTTCTAGTTCTTCATCACTCATAAGTAATATTCTCCAGAAAATTTAGAATATACTTCTAGGAATTATGCACTGGGGAGAAAAAAAAAAGGATGTAGACCTCCAAGAGACCTCTAGCAGAGGACTTAAGTGCTTCAGTTATTAGGTCGGAGTCTCACTTACTCATAACAAGCTTTGCTTTGATTTGAGCATGCTGGCTGTGCAGGTGGAATAGCGCATTCCTTGAAAATAAGTCTGAGGCTGAAACTATTACAGTAAAATAAAGGACACACTACTGCAGCAACAGTTCCTTGTACATTTGCAGAGAATGAAGGTCAGGAAAGTGATCTGTTAGCCTGATATGATTAAACTTCTCATGTTGGTTGCTCAAACTATTGCCTGCAAGGTTTAATTTCTTTAGGAGTACATAATGTAGGTAAAAGCCCAGAGCCAAGTGTGTAATCCCTAAATTACAATTTAAAGTCTTAGTAAGGACAGCCTTTATTTCCTCCGAGATTTCAGAAGCACATTCTGCTTTATGCAAATATGACTCATCAATTTTGCATGCAAGGAGTTTGGTTTAAAACTCAATGAAGAACAGATCTATCAAGATAAACCTCGAATCTTGTTAGACCTGTTTATTTCCACTGCTTTTGATATGAAACTCTCTAGGTAAGAAGCCATAAACTGACTGAAAAGCTGTAGGGAGAGGGAAAAGATTTGATTTGAATTCCAGTTTACTGTTTTCACAACAGTGTTTCTATTTATATGTATAATCCCTGGTAGGTCAGGTCACAAGAGACAGAGAATACTTAAAAGCAGTTGTACACAAATAAATGTTGAAAAATATAAAAGCTTGAATTCAATAAGGTATAAAGTGGACATGGCTGTATGGATGCTTGCTAAATGTAACATGTTAAGTAATATTTGGAGATTTCCTAAAATAATGTGAAAATTGGCTATTTCTGCTGCTTCTTATCTTGCCTTCTCTGAGCCTAATGGTACAGTAATGTTCATACCAAGGTAGCATCTTGCAGTAGCTCTTTTTCTCTGAAAGACAGAAAATAGTTTATTGACAAAAATTGAACGGAGAAGAGGGAGTGAAACCATTGCTGATGTCTCATGCACTGTGTTTTCGTTGTACTGACCAGACTTTGTTGGATAAACTACCTGAGAATGTGGATCTGAAGTACAGTTGATTCAGGAGTTGATTCAGTTTTGAAACCTGAGAGGAAATCAAGAGAGAGATGGAAGCAGGAGAGGCAGGTAGATGAGAGTCTAGGGAAAAGTCAATGGAAGGAGAAGCTTCTTAAGGCTTCCTGATGGTAAGAATTTACAAGATTTGGACAGATTTTTCTTTTTCATTTAAGGACAAAGCTAAGATCTGAAGTATGACCAAATCATACTTCAGATACTTTTTGCTTTAACAGCTCATTAACAGTGAGCGACAGCTTTAAAAAGGTAACATATATAATTCTGAGAAGTCCCAGTTTTCCAATGAATGTATTTTCTATAGATTAATCTTCTATTTTGTTTACTTTTAATTGATTAGCATTTTCACCGAGGATAAAAAAATTATAATCAGGAAACAAAGTCGTGCTAAAGGCCAGCGGGAATGCTGAGAGTCACTCTGGGGAGAAGAATAAGGCTCCACAAGCAAAATGGACTCCAGCACTGTTTTTTAAAAGAGGATCTCCTGGCAATAAGAAAAAATCCTGGCGTTTCTCACTGAACGTCTCTCACAAATCTGTCCTGCCCTGGTCAAATTAATACTATTTTAGAGCTCACCTGTCTTTAGTGCCATACTTTCAAAAGCTGCAATAGTTAGCTTCGATACAAACTGCACTTAAACAATAATTTTGTTACCAGAAGGCAGTGTGCTTTTTTAAAAAAGAAACGAGCAGTTTGTGTCCTCAAACCATAGCAGATAAAGGATCTGCTAATCTTCCATGTATTGTGTGGAGCATATGGTCTGGTTAATTCTCCTGGTTACCCTGCTGTATCACCTACTCTTGCTGTAGGATTTGAGACAAATATCTTTCACAGGATTTTAATAGGTGTGTGTGATAATTTAATTAATATTAGTAGGATGTGCCCATACGTATCAAGTCTTAGCAAGTTACGTTTTCTTGCCTAGGGTGATGAGAGGGTAAGAGTAAAAAGTAAATAGATTAAAATATATGATTTCAGATATTCCCAAACTGTATATTAAATGCAGTCAAACTTGTTGCAGTATAATAACAGAGAAAACATTCTGCAGGAGGTGGGAACAGGCTCCCATGTTTGCAGAGGGAGGAGACAGGTTAGCCTTCTTTTCAGATGTTCACAAGTTGTTTAATTTCCTTTTGGAACTACAAGGACATAAGTCCATAGGTCCCACTTTACTAAACAGTCTTAATCAAAGTGTTGTGAAAGCTGAGATTTTCTCAGCTGTGGATGCTGTCCTGCTTTGTACAACCAGACAAATCATTAGAGCAGCAGAAACTATAGTCAGCAGTACCTTGTGTCCTAATCAGTAGGATGTAGAAATAATCATCTTTTTTTTTGCTGCTACCACAATGACTAATTGAAAATTTTTAATACTTCAAGCAGTGTCTAAGTCTCAAAACATTACATAGTTTGATGATTTAACACATTGCCAGAATACATAGTTTCAGTATTCTGGGAGAATTAGCAAATGCTACACTACTGGGAAAGAAGGTAAGAAACTCCTTTGTAGTTTGTCATTCATTATTCCTTACTTGTTGGGGAGGATCAATAAAATATTTAACTTTATGCTAAGTTAAATGTTTCCTATAAAGTGTTTTGCTTAATTTTTTCAGGAAAAGCACCCAATATATATATATAGGATATAAACAAATCAGTTTCTTCCTGCCAGAGTACTTTCTAATGGAAATGGGTGGCAGGAATGAAAATGGGCAAACAAAACTGCTTTATAACCAGCCTAGGTTTGCAAAGGGTTATCCCTTATCTCAGAATTAGGCAAATAATATTAATACATTAATAATGAGGACAGCCTTATGAAGGATAGTTTTTGTATGAATCACTATGTACACCAAACACTAACCTGCAATAATCATGACCTTAATTAATAGTCATTATTCCAGGAGTGGTGTGTAACCCAGACTTCCTCATGAGAGTCATTGCCTAAAGTTATATTAGAGCCTAGACTGAGATAATACATCTCTCTATATAATCTGTATGATATATCTCTCTATCATATGAATAATTTATAATACAGAGAGCTATTTTCAACTAGAATTATGTTAGGTAGAAAGATTATTCAATCTCTTCACAGGGAATATATAGGCAGTATACTGTACAAGAGATTTTTTTTCTTTTTGAAGGATTCATTTGACCTTTATTGAGCCTCCTAAAGTAAACACCTAAATTATTCCATAGCATCGCTCAAGAGTGTTAAGTCAAGAAAAGGCTTTGTATCTCCAAATATTTGCTTTTGGTGTGATAGCACAGTACAAATAGTAGCCATAATTAGGAATTCCACCTGATGTTTATAAAATGTAACCTTGTCTCAGCTACTGAGGTCCTCTGATAGAGATATTCTTGCTGAATATTTTCACATTCTTTGAGTTCAAAATATTTTGACTGAAAAAAATGCAAAGGTGTTTTTGGGTTTTTTCCCCAATGTTTTTTTTTCGCTACACCACTCCAACAACAGAGTGCAACCCAGATCAAAACTATGCTGCTGTCTAAAGTCAGATCCTTCACTTAATCCTCTACTGCAAGGAACTCTGGCAAGAGGATCTTCCTCCCTTTTAAAATACTCTTTTTCAAAACACAAAACCAATTCAAATAATGTTGAAAGTTCCACTGAGAGAAAAAAACCATCACATACTAACAGTCTTAGTGCAGGTACTTCATGCTGCTTCCCTCTCAGCTGTTCCTTCTGCCTTTCTGCCAGAATGGTTGTCAGAAGGCTGCAGGAGGAAGGGCAGCCCCTTGGACAGCTCAGAGTAACTGCTGTATCAGATGAGGAGATGTTAGTGGTCTGGCATTTGCCACAGAGCCACATTTGCGGTTAAACACAGTGCAGCTTTTTACTCTGCCTTTCATGCAATTTATAATTGAAAAGCAGCAGAAGTCTAGCATAAGAATAAGCAGTAGTCTGAATAACAGTTTGCTCTTAGGAGACAAATTATACTGATAAATTTTACTGATCATGTGGGACCTGTGATAGGGCTGAAAAAAAACAGAGATGTGATGAGAACAATAGGAATGGGAGCAAGAGCTGGTTAACCAGCACACTGTCAGTGTCATCATTGCTAAAGCTGGTATGAAAGCAACATTGAGGGCACCCATGGAAATAGATGAGAACAAAACCTGGGAGTGACTGAGCGAAATCAGGGCTTTCTGAAGCACAATATTCTGCTTCAGTAAAGGAGGGGACATGCTGATTGTGTGCTTGTCTCTTCATTAAAACCTTAACTGCTTTAGCTTTGTGATTTTTGAAAGGGTCAGCCAAAGCTTTGACTATTTTAGAGGACATCTAACTGACCTACTTTCTAGTCACAAAGTCCACAGCTGCTTCTGGAGTTAAACAGTGCATAAATAAGGCTTGGTATCTAGATCACTTCAGTTGAACATTGCAGGGCAAGGAGCTCTGTATCTTAAAATAGGAGCATCGATCTATTTTAACAGCTGCAAAGGTTACCAGCTCCAATATAGTCACACCAAGAGCTTGTGGTTTAATCATCTGAAGGAAACATTGGCATGTGATCCTTGCCTGTCACACAGATAGTTGCTTACAAGTCTTTTCGAGTAAGAGATAGTTGTATTTTGAGGTTAATTTAGGAGGGTGGATATGGTGGGAAGAGAGATTACTTCTGTGTCGCAGTGTCCCAAAAGCGCTTACCAGCGCAGCCGCAGGCTAGCTCAGTGGGTTCCCACTGCGGCAACGTGGAATGGTTGGGGTGGCAGGCTGGGCAAGCCACCTCCTCCCAGTGGGGACTTGGATCCCCCACACCAGCGACGGGCACAGTGATGGTACAGCAACCACGGCAACCGAAGGAAAGACCGACTCTCCTGAGCAGGGTACAACTCGGTTTTATTGAGGGGAGAGGGAGCACGGAGCTCTGCACTCTCAGACCTGCTGCCCAGAAGAGCCCTGAGAGCAGGCGTGCAGCAGCTTATAAGGAGGGGTGGAAACAGGGGTGGCTACAACTGGTCAGCCAATTACAGAACTTGGGAGTGTAACCGGGGGTGTAAACCATAGAACAAGGGACCAACCACAAAACGCTGGGAGGGGATTTCCAGGGCCCCAGCCTATCACTCGACGCCCTCCCTGGAGCTTTCCAGAAGCCAGGGAAGGGTCCTGGAGTGATAGACAGGGCGCCCAAGGGGAGAGAGAGGGGATTGACAACTGGGATACAGGGGGAAGGGATGATTGACATAAAACAAACAAGCTCAACTCTGCAGTAAACAAGTCCAAACCAATATAGAAAGAGGGGGGTACATAGAATAAACCATTGCAGAAATTTATATAAAAAGAACAAAACAAATTGCACACCGCCACACTTCTGCTTCTTTGTGCATTGCTGAGTTATCCCTCCCCTGGTTTACAGATAAGTAAAGCCTATATTGCTAGTTGTTTCTGAGGGATGTAATATTTCCAGTGGATGAATAACAGAAAACCCATGTATAGTAAATAATTCTATGGAGAACTGCCCTACTGACATCTGGAATTTTGTATCATTCAGCCCTCCCTTTCTCCCAACCTCTTTTTCTGTTTTCTGTCTTTTGTAGGTTTATGTCAGTCTGTCTGGTCAAAGGTCTATAACTGGAAATATTCCAAATAATGATGCAAAAGGGTTTATTTGTTTGCTAGTTTGTTTTATGGTCAATATATTTTCTTTTCTTTGACAGTTAACAGTTCTTCATGTGCTTAACAGTGCTTAACAATGATGTTGATATTGTATTTGGTGCTTCAGTTCTGGCTGATCTACTGAGAGCCTCTAAGCCATCACAGCAACACAGGAGGATCCTAAATAGCTCCGAAGTCTTACAGTAAATGCAAAATGCAAAACATGGCTTATTGTTTCCCTGGGGAGCCTCTGTAAGATAAATAAGTTACTTCACTAGAATTTAGCTAGTAAACTTTCATTTCCTGGAAGCATAAGCAACATCAGGCAAGATTTAATTTCAGATAACTTGTGAGTCACAGAGGAAAGAAGGCCTTTTTGTTTAGAGGCCTCTCTCTTATCCATTACCCTGCAAGCTTAGTCAATTTTCATTGCAATTCTCACAGGACTTGATATACATGTACTTTGCTATCTTCTGTGTTTGTATCACCTTCACATCAGAACAGGCTTCTAAGCTAAGAGCTGCTACTTTAAATTAGCTTGTCTAGTGCACCAATTCTGCTTTTACTGTCATTAATAGGCAACAAAATGAGGATATTTCAAGTATCTTCAGAAGTGTGATGGCTCTCAGCTAATGTAAGACTCGACTTTGTTTTCAATGTATATCTTAACCAATCAAGAAAAATCTCTATCTTTATTCCAAAAATACATGATAAAAAATGTTACATGATTCTTTTGTTCAGTACATAAGAACAGAGAGAATGAGAAATATGATAACTTGCAATATCATACTAAAATTTAAATTGCTCAGAAGTCCTGGATGTCAAAACTCTGGACCTGGAGCACTGGATGAAATTTGTACATTTTGATGGATCTTTATAGCCTATCTATCTAGATTATTACAAAATGTTAGCTGTGCTGCAAACTTACTATGCTCCTTCATGTTTACTGTTAAGGTCCTGTAGTACAGCACCTGAAAAAAATTGCTACACCTTTGTTCTCACCAGTGCATAGCATGATTGTATTTTACCTCTTCAGTCCTGTGTAAGGCTGATGGTGTCTTTGTCCGTAGTAAGATAGCATCTTCCTATTGCCACTGTACCAAAATATCTTTCTTGGGAAAGGGGAGAGGCAGAGCAGTTTGCTGTTTAAAATAAAATAACATAAAAAATTGAAAGAAGCGAGGAAGTTATAAGAATTGTAACTACAATATGTTTTTGCTAAAACTGTGCCCTAAAGAATGCTTAGGTGTAAATTTCTGCTTTTGGCAGAGTAGCACAGAGGAAAGTCTCAGCAAGAAGTTCCCTCAGACATAATAAAGAGAGATATGTACATCAGATCTGCTAATATTTAGGCTCTGAAAGTGAGCAATATGAGGGAGAGCTTTACCTCAGAATCAGGATCCCTTCTGAAGTGCTATTTTTAAATATATTGACTTTAAGAGATACCAGGCAGCACAATAAATCAGAAAATGCTGCTCTCTATGGAGGGAAGAAATACTTGGGAAGAAAATTGAGGCATTGGTCTTGCTGTAGTTCAAACAGCTGCTGCTATCCAGTGTCTAATTATGTTACTTAATTTGCGGGGGGACGACGACGATTTTCCTTCTGTACAAATAAGCAAGGTTTGCCCTTAAATACACTTCTGTCTATGAGATGATTGACAGCTGAGGCCCATAGGTGTTCATCCAGACCTAACAGACTATGGGACAAGGCAACTGACTATTTGAACAGCTTCCAACAATCTGTATCCTTGCACACATGGCTAGAAGTCATGTTCACATATTCAACAACAGTTCCTGAATTTCTGTTCCTTAGGCTTCTTGTTTAGAAGATTGCAAACCTAATTTTAAAAGATAGCAAAACACAATCTTTTTGCAGTTAGATTGCTATGTATTACACTTCTAGTGCTGTATAAATTTGCTGTTATTTGCTATATAAAATGCTATTAACAGTAGTAAAAGTTCCTCATATTATACAAGGGGCAGGGAGGTAAATAAGAGCATATGTGCTCCCAAAATTTATATCCCACACATTTGGAGATATGCTATGAAAACTTCAGCTACTGCACGATTCAAAATTTGTAGCATGGGAAGCTGAGTGGCTTGTGTCTGCGTGTGTATTTACATGCTTTGGTTATGAAACTTGAGCTGAATGCTGTTTAATCTTTTCAACTAATAAGTTAGTGCATTCAATAAGTCATCTTGCTGACATTTTATCTGGCATGTGGCTGAGCTTACACATTACTGTGTCAGTAGTATGGAGAAGATGTACAGAAAGATCTTACAGAAAGATATAAATGATTGTGCCTGCACAGCATGCTTGCCCAAAGTGGCAATGGGCCAATATGTATTAGCTACATATGGGAATTATTCTTCCAGTTAACTTCATACTTATTAATCTTTTAATTTATAAGATAGATTATTGCTTTAAAGAAACTATTTATAGAAAAGTTTTATCTTATCTTATTGACACTAAATTGTTTGAGAATTCTTTCATGGTGTTTGTCTCGGGAAGACTTTGTTCCGGCAAATATTTACATCTACAGAGGAAATTGTACAGTTTCCTCTACAATGGCATTGTATTACAAGACAGATGCAGTGTATACTAATAAAGTAATGCAAGAGTGACAGCTACAGCTGGTCTGTAAGCTGCACAGATAAATTGGCCACAGCAGACCCCAACTCGAGCAGCCTGGTTCATTAGAGAAGCACACAAGTCTGCGGGTAAGACAATGATAGGTTGGATTCAAACTCACACGGGGGGCCCTAGCCAATCCCATTCTGTCATGAATGCAGACATGTCATTGGCCAGTGAGCTGGGTGGAGTTAAGAGCCCAACCAATCAAATGTGTAAGCATGGGAAATTTGAAGCCCCTATAAAAGGGGCGCCTAACAATAAACTTCGGTTCTTGTCCCATGACCTTCAGTGTGTTCTGTTATGTGCCTCTCTCCAACATCAGCAACCCTAGAGTACTGAAATACCAGAATTCAGAATGGACGTTACACCTTTATCATTCAGTACAGTCCTTTCATTACCTGGCATTTACAGAAACTTTGTTCTCTCTCTTGTCATTGGTGCACAATACCTAGAGGTCATTCACCAAAGAGGGGAATAGCGCTTGTAGTCTGTCTACCCCAGATCTGGGCTCTGCCATGGTACTGAATGAACAGGCTGTAGGGCCACCAAGCCATCCTGGCCTCTTAGCTGACTACCAAAGTGGCAATAAATGCCTTCTCAAGTAGAGACAGCTTGGGTCACCTGGGATTAATGAAAGCTTTAAATTTTAATTATAAATAAATATCAATTATGTGTGATATCCATCTCCATCTGCAAGAACCTTGCTGTATTTTAAGTGTTTTCCTTTCTCAAGAGTAAAGCTTTTGTACACTTTTTTTTTTTTTTCTTTTCTTTTTTTTTTTTAAGGTTTGGTTACCATATAATCCAAAGCACTACACTATGAACTATCAATTCCTAATATAACTCTACTTATATGGTGCTCATACATCCTTGGACAAAGTCTGGTACTGGTATCAAGCGATTTTGCTGGAGGAGGCAAATATTATTAATTGCTTGTTTGCAAAGAGATAATTACTTCTGGTGGTGTTATGAAGCTGTTATTATTGTAAGAAAGAAACTACTTGAAATCAAACATTCAAACATTTCAGTGCATTTTGATTCTAGAAGATGGGGTAGAATTGCAGGGCGTTACATTACTATTTCTTTTAATCACATATCATTGCCATGAACAACCAGCATCCTAAGACTAACCTATCACCTACAAAATATGAACAAGCACGAAGTAACTTTGAGTGTTTGGCAAGTAAACTAAGAATAAAAATGAGCATAATTATGCTAATCAGAAAGCCAATCTCAAAACAATTTCTAAAGCGGAGAAGGCATCAAGCCAAATGCCTAGAGTAATATTTGCATTTACCAAGCAAGCACATGACACCAGAAAAATTTGTTAATACAAGAATGGTTACAGAAACAAATTGTTCTCAGAGGTAACAACATTAATTCATTTCAACAGTTTGGTCAGGGAACATAGAAAGAAAATAAACCCCTTAGGCCTGTACTGAAGTTTCAGTGTTTACTAACATGTATTACTATGATAATTTACTTAAGTTTTCCATATATTAACAGTAAGTTAATATTCAGAAAATAAAATATAGTTGAATGCAACTTAAAGTTTTATGCAAAATTATATACGGGAAAGATGTTCGTTTTCTCTATGCATGGCAGTCCTGTTATATTCTCAGTACTTCTTTTCATTTCTTGATACTGGAACGCTCTGGAAACAGGAATATTGAAGCAGTGTAAGAAAGAGTGCAGATAATTTTATTCCCTGACATTCGTTTTCGATTGTCTAAATCTAAAGACAAGGAGAGGAAGCTCCTGCCCGAAATTACAGGAAGACTAACACTACATTATCAAACAGTTATTGTCTGGCAGAAACGTGGGGAATTTTTTGTAAGGCGGGACCCGTGGGCGCAGCTCCAGCACAACTCCGAGCAGCCGGGGTCCTCGGTGGTTATTCCCGCTATGACCGCGAGAGGGCAGCGTGCGCCCATTAAATCATTGCCCGAGGCCTGAACTCCGCTTCGGAAGCATTCGGCGTTGGGGGGGTTAATTATTCCGTTTCGTTTTCATTAAAATTCGTGGAGATTAAAAATGAAGCTGTTTCAAAGGTCCAAGTCATTTGAGGCCATTTTCAGACCTACTGTGTACAAATTTCTCAGCGCGGCCTTTTATTTTATTCTTGTATGGTTTCAGTAGGATATGCTTATCTCCTCTACCAAGAGTAAATAATCTGCATTTATAAGATGCTACCGCTTTCAAGTCAGTTCCTTAATTGCAGATTTTTTTATTTATTCAGGAAAAACAAGGTGGGGCATTTAGTGTTACCTTCTTAGAGTAGCTTTCTAATGGAAATATGCCGCTACTAACTTTCCAGATTTTAGATGCTATTTCCTTCATCAATAGAACATCAGATAAATCTTATCCATGGACTCAGTTTTGCTGTCTGTAGAACAAATATTTCAACTTTAGTAGTGTAAACTGTGGAGTGTAGCTGCATATTATAAAAGCATACTGTCCCAGTTTTTTTAAAGCAACCGCCTTTCCCCTTTGATATTGCCATCATGCCTCTCAGCCATGCATTTACAAGCCTGAGCATTCAATGGGAACTGCTGCAGGTTCAGCACTTTTGAGAAACAGCTTACTTAGAAGTCTAAAGTTGGATTTAGAAGCTTAAAATTTTGGGGAAACTTGTTATGTTTTCATAACAAGGTATGAAAATCCTCATAACTTATTGTTGTTAAGGCAAATATCTATCCATTATATTTATGCTGCAACCAGTTTAGATTTTTTTACTTCTACTCTGGATAACTAATCCTGGTTAAGGAAAGCTTTTCTTAACTTAGGGTGAGAGAACTGTGAGAATCCCTCTCAATCCCTTTTCTGTAACAGACAGCACGGTGTTATTCAAATCAAGTTGTAGGCCTGGTAATTCTACCTGGCTATCCAGAAAATTACCTAGGGAGGGAATAAAGTTTAATCACAATCAAACTGAAAGACATCTATAAAAATAATGCACCCTACTCACTTCTTTCATAAAGGAATTGGGTCAAAATAAACTGTGCATATTACTTTTGAATTCCATGAAACCCTAACATCAAATGTTTCTTTTCTGTCACAGCATAATTTGAAACATTTGCACAAGGGGTGAGTTCGAAATAATGTATGTATTAGTCAGACTAATTTTATTTCTCACTTTGGCTTGTATTTTTGGTCTTTACATGTAAGAGAAGGGCAGCAGTCCAAAATATACTTGCAAAGAACTGGCATTAGCTCTGATTTTATCCTCTCTGTTGAGCAAGCATAAGTTAATTTATCCTTGAACCTAGAAACTGAATGCAGTCTAGAACAAAACAGAAGCAGCATGTTTTAGTAGTTCTGCTGCCACAGGATCCAAGATATGCCTGACTACCAGAGATCAGGAGTCTATGCCAAACAGTGGAAATTATAAAACACTTTCAGTTGTGAACAAGAAGCTTACAATAGACAATGGAGAAAAAAATTCCAAGAGGAAGTGTAAAATAATCCAACACATCCTTGGCTTAGCTGGTAGACAACAGAAGTGGAGAACAAATACTAAAATTCAAGCCAGGAATACAATACCCACCACATCCTTCCTTTTCTTCCCCTGCTTCCCCCTCCCCTCTCATCAGATTACAAGAACAGTAATTTAAGTTTATTTAAGACAACATCCTCTTCTGAGGGCTATATGTGCTTTTTGAAATGTGCAGTGTGCACCACAGTTTCCCAATCTGTGCTGTGGAATCAAAGCTTGTTTCTCTCCTGCCCCCTACTAGTATTTCAAGCTATCAATGAAAGTGAAAACTAATAAAATATCTTTAAGTTTTTAGACTGCTTAAAGTAGTGAAGCTAAGACAAGTATGCACTCTAAGCCCTGAGAACCTAAAGCTAACTTTAACTTGTCATCAGTAATATCCTATAATCCTTAGCCCTTTTATTTCTGTAGGTAACACAAATAGTGATTGTTATGTCGCAGCTGGCTGCAAATGGAGAATGATCATGCACGAAAAGCATAGTGAAAATGGGGCAACTGCGTAGAAGAGTTTAAATGTAATATCTGTACATACAATGAGAAAATATCACTGGTTGTGGCATTCACTTTCTGTTAGCATTTCACAAATTTTCTCTACAGCTGTATCGCAACACTGCAGAAGTCAGCAAAAAAAAATTTAGGTTCCTTGCCAGAACATACAATCTCATGTATTACAGAATGTATCAACATCTCAGGTTCACAGAATGGTTGAGGTTGGAGAAGACCTCTGGAGGTCATTTGGTCAAACTTCCCTGCTCAAGACCCTCTTGCCCAAAACCATGTCCAGATGGCTTTTACATATTTCCAAGGATGAAGACTCCAACACCTCCTCAAACAATCTGTGTCAGTGCTCAGTCTGTCACAGTGAAAAAGTATTTCCTAATGTTCACCGGAACCTTCCTCTCTTTCAGTTTGTGCCTCTTGTCCTGTCAGTGAGCACCATTGAAAAGAGCCTGGCTCCATCCCCTTTGCATCCTCCCTTCAGGTATTTATATACTTTGGTAAAATCCCTCTGTACAACGTATAGTTGTAGATAACATAAAATTCAAAACTTGACTGAAGATATTGATGAGCACCATTGATGCATTCGTTGCTCTTCCTATCTGCAAGTTAACTAAAGCAACTTGGTGCTGTGGTGTTATGGCTAAAGCCTAACTCAGCTAACAGACAAATGCCATTTGGTTCATACTTGGTGTGAAAAGCCTGTGCAGCTGCAGCCACATTGAGCCCAAGTTATGACATTCAATATTCATCTGAATCTTTTCACTTCAGTAAGTGTAGGTCAAGAGAGATATGCTTTAGGCACCCCACAAAGTACCCCACTCTGAAATTCTAGCATTAATTTGAATTTAGTAATGATTTCACCAGTTTTGAAGATTAGATTAAAATTAGGCACATTAGTATTTTAAGTTCCCAAAAAAAGAGTATAAAGTCAGCAAACTACTTGGTTTATTGAATGGATTTTTAAAGTTTTATTTGTCAATTTCAGCTGGGTTTGGTAACAGCTGGAGAAAACAAACAAACAAACAAACAAACAAACAAAAATCCAATCCTTCATCCTTTATGTCTTGGTTTTATCTGATTTTTAACATGTAGTCAACCACTTTTCTCCGACTCAGTAACTACGTCTTCTTATGAAATACTGTTTGGTTTTGAATTCTTTCTTGGAAATTCAATTTTGAAAGAACCACTAGGAAGGATCTAATTGTTAAGTTATGTGGTATTTTGAAATAATTTACACTGCGTTGTTTTCATTAAAAACAACGTTCACTGCAGCAGTTGGTTATTCTTTTGTTTTCGGCCTCTTCTAGTGTCATTAAATCATAAGTTTCCAGGACTGTGGCACTTTGCAAGTTACATGGTTCTGGCCACTCTGTTCAGAGCAGTCCCAGAAGGTATTAGACAAGAACTTAGAAAGGGTTTTTCTGTGACACAGCTGAGCCTACACTGTAATGGATCCTGATAACCATTTTGGTCCCTCCTGAAGAAAACCTGCTGATTTATAGCCAGCCTCTGGAACTCAAGAGAAATAGAACATGTTCTATGAATCTGTCACTTCCTTCACTTGACTCAGTGGTATAATACTTTGTTATGCTGCTTTACAAAGTTGTCACCCTGGTTTTTCTGAGTTTTTAAGTCTTTTGATTGTTCATAAAATGGAGTCAGACTTTTTAGCTACTGTACAATATTAGGAGCAGTTTCTGCCTTTTCTCACACATGTAACACAAACAAATCCTTTGTTTTTCATTCTCTGTCCTTTGTTTGCATCTTTCTAACCTGAAAACAATTGTAACTGACAGTTGGTCTGGCCATTTGGCTGGGAGGTGAAAACTCCAAAAGCCAATCTTCAGCCAGACCCACAAATGTATAAAAAGTAAGAAATAAACAGGCAGAGGGGCTCTCGGCCTTGGCTCAGCCTTGGGCTCTCTCGGAGGAACAACTCTCTGCCCTGCGAAATCTCTCGTCTCCGTGTGATTGCTTTGGGTGTCCCGATCACACAAAGTCAGTATTGTAGTGGCTGTTCTTCACATAAGCAAATCTTGCTTTTTTTTCCTGTGGTTACTTCTCTCCTGCCTTTGAGCAGCATGAAGTTCAGTAAAAGGCCAGCCCCTTCCTCATTTGCCCCATCCTCTAAACTTCGGGAAAAAGGAATGCTCTGATTGGTCTCACTGAAGCACTGTCGGAAAGTGCCTGGATAGGATATCCCTTAAAACAGTTCAGATTCAGGACTTGGCACCACTGGTAAATTACTCTGCCCCTCCTGTATGGCACCTTAACAGCGACCTCACATTTGTCAGCAGCCCCAGAACACCTGCAGCACGCACTCTGCATCTGTACCACTCTCAGGGATCTTCCCCTACCTTGGCCTGTATTGCAGAGTTCAACTGGGAATTCTCAGTCACTCCTTATGGCTCTCCCTGCAGATGTGCATCACCGGGTCTAGCCCAGCTTCAGACAGATGCTGATAAAATGTAGGGAAAACTTCCAGAACACCTTGCCCGGAAGCTCCAGAGCACTCAGGCTGCTCTTTCCCTTAGTACTTGGGGAGGTTGATGCCAGAAATCCTGTTAGGCAGGAAAGAGGGTTCAGTGTTCTCTGGACTATATGTTTGCCCCAAAAAATTGTAAGAAATCAACCTGGCTGGAGGGGCTTATCCTGGCGTCTTCAGGGGGTTCCAGTCAAAATGCAAGCTAGGTTATAGGAACTGTTTAGACAGAGCAGCAGCCTGGCAGCTCAGGCTTCTCTCAAAGATACTATGCTACAAGCAATAACAACTATTCAATCAAAGCCACATTAACTTGGTCTTTAATTCTGGCAAAAGGAACACTGTCCATTTTCCTGAGTGAAATTCAATTACTTTTTTTTTTTTTTTTTTTTTTAAATATTGCAGCTGAGGTCAGATTTGTCTTCAACCAGAGGTGCAGAAGCCAGAGGAGCTGGGTTAAATGACCATTATGAAAACGGCAGAGAAAACAGATAATTAGAAAAGTGGCCAATTTGAAAAATATGGCCAAACAACTTTTTTTTTTTTTTTTTTTTCCGGTTTTCTTATTTTTCGGTTCCTCTGATGGTTCTTCATAACAGTTTTTCCATAAAGCCATCGTAATAATAATAATTTTACTGATCGGTAGGAAGGATGTCCATCAACATTCTTGAAAGTGATGTGTAGCATTTCTGTTGTTCACATGCATTCTGGTAATGTACTAATGAACTCCGAAAGGTTTTCAAATATCTGTACAAATCACTATTGCTATGAAAATTATCATAGAGTCACAGAATGCTTTGAGTCAGAAAGGACCTTAAAGATCCAATCTAACTTGTCCCCAACTAGAGTGTTCCCGAGCTCATCCCTCATTTAACTCGACTACAAAAAGTAATCACAGTCTTAGTCCACTGCCCGTGGAAAGTGACGCTTCTAACAACAGCGCTCCTTTCCTCCGTCAGCCATGCTGCGGAGGAGGCGGCCGCGTTCAGCGCAGTTTTCCCGCGGTTATTTGGGGTCGCTCCTGCTCCGCTGGGCGCAGTGCGGGGGCCAGGGGCTGGCCGGGGCTCCCCCGGGCGGGCAGCCGCAGCCGCACTGGGGCTGTGCCCTGGGGACTCTGACAACATTCAGCACCCCGGGGAAACATCAAACCTCCCTTCTACGCGAGGACCCCGACCGGCCCCGCAGGCAGGACGGAAGCGGGACCGCCCCGTCCGGCCCGGCCCCGGCCCCGCCCCCGGCCCTGGCCCTGACCCCGGCCCCGACCCCGGCTCTGACCCCGGCCCGGGCCGGCGGGCGGGGCGGGGGCGGGTCGGCCCGGGAGCGGGTCGGCCCGGGGGCGGGTCGGCCCGGGAGCGGGTCGGCCCGGGGGCGGGTCGGCCCGGGGGCGGGGCGGGGCGGGGGCGGGTCGGCCCGGGGGTGGGTCGGCCCGGGGGCGGGTCGGCCCGGCGGGCGGAGCGGAGCGGAGCGGAGCGGGGGCGCTCCGGAAGAGGGAAGGAGCGGGGCGGCCGTGGTTCGGGCGGCGGCTCGGGCGGCAGCGGGATGGCGGCGCGGGGCTCCGCGGGGGATGCCGCGCTCCGCCGTGCGGCCGAACAGTGGCTGCTCTGGGATAAGGTGAGGGGCGGCGGCTCCGGCCAGGCACGGGCTGGGTGGGCGGCGATGGGGACGCAGGCTGGAGGAGGGTCAGGAGGTGACGCCCGGCTGTTGCATTGTGCCGGTTTCGGGTGCGGCAGAAGCACCCGTTTGCTCCTTTGGCTCTGCTTTCAGAGCTCTCTGACAAAGGGGTGCTCTCCCTCCACCTCGGCAGCCATCCATCCCCTCCCGCCCCGCGGCGGGGCCGGCGCAGGTGGGGCTGCGGACCCCCGCCGCTGCTGCGGCTCCGGCACCTGCCGCAAAAGCCGCGCTTTGGTCTGGAACCCCCGGCTGGTCCTCAGTGTGGCTTTTGGATGTAATGAACCTCTTCGGGAAAAGGGCCTGTATTCTTCCGAACTGTTTCGGTCGCAGGGCTCTTAATAGACTTAAATTATTATAAAACCTCCTGGTACCTTCGAATTTTTATCTAGTAAAATAGTGATCCCAAAAGACATGTGGGCTCGCTTCAAAAACTCTTGGAAATGTGAACTGTAGAAGCTGTCAGTCCTGGTTTTTTTCAGGTGTTATTTCCCTTCTTGAGACTTACCTTTGTCTTCGGTTTTGACAGCACTATATGAAGAAGTAAAATCGTTTATGTGTTTCTGTTTTCCACCTGCCTAAAGAAACAACTTTCCATAGTGGAAATAGTCATGTAGTTGCTTGCTGCTGCAGGTCCCACTGAGATGCAGGCCTCTCTTGGCACATTTGGTTTGCATTTTTAATGTCCCTCTTCATGTAATTTGTTCATTTGGCTGTATTGGAACACACTGGCCATTACCCCCCTTCAAGCCACCAAAGTGACTTCCCTGAGCTGAGCACTCAACAATGCCTCTGACTTTTGTGCAGCACACATGCCAGTTTGGTAAGGCATCTTCTGCTTATTTCAAAAATATCAGTGGAAACATATAATAATTCTTTTTTTAGTATTCTTTCCAGGTTCTAAAGGACATAATTAGAAGTACCTCAAGCTTGTTGCGATTCTTCATTAAAGATCAATCAGTTGTTTAACAGACCAGTTACCCAGTTCTGGTTTTATTGATGATAGAGCAGTGCCAAACTAGTCCTCTTTTCAGAAATGCTAATGCATCATATCAAATTACAATAAGCTTTTCTGCCATTTTTTCACAGTTTAATTGATTTTGAGAAAATAGTTTGGTTTTAGGGCCTCTTATTTACATAACTTTCCTGACCAGCATTAGTTATGTTCATGTCTTCTGTGTAATAACTTGCTTTTCAACTGTTTATTCTGATTATTTTGTTAAACCCTCTGGAAATATAATTCAGTATCCCTTATAGCATCTGCACTTTTGAGAGTTTAGCCCTCTGTTAACACTTGCATCTTTGACTCAGTAATAATTGACTAGTGTGCAATGCCCATTGCTGATTGCTCAAAAATGATGAGGCATTCTGATTTCTCAGGGAGCTGTTGCATGTTTCTATTGATTAACAGAAGAATCAGGTATAACCCTTGTCCATTTACTCTGATACAAAAAAAAACCCTTCCTTTTTGACATGCAAAGATTGGTTAATATTTAATGATGATAAGCCCTATGTTTCTTACAAAATAATTGTCTGCAAGAGCAAGCCCGTATGGCTGATGGCGGCTCTACTGACGTAACTGGAAGTTTCTGCCTACATGACAATTACTGAGCTTGTTGCCAGGCTGTTTTCATCACTCGGTTCATTACAGTAATAGCATATTTTTCATTCTTTCTATTATCAGTCATAGAATTATGAATGGAAGGTAACTTCTGGTTCTAGTAAAAATAAAATCTGTTTAGTCAGAAGTTTTTCCTCTCCTCTCAAACCTTGTGGAGACTCCTCTACTGATGATCGCTCTTTGGACCTTCCTGTAGTGCAGATTAAAGTAAATAACTTGAGTGTTACCAGGTGATGTTCAAGCTAATTGCACTAGTGGATATTAACTTGGTATTAAATCACCTGCCACTATATTAACAGAAAAAGGTACTCCCATACTCACATCTGCTTTCATTTGAGAGCAGAAAAAGCGTAACCTGAGAGAATAAGAAAGGGAAAAGCCTGCACTTCATCCTTCTGATACAATTTGATCCTTCTTTGGTAGAGATGCTGTGAAGATTTTGTTTAAGCAGAAGAAAAAAGCCAAAACCAAGATTAGTTTTTTTACTTAGCAGTGTACAATGGCATCATAACATTCTCCACCAAAAAAAAAAAAAAAAAAAAAAAAAAGACAGATTCTTAGGAGAATATAGCCATAAGCGATTATAACAATAGTTCTGGAAAAATCCTTCTGCAAAACAGACTTGGCCTGGCTTTTATCATTATTTGGTGTGGGGTGGAGGCAGGCAGTGGGGAGCAACTAAATTAATGCAACCACGTTTTCTTTAGAAAATTATGTGGACTGAAACTCTTAAGACATGGGCAGCCACCTGGGCATGTAATTTTAACCAGACTTAAAAAAACTGGAGGATCCCTCTAGTTTCACAGTAGATAACGAACCTGGGAAATTCCTCTAACAACAAACGAGAAACTCCTTGGCTGTGAGAGCTGCAGGATGCTCCTGATGTCCTTCTGCATTGGCATTACAGCTTCTAGTCTGTCAAACACCTGTAAAAATGTGTGTAGTATCCACCTAAAAACAGGCTCATTTCAGTATTAAGAGATGACTCGTGTGCACAAAACTCACACAGAGGAATTAAAAGGTGACTAGGCAGTGTACAAAACTGGATGCAAATGGTGCCATTCAAAGGCTTTGCCTTTGAGACATGGGCCTGATGTTAAAGCAAAAACGTGACGTCAACTTGTAAACAGCCTAAACTCAGTTATGCTGCCCTATATATTCTATAACAACGTAGAATTATATTCATTCTTACAGAATGTAATTAGTCAATAATAATGGATAATTTTGTCAAACTACCTACAAGGAAGTATTAGTTACAACATTCTTGGACTGGTAAATTGGTAAATTTTTGCACTGGAAATCTCTAATTCTGAGGTGTCTAACAGCTTATTGCACTCAAGGAGCTTAAATTTTTTTTTTTTAATTCTTTAGTTTATTCTGCATTATGCAGTTTGCTCATTAGTACCAAAGGCTCTTAAGCTTTTTAAGTATTTATTTAAACTGTGTTGTTTGTCCTGTGGCAGTGGGTGCACAGGTCAGTGATTAGGACATCCTGACTCTGGTCTCGGTTTGATGTGCAGAATGTTTATACCTTTGTGTGCAGACTTACTCATATGCCTACTACTCTGTGTGTTCTGCAGCATTTTCTGACGCTGCAGAAGATATATGGTTTTACATTTAGATATTGATTTCCTTTTTGCCTAAAATGATATGCTTTCCTTGTTGCATACCTAGGTCTTCCAGGAAATAGTAAAGTCTGTGACTTTTATGAGGTCATTTGATTGCCTAGAAATCAAAGTTTGTGTCCTTTTGAAAATCATAATCTTTGTACTCCAGAGTAAAGTGTGTGTACTGGTGCAGTGAGTAACCTGCTGCCCCTCCAGGTAATCCTGTAGTCAGGAGTTAGCCACCTGCCATCTGTCATCTTGGTTCACCAGTTCTCAAGAAATCAAATACTGAACTTTATAAGTCTCATGTTATTACATTGAGAAGCTGAGGATTTGCTCAACATACAGAACTTTGCTAATTCCTTAAGTCTGGAAACAAAAAGAGTAATTAACAATAGAGAATCTGTGGAAACTATATACCAAGAAAAGCAGTGAAAGAAACTCCTCACTGTTCTCAAGTGGTCTGACATGGCCTTTTTGTTGCCACTCTCGAGTAATTTTATTTAAGAATTTGGCTGTAGTTTCTAGGCTTTCATCCTGGGTTTGTGCTTATTTTTACAAGTATTACCTGCAAATATGTTGGGAATGATCTTTTGTCCAGTCTGCTTAGTTTTGCTGCTACCTCTGGTGCTAGTCAGTCTTGGGACGAGGTTATGATTTAGTTTGTTTTAAACTCTACATATAGTGCTATAGAAATAACAAATATTTCTTAATATTTAGCTTAACTTACTTTCTTAAATGTTTAGTGTAGCTCTTGTGTTGTGATGAGGAAAACACCTCTGAACTGTTGAAGTGCTGCTTTTTGTTTGTTTTATTTTTAAAAATAGAAAATATTAAAATAGACATCTTGGAAATCTTTTAACATCCCAAATTTTGAGATACGCATACACACGCATTGCTGTCCAGGCAGCATGTTCACTTAAGGAGATAAATCTAAAATAAGTAATACTTGAGGTTGTACTGATTTAAAATTAGGACATCAGGAATTCTGATGTTCGTGAAATCGTGTGCTGTTTTGATACTGAAACCCAGAGATTGGGACAGAAAGTCAGTTCTGCTAAAACAAAAAGAAACCTCATTGAGAATATCTGAATTTTGTATCAACAGAATCCAAAAACGTACACAATCGTGAAACAATTGCTTGCGGAAGGAAATGCTGGAGAACTGCAGAAATACTTTGGCTCGCGGATGGAGTTTGGCACAGCGGGGCTCAGAGCTGCCATGGGAGCAGGGATTTCCCACATGAATGACTTGACTATTATCCAGACAACCCAGGTATTGTGTTCAGTACTTTATCTCACTTAACTGGTTGTGTATGTGAATGGAAGGGCCTCATTTATGGCAAGCAAATGAGTATTCTGTGGAAGTACAAGTTGTTTCCTATTCTTCCAGTTTTCAGAAGTAATTTAAATTATTATTAGCTGAGTGCTGATCTCTGAAAACAAGCGGAGAGAAGCTATTAAACCATTAAAAGAAGTTACTTTCCACGTTGGATTTGCAATTTAATTTATACACAGCTGCAGTTAAGCTCAAGTGTTACAGTTAGTGCTGTTGTAACAGCAACAGGAAAAACCCCAAAGGTAGCCAACATTTGGGTAAGCTTTGTGTGTGCTGGACATGAATTTACATAACATAAAGGCAGTGAAGATATGTACTCATACATGGATCCTGACGTAGATCTACTTGAGGAAAAAACCCACAACCTTGAATAACTGAAGCCTGGAGTGGTGATGTATCGTGTGCTAAAGAGATGTCATTATTAAGGGTGAGATTTGGGTACAAACCTGAAATGCTGGCCAGCTGTTCTCTTCCTCATGTGAGACCTAAGGCATCTGAATAATTTCTCAAAGCCTGCAATTCAGACTAATTGTGTTACTTGTTCCTTTTTGGAGTTGGTTTTGATATTTTAAAAAGTACTTAAATGCTATCTAGTTTTGCAATATTGATTTGAAGGTTTCTGGTATTGGTGTTTATTGGTCCTGGACAAGCTGAATCCCAGAGGAGTTCAGTGAGATGCTGTGTGTGCTCAGCTTCCTAAGACATCACCATCTTAGCAATTATCTTAATTGATAATTGCTGTGATAAATCAATTGCTGTGATAAATCAAACATCAAGATTGGGTTAATAAGGTGGATTTGTTGTTGTCTTTAGGGATTTTGCAGATACCTTGAGAAGAATTTCAGTGACCTGAAAAAGAGAGGAGTTGTGATTGGTTTTGATGCTCGTGCTCATCTTTCCAGTGGAGGTAGTAGCAAAAGGTACTCCTTAGATTTTGTATTTAGTATTTTGTAGATGCCTTGTGTGATCCATGATGGATTTATATTTACTTAAATGGTATTTTCTTTCTGTAAAGTGAATTAATATGTGGGATTTACAGTATTCTTACATGCTGGTAATGCCAGTTATGTTGGTAGAGTTGTGCCTTGTCTGTTTGGAAGAGTGAGGAAACACATTTAAATTGGGTCTGTATAATAATTGAGATATATCGGTAAGTGGTGGTGTTTGCTGTCAGGATTTTGTAATTGCATTACGGTAGGAGGGAAAGCTGTGAATTCTAGAAAACTAATTGGTAAGGAAATGAATATATTCCCTAGGTATCTTTTCTTCCTCTTTAGGTTTGCAAGACTTGCTGCCAATACCTTCATCAGTCAGGGAGTTCCGGTTTATCTGTTCTCTGATATAATACCAACTCCCTTTGTGGTAGGTTTTTCTATTATATCTTTCTATGTACTCTATCTTTATATGCACACAAATTCTGTCAGATACCATGCATTACTTATATTAAGGAAAACTACACAAACCAGTTATTACTTATTAAGTTCCTCCTGAAGTTAGTCTTGTATTTATTTAGCTATGTATAGTTTACAACATCCATAGCAAAAGAAGGGAGAATGTGGAATGTCAGCAGACTGCTTTGAAGTCTGAAACATACACTCACATTTGGCTGCATTTTTGCCTTTTTTTAGAGGAGGAGGGACAAGGGCAGATATTGAATTGAAAATAGCAAGTTGGTGGAGTGCAGTGATGTTTTGCCAGAAGGGTTGTTGGATTGTGTCCACGATGCTCTTGTCAGAACACCAGGTGTCTCCAGAGCAACACAGAAAAGCCCTGCTCTTGGCCCTTGTACTAAAAGCAATAATTTCTCCCTGTACCCGTTGCTCCTGTGAGCATTGCAATCAGAACACAGTGGTAGAAAGACTTTCTACATAGCATTCTTATACTGATACAATTTTTGTAGGTTTAGGGTCAAATTCTTCATTGTGCAGCTTAAAGTGGTGTTGCAAGAACTGCAGTTCATTGCATTTCACCATTAAATAAAGAGCCAGGAGTAAACACTAATTGGGCCTGTGTTCATGAATAATGCTTTATCATTCACTCCATCTGTTTTGAGCTAATTTATAAGAGCTCTCTCCAAAATAATTCTCTTCTGAACCTCAATGGAGCAGGTGCTCCCGGGCTGCTCCCAAAAGCCAGTATGGATGAGACTGCTTGAGCTGCGCTTCTCCGCCCCATGCTGACTTCTGTCATTACCCCAACAGACTGGGCACCCTCTAAGGCCTTGTGTACCTCAAGTCATCCTACAGCAGGCAACACATGCATCTGGCTTCCTTCTAGAAATACCCTACCTTAGAGACTCACAAAACATCCGGAACAACATTAATAACACATAAATGGAAAAATGCACGAGAGAAAACGAAGGCTAAAGTTGTGCCACATGAAGACTAGTGGAGCAAGTACTATTTAGCTTTTGCTTTAGGGAGTCAGTGTGTAGGAATCACGCCATGACTTTTCATTCAACGCTATGGAAGTATTATATATGCACAAGAAGAAATAATATAATACATTGCACATTCTACTTCAAGTAACTTTCTCTTGTTGCAGCCATACACAGTAACTCATCTGAAGCTTTGTGCTGGAATTATGGTTACTGCTTCCCATAATCCAAAACAAGACAATGGTTACAAGGTATTCCAATGTGATCTATTTTCTGGTTCCTTTTTTTTTCCATCTAGAGAAACTAATGCAATTGTATATAATTCCTATCACGGTATAGACTAAATTATTTACTAGTCTCTCTATCTCTCTTATCTCTTCTATGTATTTAAAAATGGTATCATGTTAAACTGATAATATAATTAAAATCTTTGCTCTAGAAAGCAGGATGCCATTGTAATCTGCTGTCCACTGAAAAAAACACAGCTGAATTGCCTGTGCACCAGTCATTCAGTAGCTGGGCAGTCATACACAGGCTGTTTCCAAAATAAAAGAATGGAAGTTTTGTCAGTAAACGACTGGGCCTTTTTTTGTGTTTCATTATGGATCTTGATATCTTTTGATAAAATTGAACTGCCTTTTTTTTTAGTAGAATAAAAATGAGATGTGAAAAGAAACATTGAGAATACGAGCAGAATACTTTGGGTATACCTAAGACTAACTTACTGTAATACTGTAGTGAATGTACTGCACCTTAACCAACATAAAACATAACGGAACTATCTTACAAGATAAATGATCAAATACTCACTTACCTATTTTTATTTAGGTTTACTGGGAAAACGGTGCTCAGATCATTTCCCCTCATGACAAAGGAATTTCTCAGGCTATTGAGGAGAACCAGGAACCATGGCCTCAGGCTTGGGATGACAAACTGATTGACAGCAGCCCGCTACTTCATGATCCATATGCCATGGTCAATAAGGAGTATTTCAAAGACATACAGAAACAGTGCTTTTACAGGTGACTGGTGTTAATTCTTTTAAGAATACAGAGTATTCCATCTAGTATCTTAGCAGGCAGTTTAAATTGATGGTAGTGAGAGGCCACAATCCTGCCGTGACCCAGTTCTGCCTGTGCCTTTTTGTCATCTTTTGTGGTAGCACTGGCAGCTGTGTGGTGGTGTCGTAAGCCAGTTCATAAAGCTGTCCTGGCAGAAGTCTAACCCAGTAAAGTGAGCAAATTTCTGATGGTGTCATATCCTGTATTTTCATGGCCATGCATCAGCCAAGTGTCATAGCAAGACTGGGGCTGCTGGAGGTGAACTGGCATGGACAGCCCACCAGCCTTAAAACAAGATTCTGAAAGAGAGAGTGAACCAGGTTGTTAAGCTAGTTCTGGACAGAGAAGTTCTGGCTCTGTCATTCCAGCCTTGCCTTTGCTCCTGGTAGCCTTGAGTGCCTTACAACAGCTTATTCCTATCATTTGCTCAGTAAAATTTTTATTCAGCAAAATGAAGTGGATGTTTCTCTTGGTGGTTAACAGTTAGAATTGATTTATGTAGTAGATGAGTATCAGCCTTTTAGATCTGCTTATTTTATGTCAAAATTTCAACCACCAGTAACCATGTTCTCACTCTTGCTGAAAACAATCAGCAGTTACTTGAAAGCTAGGGCTATTAAATGGCCTTTTCAGAATTGGAATTAAATTACTCCTAAGGAGTTTGCATGATTTTTAGGTACGCCCAACGCTTTTTACTTCCTAAAAAGGAGTGTGCTGAAATTGGGCAGGCTGCTGTTGACTCAGTGTGTTCAAAGTCTTTGGGGGTGGTTTAAGTGCTAGACCTGGGGATGAAGAGTCTCTTTTTGTTTTTCACTCGCCTTCTTTGGGAGTGTACTGTCTTTCTTACTCCAGTGATTTGCACACACCAGGATATTGGATGCCAAGAGTGACTCATATTGTTGAAAAATTAGGCTAAGCTGATTTTCAAGCCATTGCTTTTAAAATCTGACCTCCTTTAATTCATCATTTTAACAGTGATATAGAATACTGAGTTGTATCTGTTTCCAAACATGGTCAATTTTGTGCAGAACATCTTCCATGTCTAAGTTTACTGTTAACCTGTTTTATTTCAGGAACATAAACAAGGAAACAAACCTGAAATTTGTTCATACTTCTGTGCATGGTGTAGGACATAAATTTGTGCAGTTGGCATTCAAGGCATTTGACCTTAGCCCTCCTTTTGCTGTTCCGGAGCAGAAAGATCCTGATCCAGACTTTCCCACAGTGAAGTATCCAAATCCTGAAGAAGGCAAAGGTGTTCTGGTAAATAGATTTGGGTTGGTTTTTTTTAATTGTGATGTCTTTCAGTGTTTTTCTTTTTGCCAGAAGTCACAGCTGTAAATATTGGTGGAAGGTCTATTTTTCATCTGTTTCATAGCCTTAGATTTAGCAAAGAGTTAGCTGGTGTCCTTTCATTGACATAATCCTCTTTGAACCAGTCAGGTAGTAAATAGCTGTAACTTTCAACTACTTTGTGCTCTAACAGAATGGGCGGGATCTGCACATGGGACAAAGTGATAGTTAACTTAAGAAAAATAATAAAAATCCTCTCAGTTGTTTTTGGAGGGCTTCTACTCTTTTGTTCTGACACAGCACCAGGAGGGGGCAGAAGTCCTGACAAGTGGTTAGTTTCTGCTGCTACTGCTGTTAAACTTTGTTATTGAAGGATCCCCTTAAATCTAGGTAGATTTTAAATTGGGCTACAGTAGTGGAATGATGTAGTTAAAGTTAAAGGAGATTAAATTAATTGGGAAAATTACTTAAAACCTATAAAGAAAGTGAAAATATTATTTGGTAATATTAATAATATTAATGCTCATCTGGTCCTGCTTGCCACTTTTCCAGACATTGTCTTTTGCTTTGGCTGAAAAAGATGGAGCAAGAATCATTTTAGCAAATGATCCTGATGCTGATCGACTGGCAGTGGCAGAGAAACAAGAGAGGTATGGTAATAAAGTAATGAAAACCACTGACATTTTTTACTTCTAAGGTTAGGCTCATTTGGGGAATTCTTGCTATTTGTGTTGCAGAGGAAGAATAGTCACAGTAGTAATTTTTTGGATTGAAAACACACAGAAATGTGAGAAGACTGTATGAAGCAGACCACGGTAGGGGCAGGATATGAAATAATCATCAATATTAGACAGTGTACAGAAGCCTGAATAAACAGTTGACCCTTGCTGTAGTTTAGGCATGCACAGAAGCATGTGAATTGTTGTTACTGTGTGCTATACCTTTTCAAAGGTAGGTTTTCAGTTAGATTTTTTCTTGTAAGACTGAAACTTTTTTTCATTCTAGGTTTATTAAACAATTAATTGGATTCAGGACAATCTGTATAGTTCCCTGATAATCTCTTGTTCTTTAATATGAGTGTCTTTCTCAAATTCTGTAAAACCAAACATTTTACTAATCGTTGGATGATTTGTGCTTCTCTTGCTCAGTTTCCCACTACTTTACATAATGTTACGTTTTTGCATTTCACCGTAAGGTTTTTTCACAGTTTGGTACTTCTCGGTGTAGTCGTTTGTACTCTCTCCTTCAAGAACCACCTATATGTGCAATATTTATCTTTGCATACCCAGTCAAAGAAGGGGATCACAAAGGGGAAGCTTGCTCAGTCAGGGAGGGGCTTACCATAAATTGTTCATATTTGTAAAATGTAACCTATAGTTCTGACTCAATATGACCGTCCCGTTATTTCATGCCCCCTGATATTCTGTACTTCTACAATTGTTTACGTTTCTGTATTGTGGTTTTATCTAAGGAATAAAAAAAAAAAAGCTGAAGTTCAAGTGCTATCATATCTACAAATAGTAATGTTTCTCCTTTATCTATCTTATAAAGCAGAAGCTAATCTGAGCAGTTAGAAACTATAAATCCTTAGTAAAAATAAGATTCAAGGTTTTCAGCTTACGGAAGAGCAGAAAAAAAATCTGCTGCTGGACCAGCCTGTATGAATTTCCTGTGCATGAGAGCCAGAGGTACGGATGTAAAATTATGGCAACAATCTTTGGTACCTAAGGGATGATATGGGCATCTGCTAGATGTCCTCAGTGGTTTTGGATGAATTAAATAGTTGAATCTGTATCAGTTAAGACAAATTTCAGAAGCCCAGTAAAAGAAAACAGTGCAAATACCCATTTTGCTCAACAGATAACCGAAAGAGCTAAAGTGGTGGCTTTAAATGTGGCAGTATTTTGGGGAGTATTTTGGGTGCTTTTAAACTCATTAGCCTCACAGCATGAACTAAGGAGGTTTCTCTGTCTTTGGAAGAAGAATGGTCTTATGTGGACACTGCTGTATCTTGGCCAGTGTTAGTTGGAATATTTCAATGGTTCAGCCTCAGCTGGCAATTCAGCATTGAGAAAAAGGTGTAAAAAGTTTCAGATTATGCTAGTTATGATGGGTTAAAACGAGAATGCAAAATCACTCATGCTTTTTGCCTGAAAACTTTTGAGCTACCAGAAACTCGAAGAGGGGTGTTAGTTTATTGTATCCCTTGCCAGTGAGAGCGTGGTGCTCTCATTTTGCTGCCTTTGCACTCGTTGTTTAGCCAGTCTTAGTTGTCTCCTAACTCCAGTCCTGCGTCTTCTCAGACTTGTGCCGTAGCTTTCCGTACACTAATCAAATATTAATATGGGCTTCTACAGTATCTGTACTTCTTCTTTGACAGAATCTCCTGCTAGAGCACACTCTCTCAGCACTCTTACACTAAGTTGCTGCTGTGCATTGCTTTGTGCCTGTTGGCATCAATAAATGCAGGAGACTGAGTCTGCTTCTCTTTCACAACAGGTACTGTTTCTGTAGGTCTTGGTTTTGTCAGTTTGGAAGTGTCTCTGTCCCCTTTTGTGTCTGGGAATTTTTTTGACAATTTTGACATTTGTCTTTCTTTTTTTCTTCATTTTTTTTCCTGTTCTAGCAACACGTCAATATTAATCTTTTTTACCCATTTAAGATTTTTTTTGCCAATCTTCCCAATAACTAAATGATATATTTGTGATTAAATTAAAAATATTTGTCACTACATCAACTAAAAATACTGATCACTTGAGAACTGTATTTTTGTTTCTTTATGCTTGTCTTAAACACTGAATTTATAATTTGTATGCTGAACATTTTTGTTTTACTTAAAATATGTTGGAAATACTGCTGTTTCATCTTTGGATAACTGCAAAAGCTTATGTGTATGATGGAGAAGAAAGGTAACAGTTTCAGAATGCTTTGGGAGAGGAATGTTTTTGTTTGTTCATTATGAACACATGATACCTTGTTACTGTTATTTGGCAGTGGTTTATTTGTTAAATCATTTATAGAAGAACCAATAAGGGTTTTTTTGCCCCCTGTATTATCGTTTGAATTCATGTACTTTCTAATATTTTTTGCTTCCAGTGGTGAATGGAAAGTGTTTTCTGGAAATGAACTAGGAGCTCTTTTAGGCTGGTGGATCTTCACTTGCTGGAAAAATAACAGTAAGGATACTCATGCCATTAAAGATGTCTATATGTTATCCAGTACTGTTTCTTCCAAAATCCTGAGAGCAATTGCACTAAAGGAAGGTTTTCACTTTGAGGTAAGCAACACATTACACATTATTCCATGTTCTTTTATTAGCTTTCCTACAAAGTGTCATATGTTTGTGAAACGTTGCTTTTCTATTTAATGCCTTTAATTTCTCCTCAATGCTATAGGAAACACTAACAGGTTTCAAGTGGATGGGCAACCGTGCCAAACAGCTCATGGACCAGGGGAAAGCTGTTCTTTTTGCATTTGAAGAGGCTATAGGTAAGAGAGAGAATGTTGTGTTTTCATATCTTGCAACATAGTGAAAATAGAACTACTGCAAAAATTGACAGAGAATCACAGGATGGGTAAGGTTGGAAGGGACTCCTGGAGGATATTTGGTTCAACCTTCCTGCTCAAGCAGGGCATCCTAGGGCACATCACACAGGATTGGGCCCAGATGGTTCTTGAATATCTTCAGGGGAGAATATTCTACAATTTCACTAGGCAGCCTTTGCCAGCGCTCTCTTAGCGTCTCAGTAATGAAATAAAGTGTAAAAAAAATAGTAAAAATGGCAACATAAGGGTGTCCTCAATATAATGGGTGTATTTCCAGTGACTAACAGCTCATTATCTATTTGGCTAATTGATACTAGTGGTTAAAACCTTTGTATCTCTGCTTAGCACAAAGTTTGAGAGCTAGGAGTATATATCTACAGTAGCATGGCTGTGCAGGTTTGGACTGCAAATTCTGTATAAACTTTTTTTAAAAAGAAACAAATGCATTTTTCAGACGTGAAGTTGAGGGTTTTTTACCTGACAGATTTAAGGTCAGTGTAAATGTGAATAAAATAAAACCTATCACAAATTACACTTGTGAAATGTAAAGCTGTGCTTGAAAGCCACAAATGAAAGTTAAGAATGAGGAGGAAATTGTAGAGCTATAATACTATTTATCTCAGTACCTGAAAACCAGAGAAAATGTAACTAATTTCACAGATGATTTTCAGTGTTACCTTACACAACCGTAAGGTTCATGTTTGAGACAATACTATAATAGCATTGTTCCTGCACTGTGGCATTTCTCTTTCTAGAAAGCTCATAAGGACCTGGGAGCATGTGGCACTGATAGGATGCAAATCTCTGTCTTGAAATTCCATTAAATACCTTGCTTATTAAAATTAACACTGATTAGAAGATACAAATTTGCTACTTTTGGTTTGACTCTAAAGTGCCTGTACTATAGTAATGTGCCTTTCTCCTTTCAAAGGTGTTGGCTAGTCTTCCCTCCCCACCCTATTTCCTCTTAAAAATGTGTCAAATTATATCTAATGTTCCTTGTTCAGGGTATATGTGCTGTCCTGCTGTTCTGGACAAAGATGGTGTCAGTGCTGCTGTTATAACTGCGGAGATGGCCAGCTTTTTGGCAACAAGGAATTTGTCTTTGTCTCAGCAGCTGAAAGCTGTCTATGATGAGTGAGTTCAATTTTAATTTTTTATTTTTCAGATTTTCTCAATTTCACATCCTGGGATTAATAGGGACTCAATAGCAACCTATAGTTTATAAAGAAATAAAATGTGGATTATTGTACTATTAAGACAATTCTGTGCTAATAGTAATCTTTCAGTAATGCCTTGTGGACGTGAATATGTTTATGACTTTGTTTTGTGTTGTTTTAAAGTATTTTAAATACTATAATAACTGCCTTACTAAATCTCTATTAGTTAACGAGATTTTTGTGGTGTTTTTCTTTGCTTGTCTGAAAGGGTTTTTTTTCTTTTGAGAAGTTCTGCACTTGGGTCCTTTTACAGAAGATTGGGCAGGGTTTTGGCCAGCTGTATTGCTGAGCTGTAGAGATTATCATGCTTCTTGCTGCTTAAATGAGCCAGACACAAAAATGTTGACGGCAGAATGGGTGTAAGTGTAAGTATCTAGCCCTGCCTTATTTGTGCTATACATAGAAGCCAGCTTGCTTCTGCCCTTGCAGGGCTACTTATGATTAAATTAATTCTAGTTGGCTCTAAAGTTAGGTTTTTATTGTATTATTCTTTTTTTTCATAGATTATTGTTGTTGAGTTTTGGTTGTCCTTTTCTTTCTGCTCCTGATTAATGAGATTTGAGCTGATTATGCAGAAGTGCTGTGACTGCCCATTACTCTTGGCTATGTACAGCCGGGTATCCTCTGAGAGCTTTTAATATGAGGCACTGCTTTTTCGTTTGTTCTTTTTTAATGGGTTCAAAGAAATCAATAGCAAAGATGAATATTGAATTTCATGGGGCAGGGAGTGGTTTTTGTGGAGGTTTTGGGTTGTTTGTTTTAAAGGAGGAAGCAGCACAGGCCGTTTGATACTCCAGCTCTTCATGTCCCATAGACACTAAAAAGGGAGTGCGGAACCTACAAAGAAACTCGTGGAAGACTCCAGCCTTTGTGCTGCTTGTTTTGCCAATCTTGAGTTCTCATTTGTGTGCAGCACTAGCCATGCTTGTTTCATCGTCTCTTTAGGAAGGAATCAAGTGGCAAAGACTTGCTTACACTGCATAGATAAATTATGTGACATAAAAGCATGAAAGGGCATTCATACCTAGAGTGGCAAAACCAGCATCTGATGGGAGAATTCCCTTAAATGCTACTAACTGGAAGTGCATATTTAAGAATTGAATATTCAACCTCCGGCTTGAGGTTTTGGGGGTTTTTTTAACAAATACTGATACAGTAAACACCTGCTTTAGGCTGACCTCAGAATATTTGACTGACTGGAATTGAGCCGTGCTGCTGTGTATATAGCCACTGAAGAGGACTCAGAACTGCTTTAGCATAAAAGCAGTCTGTGGGATGTCATTGTACATAGTCACTCTTTGTGGCAAAGCTGCAGATAAAGGGAAGGATACAAATCTCTCCTCTTAAACTCCCCTATTGTTTGGTATCTGCCCTATTGTTTGATAATGAGCTGGAAGGAAGTTTCTTGTTTTGTTTTGGGGGTTGTTTTATATGTGTTTGATTTTTTTGTTTGTGGCTAACATAGAGTTGCAGTTTTCTACTTCTTACTACTTTACTTTTTTGTCAGATTTGCCTTGTGAGTTACACTTGAAGCAGAAGAAACTCTATTTTGTACTTTGAAAATGTAGAAGGGGACTCTGTCTCAAAGTAAATGCAGATCAGGAAAAGGACGTGGTCCTAGTAGGCTTATCACTTCTTTCAGACCACAGGAGCGGTTTTGTTAATTCCCTTACTGA
The DNA here is from genome assembly GCF_015227805.2 of Hirundo rustica. Lineage (NCBI taxonomy): Eukaryota > Metazoa > Chordata > Aves > Passeriformes > Hirundinidae > Hirundo > Hirundo rustica. Next base: position 22,205,806 of record NC_053454.1, read on the forward strand.
ATTCTTAAGACTACTATTAACCTTCAAGATGTCCATTTAGGTATAAGCATGACCCTGTTTAAGAAGGCATGCAGATTTCTAGTGTGAACATCCTAGTACTAATGAAGATTCAGCCCTCACATTTTCACTGCCATCAAGGATATTTATCAAGTCTTGATGTGTAGCAAGAGCTCACCTGAACAACCAGTCCAGGCTTGTATGTTTTTCAACAACATGCGATTTTGAAAAGTCAGTGTTACCGGGTCATTTGTCTTTGATGCATCACATTACCTGGCAAACAGGTGAGGTAGAGAGACAATGTTCAGAAAACTAAATCAGTTTGATTTAGTGTAAAAACACTTTAATGGGAGAGTAGAAACAACTTAATGAAGTGTGATTGGAAAAAGCAGTCTAGAATTTGTTTTACTTAGAAAAGGTCAGCTGGAATCCACTCAAAGAAGCTATTAGATGTAATCTCTTCCCTTCCTATTGTGGTTAGAGCTCTTCAAGACAATAATGGTATCTTTTTTTTCATCTGGTTTTGCTGTAAACTTTCTCAGTTTTCATCATTAAAAATAAAAGGCATCTGCACAGAAGTTTCTGTAAAGTATGTAAAATGGGATAATTAAGCTGTTTAGACCTTTTTAAAATTGTAAGGGTGTGAACTCATGCTTCAGTTTGGGTGAGCATGAGTACAGAGTGTTGCTTTTTGGAAGGTTGTATAATGTGTCTGGTGTACAACTCTTAAAACATTGCTTCTTGGATTCACAAATATTGTGTCTTCACAGATATGGCTTCCATATTACCAAAGCTTCATATTTCATCTGCCACGATCCTAAAGTTATTCAACAGCTTTTTGACAACCTTAGAAATTTTGATGGAAAAAACACATACCCAAAATCTTGTGGTAGATTTAAAGTTTCTGGAATAAGGGATCTAACTACTGGGTATGACAGCAGCCAGCCAGATCAAAAGGCTGTAAGTATCTTTCTAAATTAAATGTAAATCATGTGTGATGTATATACACATACATAAAACGTTCTGTGGAGAAACAGTAAACATACTGAGATACTGAGTCATAAAATAAGTTAGATTGGTGATGATTGTTTTGCCTTGCTGAGAGGAAGTGAAGCCAAGGAGGTGTTGGGGTTTTTTGTTAGGTTTTGTGGTATATTTTTCTCTTCAAGATGAGTTTGTAACGGGTGATAGAAGGATTTTGCTGCCTTGCTACAGCAATCTGCATTGTTTTCTTGTGAGTGCAAGTTCAACTGTCTATTAAGATGTGGCTTTGGATTCTATATTTTTCCACAGTCTCCATTTCCTTTCCTCCTGGAAAATGCCATGACAGCTCAACTTCTATTAGCAGTAAAAAATAGTCTAGATTTTAAATGAGCTACCTAGCAGTGAATGCAGTTCTGCCAGATTCCGGGCTGAGGGCAAGGCTGTACTTGTGGTCTCAAGACCACAATGTTGAAGAAAACAGAACTAAACTATAATTTTAGCTGATGATTTTGTCATATTATCTAACATCAAGTCATGGATTTTATATAGAGTCTATTTTCAAGTTAAAAAAAACCCCATTCTTAATATTTCTAGATACTTCCTACTAGTAAAAGCAGCCAAATGATAACATTCACTTTTGCTAATGGAGGAGTGGCCACAATGAGAACCAGTGGAACAGAACCAAAGATCAAATACTATTCTGAACTTTGTGCACCCCCTGGAAACAGGTATTGTTTACAGCAGTATTGTCACTTGCAGCAGTACATTTGGCGTAATAGAGTCTGTGTGGCTTTTTGGTATTGTTTCAGTGAAATAAGAACTCTCCACATTTAATATTACTAAAGTCATTTTAGTGAATGTATAAAGCCTCAACTCTGCAAAATTTGTTGACACATTTTTGTCACTGAAATTTCTTTGAACTCAGTTTTGCACATTCCACCTTAAATAAATGCAAATATTTTCACCTCTTTTTTACCTACTTAGTTGCTTTAAAATTATTTAATCAAATATAAAGTGTTCTAATATATTTCAAACCTTTTTGTGTTTAGTAATTGTATCCTTAATTGGTAGCCTTGGAAATGATACAATATTAAAGATAAACAAGATATTAATTTATATAATGAAATAAACTTTTTCACAAATGAAAAGTCATCTGAGAATACTGTTACAAGTATAAAATTACATTCACTTACATTTAGTAATAGAAGATCTTCTGAACTCAGATTGGCCATTCTACTTTAGATTATATTGTGGGTTTTGTTTCTTCATAGTCTTCATTGCATGTCAGACATCAGTGCAGTGCCATAAGAAATCAAATATATACACTTCTGGCATTAACAGAAAATGCTTGTCTAAAGCAGTGCAACAGATTTAAAAATTCCTCATACTAAAAATATACATTTTAGCTTTTCCATTGTTTCGTTGTTTTCCATGTTTGTGTGATTTGTTTTCCAGTGATGTTGAACAGCTGAAGAAGGAGCTAGATGAATTGGTCAACGCTCTTGAAAAACACTTCTTTCAACCAGAAAAAAACAAACTTCAACGAAAGACTGAGTAAAATAGCAAAATTACTACCTTAATTGGCTTTTGCAGCATTAGAAGTGCATTATTTAAGAAGTTAAGGTTTATTGGACCAAACATCTCAGAACTCTGACTATTAAGACTTCTGCTTTTAAGAGTTATTTTGGGTACTCTCGGCTCTAGTGTCTTATTTTGGAAGGAAAGTACCTTTACCCTTAATGGACCAAAAAACCACAATCAGTTGAACTAAAAGCTTTATGAACTAAAAGTTGACTGCAAATGTATTTCAATCAAAGCTTGTTTTAATTAAATATAAGTAATATTCTGATATCTGAAACAGTTTGTTTTGTGGTGACTTATTTCTTTTGTGTGGATATAATCTGATAACACTATGCAACTTTGTCTAGGTTTAGATTTGCAAAGCACGTTCTTCTGTTAACAGGAAGTATTTAAAGCCTGTGGTGGGACTGACAAACTTGGGGCAGATGATTCGGAAGCAGTGATCTTTCTTAGGGATTTTTGCCCTAACAAATAATAAACAAGCTAGAAACTCAGCAAATTTGTGGGATATCTGTTTGCTGAGGGACTATATATCATATTCCGTCTGAGAGATACAAAGTGTATTAAACTGTCTTTGAATACCATGAACCCATTAAGACAGTATATCTACATACAGCACCTTTTTGTTGCCTCACTGAACTAAGCACAGTTAATTCAATGCATAGCCCAGTTTTGGAGCCTGTCATGCTGTTTGCTGCCATGACTTGGTGCATAACTCTGCATGTCTGATTTAGAGCAGAAGTTTCCATTTCATTGCATGCTCCTGTCTGTGCTTGCAAAGCCTGAGAAGGTTTTTTTGGAGGTTTCCAGTTGACTTTAATATGGGGCTTTTCTGCATTTTCAGTACTTGCTTTGGGTATCAGCAGTAATAGTCACAACCATAGCTACATACTTCTTATAAATGCAAAACTTCTGAGCATGATTATCCTCCCAGAATTCAAGTCTTCTGTGCTTCTTATTTTCAGTGCAACTTGAAGATTGCAGCAGTTAAGCAGCTGGGTACAGGGAGGCAGCCCTGGCGAAAGTGGAAGGAGAGGAAGTTTTACAGTCTGATGTACCACTGCAGATCATGTGCAGTCCTGTGGTGAGAGGCCTCAGAAATAAGTTTGAGGATGCTTCAGGGATCTTTGGTGGTTTGACACCTTCTAAGACATGACAGCTGCCTCTCAAGTCAGCCTAGTGGAGTGAATTATGCCCCATCAGAAGGATGAATACCTTCAAGCCTCTGTGTGAGTGTCTTTTCCAGAGAGGAGTTCTCAGCCTGAGCCAGTTTTGTAAGGGGGGACAGTGGCATGATAAAAAGCACTATCCCACATGCAGATCTGCTTCTTACTGGCTTCCTCCTTGCTTGAAACACAGACAGAGGAATGGTTCTTCAGGAGGCAGGCTGGGGCAGTGCCTTCATTTTGGGCGTTGATGAGCTACACTCAGAGCTGGAGAAGCTTTGTGGATCCGTACAAGCCCGCAGCCTTGGGCTGCGACAGGGGAGGTGATTCTCACCCTCCACTCTGCTTTTGTGAAACTCCACTTGGAGTACTGCATCCCAGCACAAGAACGACATGAACCTGTTAGAGTAGGTCCAGAGGAAGGTCATGAAAATAGTCAGAGGGTTAGAATACCTGTGCTGGGAAAAAAGGCTGAGAACTGGTGTTGCTCAGCCTGTAGAAGAGGCTATGAGATCTTTCAGTATATAAAGGACTTGTAAGAAACACACTTTTTACCAGGGATTGTAGTGACAGGACAAGGGGAAACAGTTTTGAAGTGAAATAGGATAGATTTAATCACATACAAGGAAAGACTTTTTATACTGAGGGTGGTAGAGACATGGGAATAAGTTGCCCAGCAAAGCTGTTGGATGCCTGAAAGTGTTCAAGGCCAGGTTGGATGCAGCTTTGAGCAATCTGATCTGGTGGAAGGTGTCCCTGCTTCATGCAGGGAACTAGGTGATTTTTAAAGGGGACCTTCAGACCGAAACCATTCCATCATTCCTTTTACTTTCATTTTTATTGGAAGGGCTCACATTCCTTTTGGTACAGAATATCATGAAGGATGCTTTACTGAATTCATGGGGAAGGCCTGAAGACAGGATTACAGGTTCTGATTTTTTTAATGTATTTATTTTAACATCTCCATAGACTAGAGAGGCATTTTTTACATGTGCCTTTATATACCAAACCTGGATTTGGAGTTTGCTAATGTTAAAAGTCTCGAAGTGACATCTGCCATGCACTCATGTATACCGAAACATTCTTAGGATGGCTTTTTTGGAGGTTTCCCGTTGACTTTAATATGGGACTTTTCTGAGCATCCTCAGAAACAGTACAGATATAGAATGATGACCTAATCTTTATTCTGTCTTCCTACGGTCAAGGAATTTACTTGCTCCATTCCTTTCTCTATTGCAGACAGAAGTTCACCATTTTGGGGCAAGGAGGAGCCCAACAACAACAAAAAACAAAAAACAGCCAAACCCACAGTGGTTTATCAAGCTCCCTCAGCATTTACAACAAACTACAAAATTACAAGAGAAAGCTTGTTATTGCTAAAGTCTTTACTAACCTCGTCTTGCATCAGAGAATGAGGATCTGGAACTGAAATCAAAAATCAAACCAAAGGCAGCAACAGTATAGCAGAGAGAGAAGTTACTATTGCAAGTCAAGAACAGGTTGTTAAGCTACACTTTCTTCAGAGCTAATTCTGGTCTTCAGAGCTTTCTTCAGGTCTAATTCTTCCACTAAAGTGTTGTGTAAGATAATGAAGCCTACTTAGACCTGAGAGGGATATTAAAATACAGGTAAATGTAGTTTGTAAAAAAGCAGCCTTGAACTGGGAGCAGGTGCACTAGTATTTTATCTAGAACTGTGAATTGCTGTGACTGTAATAAAGATTGCTTGCAGCCCAGACTGATCTCAGGTGTAAGGGAATTCTTGGCTATTTCTAGACAAAGACACACCCCTATGTTACCAAAACCAAAGCCTGGTTTTTACAACAGATGAAAACACAATTCCAGCAGCAGTTGTAAACATTGATCCTATAGGGGATCAGGCCTATGAGGCTAGAGGGAAAAAAAATGAGAAGAATTAGCACAGTACTCAAAACTCTGCCAAAATAAAACCCAAAACCAGTAATGCTTTAAGAGTACATGAAAGAAGTCACAAAAAAAGACTTTCACATAATAACAATCAAAATCATCATTATGGGTAACAGAGGGAAAAAGCACTGAAGCTTACAAGGCAACTGAAACACAATATAGGTGCCTGCATTCAAATTCACAATCCAAGAACATTATTGCTCAGCTGCTGCCCAGCTATGGAGCAACTTGAACTCTGAAAGCTGCTTGGGTGGAAACTTCCTGTTTGCCTCATGGTACTTCAAAGGGAACAGCACCAAGTTCTGCCCTCACTCATGGGCTGGCACATTCAGCCTAAATTTATATTGATCTACAAACCTACCCCAGCTGGGACCAAATGAATAGATACTTCTGGTCCTTAACCTACAAAGGAAGCTTCATTACCCACATGTTCTCACAGAATGCCTCATACAAACCCGTGTATTCAGGGTCTGTTAAAAGGCAGTAGTAGGGTTTTCCTTGCGTGTTTTCAGAGCATGACTGGACAAAGAGAAAATGGTTAAACTGGTGTTATTTTTACATCAAGTTTGCAGAATGTGGAAAGCACAGCTTGATTTTCCTCCTCAGTCTGAGGAAGTAAATGAGGTGGTATATGTTTTAGTTAATAGGCTACTGTAAAGAAAATCTAACCTGTGAAGGAAAAAAGAATAGTGTTCAGAAGACTGGTGCTCATAGCTTTCACATGAATACTGGGATTGCAGTCCCTGGAACACATAAAAGTGTTTAATTTTTAGGGACTGGAATATAAAACCCTTATTGTGGTTCTGGTTTTTTGCTGCTACTTAAGTAACAGTTTCATCAGGAAGCAGAGGAGGAATGCTGTCCAATGTAGCCTGAAAGGTGATGATTAGCTAACTTTCTTTGCAGGCAGGCTGAACACTCTGAGGCTGATTTCTTTCCAGTATCAAGACAAGAAAGAAGAAAGTATTTCTAATTGTGATGCTCTAGTATTGACTCCTGTTGTTGTTCAAGGATTTTCCAATAAGCGAGAAATAGTCTTGTAGGATCCTTATCTGTTTCATTATATTTTTTGAAAGGCAGCAGTGAGGCAGTAAAAAAAGTCTTTCTAAGATCATCAGTTGGTAATTTGGGGATGCATGAGCCTCATCTGAAATGCCAGAGCTGTCTGGGTGGGAATTGCAGTTCACCTTCTACTAGAGCATGGTTACCAGAGGCATATAATATTCAGTCAAGCTGAAAGTGAGCAAAAGGGCATACTTGACTTAGGTACTCATATTGGGTGATAACTGGACTAAGAGCATTGTCCTTAGATGTGATAGTTAAAAAAATAAGGCACTGATTGCAACGAGATGGCATTCCTCTTTCCAGGGACCATAAAGCTGTCACTGAAAGGCAAGAGGTCCTTGTACTTATTCCTGTGTCTGAAGTGGAAGCAGCAAACCATGACCTGAGCACAGACTGGGAACAAGCTCTCTGGGTGAACTGCTACTTACATATCTCAATTCACTTACCAGCGATGCTGTGGAAGTACACCTGTATGCCAAAGGTCATGGAGACACAACGCACTATGTGTATAAATACAAAACCTACACTTTGTAATTAGGGGATGTGCTTGGATACCAAAATCTGACTTGTTTTTCATAATCTGGGGCAAGAGTTTGCTTGCATTTAACAGCTTGACTGTTTCCCTCACAGAAAGAGAGCAGATTTCCTTTAGAAAGTTATGATTCTACAAATGTGTACAGGCTTAAAAGTAAGTAAATCAGTAGTCTTACTGCCAAGAAGACTTGAAATTAATTGAGTGCAAAAGTGGTTTGCACAACGGGGATGTGGGATGCCTTAATCATCTCTGCCTGCAGAGAGGTATAATTAAGTCTCCAGACCCATTCATGCCTTATCCTTTCTGGCAACTGAAAGACCACCTAATACCTACTCTTACAATGATTTTATGAGTATGCAAGTGTGGTTTCTTTGAGGAAGCCATCGAGGTGACTCAGGTGAGCTCTCAAAAGGCTGCCCTTCAGCCAGGGCTGGGCCCACAGCCGAGAGGGACTTGACAGCTTCAGAGCTTTCGAGCCGGGCTCGTTCCAGTTTTGTGAGCAAACTTCGCTCGCCACTTCAGCTGAGCCCGCCATCCGCCCAGGCTCTCCCCGCAAGGCGACAACGTTTCCCGCGAGAGACCAGAGGCTTTGCCAGACACACGGGGCAGCGCCGCCGAAATGCTCTTCGAGGGGAACAGAACGGGAGGAGGCTTCAGCTGCCCGCTGTCGCGACACGGGCGCCCCCCTCCCGCCGGCTGCCCGCCGCCTCTGCCGGGCGCCCGTGCCGTCCGCCCCCCCGTGCCGGGACCCGCCGCCTGTTGCTATTTTCGCCCGCGCTGGCCAGCGGCCCGGCCGGGTGTGCGGCGCGGCTCCCTCCTCGTCCTCGTCCCGGCAGGTAGGGGCGGGGCGGGCAGCGGCGGGAGGCGGCGGGCAGGCAGCGGAGAGTGTGGCAGGAGGCGGCGGGCAGGCAGCGGAGAGTGTGGCAGGAGGCGGCGGGCAGCGCAGGAGGCGGCGGGCAGCGCAGGAGGCGGCGGGCAGGCAGCGGAGAGTGTGGCAGGAGGCGGCGGGCAGCGCAGGAGGCGGCGGGCAGGCAGCGGAGAGTGTGGCAGGAGGCGGCGGGCAGCCGCTGTCCCGGCCCGGCGCCCGTTACCGGCCCCGCCCGCCTCCCCGCGCGGGAGGTTCTCGGCCGCGCCCGGCCGCCGCCGAGGGCACTTCCCTGCGGCGAGCACATCCTGCGGCGGTAAGCGGCGCCGGGGCAGCCCCGGGCCTGTCAGGGGGCGGCGGTGGGGCCCGCCGTGCTCTCGCTGCGGGCCGGCGGGGCCGAGCGGCGTTTTGGGAGGGCGGGGGAAGGAGGAAGAGCAGCTCCTGGCGCAGAGGAAGTGAAGAGTTGTGGCGAGGAGCGCAGCACCCGCCGCGGGGCGGCCCGTGCCCGCACCCGCGCTGCGAGGGCGGAGAAGCCTCCGGCCCGGGCGGGTGCGGCCGGGGCCCCGCTCCGTGCCCGCGGCAGGGTCGCGCCGTCGCTCCTGACGGGGCTCCCGGCGAAGGCGCAGCTCCGGCTGTGGGAACAGCGCTGCTGCGGGACGGGGCGGCCGGGAGGGAGCGCAGCGGGGACGGGGCCGCCGGTGCCGCTGTTCTCGGCTGGAGGGGTTCTGGGAGAGCTGCCTCCTGGTCAGAATAACCAGAAAACCTGCTTGTCTTTAATCTGTCAGCGACCTGAGGTGCCTTTAGTTCTTTTCCTCTCTTGTCTGCTGTTTCCTCGCCCATCGGTGGGTACAGCAGCTCCCAGACCCCGCTCCGTCCCAGAGCAGCCAAGCGGCTCTTCCCTGGGCAAACCCGGACCTTTCCCACCGCAGCACAGCCGAGTGTAACTTTCGGTCCGCCCGCGCGGCGCGGTGTTCTCATGGCCCTTTAAATTCGCCAACTAAGTCAGCAAGGGAATGATCTCTTGAAACTGCGTTCACGAGAGGTATGAAACGAATGTGGTTATTTATAGCGCAGTTTGAAAAGATCGAGGCCTTTGTGTGCTGTGTTTTATTTGGGAGAGAGGCTAACATGGCAGATCCGCTGTAGGAACCTTTAGTAGTGCAGATGGTGGGATTTGTGTCTGCCTTAAGCCTAGAGATTGAACGAAACATCGTGGGTCCAAATTAATAAATTATACACTTTCTGAATAGGGAATACCTCTGAGCTGATGCATATGCCTATACTTTTAACACTTGTAAGTGCTGAAACAGAAATTTGTCATGGGATGCTGTATAGGAATGCTGAAAATCATAGCTAATGCGCAAAAGTAGAAATGTTTGCAGGTGAAAAACACGACAGGATGGAAGGAAAGTGAAACACGTTCAGTGATACATGGATGACTTGACACTTGTTTCACTTTAATTTGCTTAACTGCGAAGTTGAATGCAGGCATTTTAGCTGTGGATATGCAACTGAATAAAAAGGAATGGTATTCATAATTTCATTTACTTAGCTAGCTTTCTTTTGCAAAGGTTTTTGGTTTTTTTGGTTTTTTTGGTGGGGTGTGGGGTTTTTTTTGTTTGTTTGTTTGGGGTTTTTGTTTGTTGGTTTGGTTTGGTTTGAGTTTTGTTGCATTTTTTTTTGTTTGCTTGTTTGGGTTTGGGTTTTTTGTTTTGTTTTGTTTTCTTTTTTAGTACATTACAGTTGTAGAACAGGTCAATATTTTATTCAGGTCTGTATGAGGCTGAGTCAGAAGACTTAAGTCATCAGCATATTAATTTCTGTGGACTCGATTAGTGAAATAGCAATAGGTGTTAAGGGCAGGAACAGTCAGCTATTTTCTTCATTTGATAGTTGATTATAAATGTCTATGTTTGTAATCAAGAATATACTACCATTGTGTTGCACACTTTTTTTTTTATTAACAGCCTATTTTTGAAACTTATTTGAGGAGTGATATAAATGCTGGCTGTACTGGTAAATATTTTAGGTGTGTTTATTACTGGCGTCAGTACCAGAGGATATGGTCAAATGTTATTCAGTAACCAGTCTGGAGCTACTGACAGCATTTAAGCATTAAGTCATTTAAGCATTAAGTCTTTTAAAAGTCAGTATTTAATGAAAAAATAATGGAATTAAAACTAGTTTCTGAGGCAAATTTGTTTCTGGACTTGCACATGCTGTTGCTCACAGCAAACCATAGCTTCAGAAGGAAACAGCAGATAATAAGTAGCTATGAGATAAAAGGAATATCCTTGCAACAAGAGGGGTGTGTCATGCTGTAAGTGCCCTTAAAAGTGTAAAAAAACATTTTGAATACTGTTCTCAACAGTGACCATGTCATGACATACTTAATATATATTCTCATTTGTGTTTTTCTATATATCCAGGTGGATAGAGAAATCTGTCAGCTTGAGCAAAGATAATGTAAATTTCAGTTAGGGATCAGAAAGAGAGGGAGACAAGTGGTGTTTAGTTCTGGCTAGTGTTCCAGAGTTCTGGCTGCAGGCCAGGGCTCCTCATAATCCTTAAGTAGTATGATATTTCTGCTAAAGTAATCAGTGGTGAAGTGCAGTCAGTACCAGTGCCTCTGGTTCCATTTGTCAACAGGGTTCAGTGCTAATGCCATGAAGAGAAGAGCTGAACAAATTTGTGCTATTTAGGACCAGCTGTTTTTCATAAGACCTTGCTGTATGGTTGCATTTTTTGCTTAGCTTCTTGAAAGGGAGAAAAACTGATGTACAGAAACTCAAATAAACTGAAGCTGCTGTCATGTCCTGAGCCTCATGTGGAGTCACTGCACAGTTGTCTCTGAGAAGAGCTGCAGAGATTGAGGAAGATGGTATCTTTCTGTTCAACTCCCAGCTCAAACTCCACATTTATTCATTGCTGTGTGAAAGCTCTGCCTGCTTTCTTGCTTGATGTATCTTGTGAGCTCGTCAGTTCTGCTGTGACTCCCAGCACTCCAGCTGCTGCCAAAGCAGGGAAGGAGCTGGAGGATAGTGAAGGGTTGCTTAATTCTACATTTACCAATGTTCTGAACAATAGTTTAAAACTTTTGCCTGCATGTCTGTATTAAATTTAGTCTGATTGAGAAGGAAGAAAGGACAAAAGTATAATGCTTCATCACTGTCAAAGTTTCTGCCTTTTTTTTTTTTCTTTGGGGGGGGCTGTTCTTTTGGTTTAGAATATTCTCTCTCCTCTCTTTGTCTTTTTCTTTGTATTAGTTTGAGTCTATCCCAGATCTGCCTGGTGTTCCCCCAGGTGCACAAACCCAAGTTTCGGTGCCTCCCTTTCCCAGGTTGCTAACACAATAACCTCACAAGATTCTCCTTCCTAACCTCAAAGCTTACCTGACCCCATCTAACCAACTGGCACCTGGAGCCAATATCTTGCCCTTGTGATATAGTCTTTTCTCTCTTGAGAGAAGGTGAGTTTTGAGGAATGCTGTCCTGCATGATGCAATGCTGCTTAGACATATACCTCCACATGGGGTCCAGAATGGCAGAAATAATAATTTGTGGAGCTCTCCCTTTCGTGCTGTCTCGCCATCACACTGACTTCTCTCTGAAGGGGTCCCTTTTAACTTGGTGGCATAACACAGTGAGAATGTTAACTTAATTTTGGAGAGCAAGAGTCTATTATATATATATTTTTTTTAATTAGGTTAGGTTTTTAAAAAACACAGTGAACAGGTCCATCAGTGTAGTGTTTCATGCTAAGTCTGCTCCCCACTTGAGAGACGTGTCTGGGTTGATCAGAGCAAAAGAGAAGTTGAGGACAGAGGGAACACATACGTTCCCATGTGTATCATTAATGGTGCTCTGGTGTCCCCTAGTATAGAAGGCAGGGATTAGATACATTAATGTGGTTTGTGTAAATATGCATAACAGTTTGACTGGCTGTTTTTATGCTGATGGAGCAAATACAGCTGAATCAGAACAAGCTAAACAGCAGAACAGTAAAGTTCATGTTCTCTATATCTCTATAAACTATATCTTTCTCAGCATCAAAGCTGTCAGCTGAGGAGTGCTACTCAAGCTGTTCTCAGTTTTGAGTGCAAGGGCAACCAAGATCCTTCAAAAGATACTGGTGGAGAGGAGAAAGAGGAACTGTCCCAGTTGTATCTGTGAGCACTGGAATAACAACTGGAGACTGATCCAGGGTGCTGAGCAAAGCCCAGATCAGTGAAGCTGAATAGCGGCGCTTAGGGCTGCCAAGGGAGCATCAAAGTTGAGGTAGAAGGAAACTAGGGGACAGCTTTATTTTTATATCTTTTCTATTCCCTCTTGAGTTTGAGGTGAAATAAACATTTAATAAGCATGAGTTAATCAGACACTTGAGAGGAAGAGGAAACTTGTTTGAGCATTAATATGTATGGTAAACTCCTATGGCAGCTGCAGAGCCAAATTGCAGAGGGGATGAACTGAAAGGTGGCAACCAGAGATGCGTAAAGGTGCTAAAATTCCAGGTGGTGCAGTCAGGGCAGACATGGATGGGCTGAGAGCATGGCTACTCTTTGGCTGTAATGTGTGCCGAATTTTATGGCTGGGAATAGGCCTGTTGAGAAGAATAAAACTATTTTTAGGTCTCAATTAAAGCATGTCCATAAATACTTCATGGTCTTGAAGTAAAACCTAGTCCTTGGTGTAAACTTGAAGGACATTAATACCAGCAGCATGAAATTGGCATAATTTCTGGTGGGATTTGTTTACAATAACTGACAGGAGGGGAAAACAAAGAAAGAATGGCTGGGATAGGGAACTGGAACATGCAGAAAACATACAGAATGATACAGGTTAGATAAGGAGACTTTCTGAGGCTGCTAAATTTGTGCCCTGAGAAACTACACTTTCAGCCTCTCCTAACATTAGGAAAAAAACGTAGCATTTTGACTTCTACTTAACTGATTTAGTAGTAAGTGTTTTTCTTTGGAAATAACAAATGCAGACATTTGAGTATTTATGCTGTTGACTTTGCAAGGTGTTTATTTTTTTTAAAAAGGAGATGAAAACCAAGAAGCTTCATATTTATATTAAACACATTCCAACAGTACAATGTTTGTTTAAGTATGACAGAGTATCAGCCTTGGGATTTTTATATACTCTTCAGTCCTTAGAGTTAGCATGCAAAATAATGTATTATATTGTGATATTCATTTCTCTTTGAGGCAGCATTGCCTCGTAGATCTCTGGTAAAAGATCATGGTAGATGGTGGTAATCAAAAAGAAACTTGAAAAGTTGATTGAAACAAGGGTGACTTTATTGTATGTTTACATGCCTTTAATTACATTTTTTTAAGAGTTCTCAGAAAACACAAGAAATTGGCTACAAAAAGTATGTGGCTTATACATCATGTGTGTTGTAGCTCAGTTTTCCTGTTTGCAACTAAGCATGAAGTTTTCTTAGGCTTTCTTATCCTGCAATTATTATCTATGCCACTAAGTGACAAGAGTACCAAAAGCTAAAGCCTCAATTTTTATGTAGTTTAGACTGCACACCATAGTAGTTATGAATTAATCCAATCTTCCCAGCATTTGCTGAACTATTTTTCATTGTTGCAGTTAAGGAGGAAAAATTTGTAATAGTTTGTCAAAGAAGAGACCATTTTAATTCTTGCCTGATGGAAAACTGTAATGGTAACTGTGTTTAGCAGTCTGTGTTGATAAGGTGTAAAAATGCTTCCTGAAGCTTTATCCTATTTAGAATCACAGAATCATTGATGTTGGAAAAGATCTACAAGATCGTCATGTCCAGCATTTGACTGAACTCCGCCATGTGAATTAGATCATAGCACCAAGTACCACATCCAGTTGTTTCTTGAGCACTTCCAGGGATTGTGGCTCCACCACATCCCTGGGCAGCCTCTTCCAGTCCTTGCCACCCTTTCAGTGAAGAAATTCTTCCTGATGTCCATCCTGAACCACCCTTGCCACAGCTTAATGCCATTTCATTTAGGATGTAATGCATTTATATTAATCTAAAAGATGCTTATTTTCTTGCTCATTTGTGAAATAAACAAAAAAATCTCCCAATTATAGTAGATTTAAAATGAGGTGTACAAATTCTGGATTTTTATGGCCCTTTTCCCCACACCTTCCATGTGCAGATACACACTCAGAGGTTTATGAAAAAACTTAAAAAATTGATCTACACATCTAGAATGCTATTTATTATGAATTCATTGAATAGTATTTTGAAAACTTGCACTCTTGATAAATTTGCTATTCTCAGCACTGGTAATGTTGCCAGTGTTCAAAAGATGAAGAAGTTTCAAAAAACTTTCAAAAAACTTTCAAAAATGTAAATGTATCCAAAAATGATTTCTGCAGTTCTTTTGTTTTTACAGTTTGTCAGTTACTGTAGAAACGTTTTTCCCCACTGGGACATTTACAGATTGGTTGCATTTTAAACAGCTCAGAACTAATTTCAATCTTGAAATTTTAAAAAAAACTTTTGGGGTTTTTTTAAATCCTGAAATTTCCTTCCATTTTCAAGAAGGTGAAAGGCTGTTAAAAACTCAGTCTGAAAATATTATTACAAAAGCAAATTAAGGACAAAGTTTAATGCAAACTCTTGAGAAAAATAGTGCTGTTTTTGATATTTGATATTTGTATTTTGAGCAAAGATGAGAAATACTGTTGCCACAGTAAACAGATGCTGCTTATTCAATACTTGTTCAAATGTAATTAAAGTGTTTTTTAAGGATGTCTTGGTACTATATATGTTGTTTTTAGTAGATCTTATAGTGGCAAACGCTTGTAAGACTGGTGGTGAACTACTGTCGTGGTATTTAAACACAGGCAATTACAGACTTGTCAGGTTCATGTCAGTCTCACACAATATAAATGTAACAGCTGAAACCAGGGTCAATTAAAGAGGAGTTAAAACAGGCTAGTACAACAAATGCCAATCTCTGTGTTTTCACAGACTGCATTTTGTGAAATGGAATTTATAAATAAATGCAATTATTGGATTTCATTACCATGTGTACTAATCCATAATAACAGTAGCAGTAGTAAATGTTGGACGTAATAGGGTTGCAACAAGGTTGTGTCTTACTTGGTATATTCCATTTGATATTTAAGAAATGAAAATGATACAATGTCAGTCTGGCTAACATTTAAGTATTCTTGTCTGGCTGACCAGCATTAAAATGCGACCATGAATTGTGATCATCGTCTGGTTCTTCTCAGAATGCTGTAAGGATTGTTGCTTGTGACTGCTATCTGGCAGGTTTTTCAGTGATCACTCAGTTGACTGCTGCTAGCATTTTTAGATGACAGTGATTTCTAGGGTTTTATTTATTGGAAAAATCTGTTTAGCTACAACCAATAATCACTGGGCAAACTATACCTAAGGAAACAACTCCACGTTAGTAGCCAAATTCAAAGTCATTCACCTATGGACAAGAAAGTTGTCGAGCTGCATTTTTTTTCCTCCAGATGTAAAGGTGTCTTAGCAGGCAGTGACTTCAACTGTCAGGAAGGTCAGAATAGCTCAGCTGAGTTCTTCCTGTGATAACAGGATTGAAATAGGCCACTGTGATCTGCATGTGCCTGCCCATGAAGCAGACACAGGCTAGAAAGAATGTTCACTGTAATTTAGTTACTCATTAGATAGTTGAGCTAAGGTCATAAAGCAAATTGTAAATCAGGACTGACTCTTTTCCAAGCAATGTATTTATTACATTTATGTTTGTTGGACCTGAAATAGTAAGGCCCAGTGTAAAGAGGGGACACTTTCTAGATGGGCTATGGTAGTTCTCTTCTGATGTTAAGCTATTAATTATTTGTGTTACTGAGAGTTGGTTTTTCATAGAGTTCCATCACCTACATAACTCTTTCTTTTCCTTTCAGAACTCTTCTGTTCCTTAACCAAAGGAGTCATCCAGCATCCAGATAATGTCATTCCATGGAACCGAAATATTGGTGAATTAGTCCAGGTTTGCTAAAGAACTGTAAAATGGAGCCAATAACTTTCAAAGTTAAAAAGTGTCAAACACCTAGTGATTTCTCAGCAAGTTTCAGTCTCCAGCTCGTGGGTTCTCTCCCAGTGCATTCCTTAACCACTATGTCAATGCTGCCTTGGATTGTGGCCGAGATCCGGTCGCTCAGTGGAAAGTCTTCCAAAGAAGAACCCAGCGTCAGCCAAATCCAACTTTGTGTTTCACCAGCCAGTTTGCGATGTGAGCCAGACACAGGGAAAACCCAGCAGTGGGATCCTTTAATTTGTTCAAGTTTGTTTGAATACAAGCCACAGCAGGTCCACAAACTGATTCACAACAGCCATGATCCGAGCTACTTTGCTTGTCTGATAAAGGATGAAGCAGCAAATCAGCAAAGTATCTGCTATGTATTTAAAGCTGATGATCAGACAAAAGTAAGTTAAAAAAAAAAAAAAAGAACCAAAGAGAACTCCATCCCTGGAGTTGCTTTTGTGTTGTTTGAATCCTTTCACTACACTGTAAGACCGTAAGGTTGTACTTAACAGTTAGAGATTAATGAGATCTCATTAAAACTTACTGACTTACTTTATTTGATGTTAATTTGAACTGCTCGGTATGTGAAATGAAAGGTGCATACATCTCCTTTTAAGCTAATTTCGTCAGCTTAAAAAACACTTTAGTTTGGGATGTGGGCTGAAATCTTGGCCCTCAAGTCAGTGAGAGCTTTTCTGTTGATGTCACTAGGGCTAGTATTTCACTCTCGAGTCACTGTGAACTTTATCTAATCCTGCACTCAGACCTCTCAAATTTCTGTTTTCCTGAACTGAGACCTATGTGACTGGGAAACAGAGATACCTCCTTTCCCAGAAAGAGGAGAGGGTAGTGTGGAACCTCCATATGTATCATATCTCTAACAACAGGACCCTGTGGGAACCTTTTCCTAGCTCTCTAATTCACAAAGCCTGGCAGGCAGGTTTAGAGAATGGGAGAAAGGCACAGTCTCTGCACCTCTGTGACATGAAGGCTTGCTGCTGCTTGGTGTGAGGCAAGAATTGGGTATGCATGTCTGGCAGTGGGTGGGATCTGGCTTAGTCTGCATTTCCTAAGAAGTTCCTAACCAGTTGTGTCTTTGCTGAAAAAGTGGAAGCATTAAAATTGTCTCTCTCTTCTGTTTGAAAGTCATGTGAGACACTGATTCTCATGAATGAGTAGAATGAGTAAGATTTAAAACAAAGTTATTGTGAACTACTGGGGACAAAATGATGACGTATTCTTCACTTCTTGAATGTCTTCTCTAGTCTCCATAATGTTGGAAAACAGCATGATCACTTGACTCGTAGGAGGTGTCCTGCTGAAGAGCCCTGGAGGTTTTATGTGAATATACACCGCACATAGGATTTATGCCAACCTGCCCGATAACAAAACATGGTACAGTTCCAAATCGGTGTTCTCGAGCTTACAGCTCAAAACATATGGAAACAGCTTTAGTTAAATCCCTCCAGACAGAATGGCAGTTCCAGTAAATTAAAAGGCAAATACATTGTAAATCATAAGCATTCAAGTGAGAAATCCTGCCCAGTTAAATTTAGAATACCAGGTTTATGTAAGAGTAAAAATAATGAATAGATACTTCAAAACTTCACTTTGGATAGCAGCTGGTGAATGCATTTTTCAGTTTGCTTATGCATTTACTTGTGCTTGTGGTTTTCCAGGATTATGGTGAGAACACAGCACTGATCACCTACAGTACATTTTCTTAGGCATTTTCTTTTGCAACAAAAGATTCAAGTACTTTTTCTTCATTTTGATCAAATTCCTGGACTTGTTTGAAATTATCAAGAACAAATTAAATCTCTAGTTAAATTTGCAGCTGTGTCTACATGTTTTTGGAGACAACACCCAAAATTTTTGGATACCTGTTTTAACTGCTTAGCTCTAGATTCACACAGATATCTATCCTTTCAAAAACTACCTTCCACTTGGTATCAACTTGCCTTGTATGCAAGAGTTGTTTCTCTTGACTTCTTTGCAGTCTAGGCAGACATCTAATCAGCTTTTGTGGACCTATGTTTTAACAAAAGGGTAATGGAAATGCCAGGTATTCTTACCATCCAAAGTGAAGCTCTGCCTCTTTTACTTAAATTTTATGCAATTTCCACATTTTAAGTAAGTTCTTTGTGCTTTGTAGGGTGTTGTTACTTTGCCTTGAATATGGTCATATAATGCCTTTTAGCTCATTGATGTTTGTGTTGCATCTGTTTTGCAGATGCCCAGCTTTAAGGATAGGGAGTGCACATATGCCTTTACACTGAAGAAGCTCTTTGTTAAAAGCCAGTGAGTTGGGATGAAGAATTTAGAATTGTTACTGCAGTTTATGTTCCATTTCAGAAGAAATAAATTTTAGAAACTGGACTTTTGCAGTCTGTGCAACTCAGCAGACTCTTGTGCTGGCACTCTTGGTTGTGAGGACTCTTTTTTTCCTATTAGCTTCATGTCTGTGGAAGAATCAATCATAGCAGTCCAGATATTTTTAGTCACAGAATGTACATGTACATAACAATCTTTAGCCAACAATCTTGGACATCCAGACTTTTGTGATAATTACTAATTACAATAATATTGTAAACCGCAAGAGCCACAATTCTTTGTGTCTACATATATATATCTGTAGTAGGGCTATATTTGACAGAGTTCTTGGATTAAGTTGGGTCTGACTGAGGATTTGAAGTTACTTTGTGGCTTTGTAAATAAGTTCTGTGTATATCCTCACCTTAAGATAAGTAGAATAAAAGAGGGCAGAGGTATGCCTGTGGGAGAAGTACAGTAGGAAGATTAGGATGTTAAGAGGAAGGCAGGTGAGTAGAAGACTAAACAATTAAAGTCTTTAAGACGAGGACAAAAACTTGAAAGTCATGCAGACAGAGGCATACCACTGGAAGTGGTAGAAAGTACAGAAATCCAGGAATGGTCAGGCTTTTAGCATCGTCATTGCAGATGGACTGCAGTCCATTTATTGTAGTTTTACTCCTTTGTAAATATAATTTGAGCAAGAACATACAACTGATTAGTGAGGGATTATTTTACTGTTTAGTATGAGAGCTTTGTTAATGTTTCTGGGTAATATTTATCTCAGCTCTACAGTTGATGGAGGTGCCTGCAATACGATGTTTTACCTGCATAGGAATACAAGACTCTTGGGTTTGTTGTTGCTGCATTTCCAACATATCCACTTTTGAGAGGATATTAGCAGACATGTAATTAACACTAAATAATGTCAGGATTCCTTGCAAGGAATTATTTGTTATGCTGCTCTTTAGCAGTGGAAGAAAAGGTAGTGCCCCGTTGCGGTCTTTGTCCTCCCTCTGTAGGATCTTCTATAATTGTACCATCATGGCAACCTGTGGCTCACTTTCCTACTGCTGGATAGCAGTAAGTAGGGAAGGATGAAATTACATTACTCGAAAAAAAAGCATGTGAATATAGAGATCATTCCACTCTACTTTGTGCTTAAAGGATGGGTTTACTCTGCCTAGGGAGAGCCCCTCTTGTGGATTAGTCTTCTTTCTAAGTAGATTTGTCAGACATGGGGTCTGGAGTGTTCCTTCCTTCATGTACAATCTCAGTTTCCACTAGTTACAGATAGTGGCTTTTTTTATCCTTACACCCTCATTCTGCAGAGGTTCTGATGTGGCCTCACAATTAATTTCTACCTGAGGGTGAGGCTGAAGCATTAATGCATATTCTTTGTAGGTGCTCAGGAATGGAGCTGGATTCAATTATATTGCAGAGAGCTTATGAAGGCTACTTATAGGTCAGGTGAGTAATGGTGGGGCAAGCTGGGGAAAAATTAAATCTCCACTAAATCTGTTTGCAGAATAATCCCTTCAACGTAAGAACAAAGCCTTGCTGAACCCCTTGGTGAGAGTGCTTGGCTACTGTAGGAGTACAATGGAAGTGAAACCATACATGCTCCACCCTCTGCATCTCCCCAGCGGCCTCTGGTCTGACATTTGCTTACGTACTACAGAAGTGTGATGCTATCGATATCACTGTTGTTGAAAACTATACACTTTAAAAATTATTGGCATTTTAGTCCTACATTTGAAATCTGCTAGTTCTAAACGGTTTGGAACTGCAGGTGAGGTGTGCCATTTCCTTCCTGAGCTCATTCTCCCCAGCTTTCCTTCTGTATGAAGCCCTGCTTTAGCACATCATTCACCCCAAGAAATGAAAGAGATAAATAAAGTGAGGCTAATGGCATACTGTAGTGGGGTATGCCCCTCCAGCAGATGCAAAGTAGCCAAAACATTACGGAGGATGAGTAATTTCTGTTCTTACTTTCAGCTTGGAAAAGTCATTCCAGATGTCATTATGTTGATCCTTCTTTGGTGTATCAAATGATTTGTTTTACTTAGGTATGTTTAATCTTACTTGATAGATGTTTGGGCTGGCAAATGGAACACAGGTCACTAGTTTATCTGACTCATGCCCTGAGCTAGTTTAGATTTAAGACAAGTTAAGGTTGTGCTGTCCTTTATTATACTTTTATATTTATTGTAAGTGAAGTCTAACAGTTCTAAATTTAATGGTTTCACAGAGATCTGAGTCAAAGAGGACATTCAGTATCTCAGCCTTTTTCCATGTCCTGTGCTCCATTCAGAGCATGCTCACATTTTCCCAAGCCTGTCTTCTGTCTCCTACAGAGCTATAAAGACTTTTTTGTTGCCTTTAGCAGCCCTTGCTAGATTCAATTCCAGGTGGACTTCAGCTTTCCTAATCGTGTCTCTGTCTTGGGTTGGCAAGTTCGTATCGAGGCTTTCTGGAAACTGGCTGGATTAACTATGCCCTGCTGTGTTTTTCCTACAGCAGATATTTAAGTTATTGAAGTCCCTCATCAAGACCAGGGTATGCTAATGTGAGGCTACTCCGAGCTGTCTGTAGAATGCATCTTTCTGATCACAGGGTAAAATAAATTCCTTTATGCAGTGTAGAATTTGGCAGACAGCACTGTCATTTTTAATTTTTTTTTTTTTTTTTAGTGAAGCAGATGCTCAGAATGCTTGAAAGTTTCCCTTTTTTTTTTAATTCTGTGATATGAACTGGAGGTTTAGAGAATTTGAGGGAAAGCCTAGAAACTTGAACCTGATATCTTGCCAGGAAAATATTTCTGTCACATTACCAATGCAGAACTAAAATATGGAGAAAGGTAAAAAGTTCAGTTCAGATTTTTAAAGGGTTACATTTTGTACTGGTGTTTTTGTTTGTGTGGGTTAGATTTTTTTTTTTTTTTTTTTTTTTTTTTTTTTTTTTTTGTCCCCAAGACTCTGGACACAAGTTGTCATAACAGCCTGTAATATATGCTCGTGTTTACCAGAGCAGTTAATGCTATGATGGCAAAACACTGGGCAGAACTTACTAGAGATATATTGCCTGGGATTTAAACAGGATCACAGCTGCACAAGACATGCACAACTCTGTGTGGTGCTTCTGAACCTTCTCTCTGTAGCGCCATCAATCAGGGCCAGCTTTTGGGCCGGGCAGCTGCGAGTGTTACCATGAGAGGTGCAGTGGCTGTTCGGTTGCAGCGGACTGGGAGACCCGCTGTTAACCTGAGCCCGCTGATTGACTTCGCCTGTGCCAAATCTGCCCCAAGGCAAACACACATAGGACCCATCTCCTTACACTGAGGCACTTCCTGAAATGTAGCACTTGGCCTGTTGAGCTTTTTGGTTAAAACTGTGGTGCCTTCTGTTGCCAGAGGTCTTCAGGTTTTTTGTCCACCCATTGCTTTAACAGTTAGTGTGCATTTAAACAACCTTCACCTACTTTCATGAGTTAAAATAGCTTATGCACTTAAGTAGATCGCACTGTCTTACCTGGAATGCAGCACTCTGTTACATGTTGTTTATGATCTGATTATGTGCTGAAGAAGCTGGTTTCAGATAATCAACACTTAGCTCTCTGTGAGGCTGCACAGAGCTGAACTTCACATTATTCATCTATAAAAGGAATGGCAGGGGCCCAGTGAACTCCTAAGCAGTTGTTGTGAGCCTTGGCTTCATGACTGTCGATTCTTACACAACTTGGTTTTACTTTAGACTCTAAGGTAGAGCCTAGTTTATACTCTAAGGTATAGTATCTCATTTCTAATAGCACCATTTCCCTTCCTGAAAATAATTCAGGGAAGATAATTTTAAAGATAGAACTTTTTCCTCTTTATTTTACTGCCTGATGAGTCTAGGGAGATTAAAACATGGTTCTTCCTTTGCAAAAAACATAAAACACTGAAACAAAATTAAATAACTGGACTAATGTCAGTGCAAGTGAGAACTTACTTTGGCTGTGTTCTGTCTCCTTATTCACCTTCGGCGTTTTTGATTGAATCTGTAATTGCGAACTGCTAGCACTGCTTTTTAATTTAGGACATCTGTCCCTCAAATACTAAGCAAAGAAAATGCAAAATACAGAAGGAAAAAAAATGAAGCAGAACAAATGAAAAATCAAATACATATTTGTGCTGTGCACATACACAGTCCAGTCTATAAAGTAGGTCAAAGTTTAGCTGTGTAAATCCTAGCAGAATATCCTGTATGATGCAAACAACCAGCTGTGCTCTCAGTACTCTCACAATTAATCAAGGCTTCTTGAGCCTTCAGCGTGAGTGTGATGACACTAGTTCTATCCTGGGATCTGTTCAAACAATTCATTTATGTGAGCTCTTCTGTCAGGGAACTTTAGTGGCCAGTGACCCTGTCCCTAGCAGCATTATTCCAAGCCTTTCTGGGGCTCTTTTCAAATCTTAGAGACTTTGTGACATGCTGCATCAGCTAGTGCTTGTGTGTTCACTCTTGTTTTATAAAAAATATTGTGGGATTTTCCTAAACCTTGTGTGATTGCCACATGTAGGAAGTAATTTGTGTAACACCAGTCCTGCTGACTTAGTCAGAGATACTGTCTGATCCAGGAAGATGAAATTAATCACAAGGTTCGTAAAAAGAGTTGCCTATTCCCACTCTTATGGCAGCAGCAACATAAAAATTACATATTCTTGTGATTTCTTATCTTAATGTAATAGTTAACTGTATAGTAAACTGACATTTTTAATGTATTTTTCAACTTAAATAATACTGAAAGTAGCTCTGTGTTGTGATGTTACCTGCGCTTTATTTTAGGATCAGAGCTTATGCCAACGCTATTTATTGTTCATGGCTATTAGCTCTTTCTTCAATGTTGGGGATTGTAGCAGAAATATGAAACAGTAGAATTGAGGCAAAAACATAATTAGTGGATTTGTGATGGTTTCTCATCTGATTACTAACCATTCTTTTTTTCTTTACTTGTAGCCTATGATGTCCAGCACAGGTAACTGGAGCCATGAATATTTAAGCATCCTCCAGAGCTGTAGCAGTTTTCTTTAAAAGCTCCTGATCACACAGAGAAGAGCTTCCTTATGTATCTCCCAAGAGAAGCTCATTCTTAAAGTCTTAACCAAGTTTGAGTCGGCTTTCTGTGGCCTTGTTATTCCCTTCTTTGCTGATTTGCACATTCCCACCTTTCCCCCTATTCTTTATATTGTGGTATCACTCAGTGAGGTGTTTCAGAGCAATTTGAATATTCCAAAGGAAAAGTGATAAAGTTTCAATGAAATCAGCATCCTAGCATGATCACAGAACAGTTTCATGTGCACCTTTGTGAGAGTCAGAGCATCACCATCTGGAGCAGAGAGAAGGCCTGGCCTCAGATCCCCAATTCATTCAGTCTTAAACTGCTGTGGGGTTTTAGTTCAAGTGTAATCTAGGATGGTTCACTGAGGAGATTTTATAGCTGTCCTCTGTCAAAACAGGCAATTCTGTTATTCTTTTCTCTTCTGATCCATCTGCCTTGATGTACTTCCTTGGTGCTTTCCCATTTGCTGGCACTTATGTTTGTCCAGCTGTGTGTTGAGCTGCTTTAGTGGCTAAGGTAAAAGAAACTGATTTCATTCTGCTCCGAAACCATTTTTGTGCACCTTGCTAGATGACCATAGAAGTTTTTTGTCAAATTTCAAGTTGACATAAATTTGGAAACAAATAATAAAGTATTTATTATTTATTAAAGAATAAAATGAACATTAAATAATTTGGGACAGGTTTTTCCTGGTTCTTTCATAAGCAGGTGGGGGAAATAGAGTGCCACACCAGGAGTACTCCAAAGGGATTGGGCTGTGGAGCAGGAAACCTGTTGTTCTTTCTTTGTAGGATGACATAGATCTTAAAAGTAGGACTGTGAGGAGGGAGGTGCACAGGGACACTTCCAGGCTTCCTTGGCCTCTTCACACAGAGCCACCTCGTTTGGAGCATAGTGCTTGTAACACCAAGGTTGTGGATTCAATCCCCATATGGACCATTCACTGAGAAGTTGGACTTCGAGATCCTTGTGGGTCCCTCCTAACTCAGAATATTCTGAAATATTCAGAAAGTGTCAGTGGAATCTGACCTGCTGGTAATGTGTGAGAAGAAATCACTTGCATACCTGCCCAGTGAGTCCAAAGCAGCCTTGCTCTAAAAAGACATAAACATAAATAAACATCATGGAGTGGGTGGTCTATCCACATAGGACCTGAGCACTAATCTTAAGAAAGTCCTTAGCTTCACAACTTGTAACAATAGCAAAATGTGTAGCAACAAATATCCAGCTCACCTTACTGTGGTGTAGTAAAGTCTGATTTCTGTGAAGGTGTTGGATGCAAGACACAAAGGAAGTGAATGGGTCTCCTCCTTGCCTTGCAGCCTCATCCGTCCTACAGCTTCAAACAAACACTCAGCAAGCAGACAGTGCTGGGCAAATTAAAAAAAAAAAAAAAAAAAAAAAAAAAAAAAAAAAAAAAAAAAAAAAAAACCAAACCAAACTGAAAGACTTAATGCCTGTGGAAAATTCTGAGTGAGAAATAGAAATGGGGAAATATAAGTTGTGTATACAGAATTAAGAGTTTAGAAAATACTGTTTGATTTATAACAATATTGAATATAAACCGCATGCACACTACTACACAAAGAAATACTTAATGATGAAGGAACTCAAATGTATTTTCTGAGTTATACACTGCTGAAGCTTGCTGGAGTTGATTTAAGACTAGAAGAAGTTTGGAAGTTTGAATGCTGCCTTACTGATCTCCAAGGCAGAAAGTCTAATCTAGACTCAATAGATTTTTTTTTTTTCTTTTTTATCTAATTACTTAACACTCTTAAGTAATACAAAGTATGCACAATTCTGAAGTTCTTAAATTAATTTTATGGCTACTTAGTGCAATGATAGTTGTATGCAATTTAAAGCCAGGAAGTGTATATTAGAGAGGGGAGAAAAAACTACTTTGAAAATAACAGTTTTTATCAAAAAAATCAGTCTTACCTAAGAGTGTTAGTTTTTGTGGCACACAGTACAATAGCATATTGAGGACAGTGCGATTTAGTTAGCAAAAGTGAGAAGATAATTTTTGTCAAGTATATGAATAAACAAAGGCTGTATCTGTCATGTAGGTTAGTACAGTCTCTACAGACAGACTCTAGTATAGTTCTCGCTCATATCTGATTGATATCTGTTATCTTTCCTCAAGACTAGTAAAACCAAAACCTCCTACTTTCTGTGCTTTGCAAGTTTCTTTAGGAAGCTTGGGCTTTAGCTCACTTGGAGCTACTTAAACATGAACATTCATGTTCAGGCAGTTGTATTTTCTTCTTTTCAGATTTTAAAATGGTCCTGAAAGACAAATGCAAGCCATCCATGTTAAAATATGAAGATGCCAATCCATAAATTATGATACTGAGCAAATCACCTTCCTGAAATAGCTCCTTATGCTTCCATGCAGTTGGCTTTTCAGTTACAGTTTTGCCTTTCCTGGGCTGACATTTATGCTGTGCCCCCAAGGTCATCAGACGGGGGCTCTTTGGCTGTAGTGGAGCAGAAAACCAAAGCAGAGGAGGCATATATAACCGCTGTATTTACTTTAGCAGTACAATCTCCCATCCTGTTATATGTCAAAGTGAATAATGGTAGAAAATCATTGTCGTAAAATCAGTGCTTTCCCTTGCCTGGTGTAGACACAGTTGTTCTGTATTTCTGTTTTTTTTACCCTCTCTGTGGACGTCAAGTTATGGGAAGGGCTGTGGGAAATATTTTCCTAAGGAATGATTTGTGCGACTGGACAAATACAGGCTTAAATGGATATGTGTGTTTGCCCTAAAGGTTGATCATCGAGGATCTGATACAAGGATTGAGTGGATAATGCCAGTTTATACTTGGTTTGTCCTTTGTATGAAACTGCTGGTTGATGTGGACTTCCCCTTTCTTTCCCACCCTCCCCCCACTTTTCCCAGAGTGGCAGTAATTGAGATCTATTGCTAGTCATAAAAACAGCTTCACTGATGGTGATGCCTCTTGCATTGGGTTAAGTTGGGTCTTTCTGCATAACTGATTGGATGCTTTTCATTGGCAAGCTTCTTGTTCCAGCCTTTAAAAGAACCACACAAAATTAGCTTCACACAGGCAGAATGTGCTTCCAAATTGTCCTTTTAGTAATCATGATGTGGTTTGTCATGTTGCTTTGTTGCTTATATGCTATGCCTCTACTTGGAATGTAAAAAACTTGCACAGGAAGAGGGAATAAAAGCTTTATTTTATAACTCCTCATTTGACATTTTTGGAGGCCACATCCAGCACAAAGGTGAAAAGTAGGGCTTGCAGTGAATATCTGGTGGTGTATTTGCATCTAAACCTGTGACCAACTGAAATGGAGGTGTTTTTTTGAGAGTCAGAAAGCAAATTATACATAAGTCTTATTTCTGAGTCTTTGGGGCTGAAAATCTGGATGCACCTTAACTTCAGGCTAGTTCCTTTGAAGACAAAAGACATGCTTGCAACAGTGCCTTTAAACATGCTTGCTTGGTTAGCACCTATAATACGTGATGTATTATTCTGCTTGGTTTTATCCTTAGATTTTTTTCAATGGCAGTCATGTTGTTCACATAGGGAAAAAAAGGTTTCCAATACCTGTAATTAGTTCATTTAGAAAGATTTTTAATGAAACAGAAGCACTTTTAAAGCCGGACAAGAAAAATTATAATTCAAATGCAAGAATATATTCAGGATTATTAACATGGTTGATTCAACACCACCATTACAAAAATGAGATTTCTTTCCTTATTTAAAATTTCAAATAGAGGTGTGCCATATGTCTACGAAGCAATAATTTACTAAAGTCTTAAGGAGACCAAAGCCCTGTTCATCACTTTTAATTCTCTGCGGACTACGAAAACCATGTTCTAATGTGCATCTTCAAGTAGAAACAGTGTTGGTACCTTCAGAGGTCTCTCGCTGAAGCTAAATTCAGAGTCATTTCTAGAAGTTGTGTTATCATGTTAGGATTGCCTTCGTTGGACCAGCTGTCCAGCAGCAATGAGGCACTTCAGTTTTCCCCATTTCAGTGCGTATTTCAAAGCGACACAATGGTGGGTAATGACACGCTGGAATGAGGCACTCTGATTCCTGAACCAGGACTGCGATTTAGGAGAGAAAGCAGTTGCTTCTGCGGAGCTCTCCACAGTATCTCTGCTGCTGTGGAGCACTGTACAGCATTCCTGACAGCAACATTCGTAGCCAGGCCGTTAGGAAGCTTTTCTAATTGCAGGAAGAGGGCTTCATTGTTCTTAAAAGGGATTACTCCCCTGAGTAATAACTCCTTCTTGTCCCTCCAATCCCTTCACAATTTCGCATTCATCAGGGTTTAGGATGAGGTGTTTAAGTGCCACTTAGTGGCTGTCCGAAGCAAATGTAGGATACTGTGATTGCTGTGACAGTTTTCACCTCTTCTGCTTTCCACCAGCAGGAGAATCGCTTACCTTACCATGGAGATACTGAAGGCTTAATCCTAAAACTGGTTGAAATCAGTTGAAAGATGCTGGTGGGTTTTCAGTAAGTTTCAGTACTGTAATTTCCATTTTACTTTTTTTTCCCAAATTGTCCTACTGAAGTTCTGCTTGGGTTCTCCTAGTGGGTTTTTTGTTTTTCTTTGGGGTGTTTTTTCAATATTTTTGCAGTGCCTCTAAAAGTATTGGAATGAGTTTGTATTTTACTATGTAAAGTCTATAGAACAGAAATACTGCTGTTTCTGGAGTTTATTCTTGTGTGTTAAATTTCACAAAACAAGACATGTTTAACATTGGTTGGTATTTGAAATCAGCCACTGTTCTGGGGTGCTTCAGCTCCCCTCAGCAGAATATCCGATAGATGTGAAGACATTAGCTCTCGGTCATGTTTGGAGCTTGCTATAATAAGTTTTTATATGTGTAAGGACAGAAGTTTATCTTCTAGAAACTTGCAGGACGTATGGATATTCTTTACATGTATGTTATTTACTCTATACTGAACCAAATACGTCCTTAAGACACATAAGGATATAGTAGAAACTTGATCTGTGGTTTTAGTAAGGGCAATTCTCAAATTAATAGCTTTTACATCTCAGAGTGCCTGCATTGCAGGCTTTCTTCTCTTTACTGGGAGGAGGTTTTCAGTGGGCTTTCTGCAGGGAGTTTGTGTACAGCAGAAGGCATGCTTCAAGTTTTTCTTTAGAATGGAGTTGTTGTTTTTTCCCCCTTCTTTTTCAGTTTTTGTGTTTAACAGACTATCCATATGCATTCTAGATTTGTAAGAGTCAGAAAAGTTCCCAGGAACCTCAAACAAACAAACCACAGATTTCTGGTTATATTTCTTGTTAAAGTTACAGAATAGAAACTGTCAAGGTCTCAGGATAAAGCCCTTTGCACATCTTGAGGCAATGTACTTCCAATGAGCCATATAAAACCTAGATAAATGACGAATTTTCCTTAGCCTGATAACCTTCAGTGACCTGATTTAAAGTACACGTTATCACAGGCATATCGGCCTGTTCTGGAAGTCTTGATGCCAGCTTGAAACATCAGCTGAATTAGACTTCTGAGGTTTTGTCTGAACTGGAGTTGTGAGTAAAATCAAAGTACTCGTATGGGCATGACATTGTGGATCTACAATGGGAGAAAGCAATACTTGATTCCTATTAAATTCTTTGACTGTATATTACAGCTTTTTGCATGCTAAGAGAAAAAGCTGGGAAGAATGATTAAAACTGGCCTACATTCTTACTCATAAATTATAATTGAAAGCAATGGGACACTTGAGGATTTAATATACCCTGGATGAAATGTCCTGTTTAATATCTTTATCAATGATCTGGATAAGGGGATCGAGGGCAACCTCAGTAAATTCACAGATGACACCAAATTGAGCAGGAATGTTGGTCTGCTGGAGGGCAGGAAGGCTCTGCAGAGGGATCTGGACAGGCTGGATCAATGGGCCAAGGCCAGTTGCAAGAGGTTCAACATGGCCAAGTGCTGGATCCTACACCTGGGTCACAACAACCCCAGGCAGTGCTACGGACTGGGGACAGAGTGCCTGGGATGTGGCCACAGCCACATGAGCCAGGGTGTGCCCAGGTGGCCAAGAAGGCCAATGGCATCCTGGCCTGTGTCAGTGACAGTGTGGCCAGCAGGAGCAGGGCTCGGCACTGGTGAGGTCACACCTTGAGTCCTGTGTCCAGTTCTGGGCCCCTCACCACAGGAAGGACATTGAGGGGCTGGAGGATGACCAGAGAAGGGCAGCAGAGCTGATGGAGGGTCTGGAGCACAAGGCTTGTGAGGAGCAGCTGGGGGAGCTGGGGGTGTGTAACCTGGAGAAGGCTCAGAGGAGACAAGGTCACTGCAATGATCTGAAAGGAGGTTGTAGTGAGGTGGGGATTGGCCACTTTTCCCAGGTAACAAGTGACAGGATGAGGGGAAGTGGCTTCAATTGTACCCAGAAAGGTTTAAACTGGATATTAGGGGAAAAATTCCTCAATAATAGGGTTCTCAGGTATTGGATCAGGCTACTCAGGGAAGTGGTAAAATCACCATCCCTGGTAGTGTTGAAAAAATGAGTGCATGTGACACTTGAGGACATGGTTTAGTGGTGAATATGGCAGTGCTGAGTTAGTGGTTGGACTTGATGATCTTACAGGTCTTTTCCAACCTAAATTGACTCTATGATTCTAAAAGACCTGCTCAGATGAGGTTCACTTATCCATTTGAGTCTTTGCGCCTGTGAATGCATTCAAATATGTGAGTTAAGACTTGCAAGTTATTCAAGTATGTGAGCTCAGACTTGCAAGTTGCAGTGGTATCTGTGAGTATGCTTCAGTGAAGAATTCAGCTGCCTAGCTCATCCATCCAGCATTGTGCAGGTTTCTCCTGGAATGCCACCATTCCCTGTTGGTATTAAGAATACCCAGAAAGGAGGAAATGGCAGAACCGACCCATGATTAGTTACATATTTGTGTATTTCAGTACTGTACTGTGTGTCAACTAATAATGTAGACTTTATTCCTGAAAATATGTACACATTTCCAAATTTAACCAACTCCATGAGTCTTACATGAAATGATGCAGCTGTCTCCCCTTCTTGGTGATAAGATGGTTAACAGAACCTGTGGGGAGGGGCTGTGTGGATCCATGTTTTTTTGGATGGCTGACTCAGCACGAAAAGACTTCCATTGTTCTGGCAGAGGAGCGGAAGCGCAGTCAGCACATGTGGCTGAAATGTGCAGCGATGACTTACAGTAGTATATCCTGAGCCTTTGAAGAGATGCAGCTTTATCAAAACCACAGAAGGACAAATCCTGCTGCTGTCTCTTTTAAAAGCCTCTCTATTGTGTGTTATATTTCACAAGTGTTTTCCAGTGTGTTTTTTAGGAGTTAAAATAGAATTGCCTTGAAGTAATTAAATGTGGAATGTTGTTTGTAATGAAACCTGGAACTGTACATTTCTGAATGGAAAGCCAGCTCAACCGTGGGGAAAGTGGTTTTTCAGATTGGAAAAGACAGCGTTTGACTCTTGTTTGAAAGATGGTTTATTGCCATTTTGTGACTTTTACTGTAATTGAAAGACAGTACGACTTAGCCAAAAACACAAAAGCAAGAGTCCACATCACTGGCAAAGATAGACTCAATGGGAGAGATTAGAAACAGTAAGTTAAAAATATGCACAACGGAACATTGCTGATAAAGGTCTCTGCTTTCAAGACCGCTGAGGAGGAATATAATCAACAACACAACACAGGAAAATAAAAATCATAGATAGTTTAATAAAAAGGCAGATTTATATACTCCATATAAAATTACTCTGCATGCAAATTATTATATTAGTAGATTCCAGTGGTATTCTCAATTTCACATTACACTGGAAATATCTAGGGAAGGACTGTGCTGCAGATTGTAACAAATGGAAGGCTGGTGATGAGAAGTGATGTAGAGCAAGGGTTGGGCAGGCAGCTAAGAGCACTTCTTAATCAGCAGCCAGGGGCTGCAATAGTTCTCAGTTGGCTGCTGCAGTTCTCCCACCAGGGTTTTTTCCAAGAGCATCCGAATAAGGAGGCTTATGATATGAGGGCAACCTGGCAGACATTAAAATTTCTTCAGCTTGATTCTGGAAGAAAACAGGACAACATGGTATTTGTTTCTGCTTTTTGTTATCTACGCTTAAGATGTGTAAGGATATAGTAACAGCTTGGTCTGTGATATTAGTGGTGGCAATTCTCAAATAAATAGCTTTTACACTCAGCTGCTCATCATGTGAACTGCAGTATAGCTCCAATGACTGTAGGTAAATTCTGGACTCTACACCTACTGAGAGATAAACCTGAACTGATAGTTCTTATTGTTAAGCAATTCACAGGAACACCAAGAATATTTTGGTTTGGGGGTAGAATAGCTAACACTTGAAGTTTTATTTTAACTGTTGGAGGGTTTTTTCGGTTACTGAGATGAGGGTTGCTTTAGAGTGTGTGAACTACAATATAAGCCCATTAGAATCTGTGTACTGTCTGTGGGGATTGTGGCTGGATTAAATAATGAGAAATCAATGCTGTTAGAAATAGATTTAGTTATTATGTAAATTGTGGAGAACTGAGAAGGCTGGCTACTTTTCACGGCTCTCCGTACTATAGAACTCAATGTACTTCCCTAGTCTCCTACTGTTGCAACTGAAGTATACAAAATAATATGCCTAGGACAGTGGGACTATTTTTGTATCTATAATTAATTATGTGAACAAAGAGCTAGGCTATAACTCTGTAAAATGATGCATATATGATTGCTGATTTTATATTACTCATTACTGGAATGTTCTAGTAGGCTACAGTAAATAACTAGTCTAACATGAAGACTCATGTAATGGAAATAGCCATTCATAATATATATGGCTCCTATAGCATATGAGGAATTGTTAAAATTATAATTATGTTTTGATTTTTACCAGTCAAATGAGAGGTGTCATGTTCTGCTCATAGGTTGTCCTCAAAACTTTCTAGACATTTTTTACTCTATAAATTATCTATTACTGGAAGTAGCAGTGCTTAGTAGTTTGAGGGATTTTTTCCACTGTGAGGTAATGCTTCTTTACAAAGGAAATGAGACCTATCTTCAAATGAATTGTCTTTTTTCCCATCGGACTGAGTTAATCATATAAGCTTCAAGATCAGCAAGGATTTTAAGTATAACTAGTTGTATTTTGAAAATGTTTTTTAAACTTTAAGAGGGTTTGTTTACAATTTTTTCCTCCTGAGATCTGTGAGTGCATGTCACAAGGAAGCAGCAGGAAGCTGATGGAAAAGGGTGCAAAGTCCTTTCATAGCCATCTATCTAGTGGCAGGGGACATTAATGGCAACTTGATTTGCACATGTTTTGCATCCCAGTGCCAGGAGGTTTTTAAAATAAGCAGTCTTGCATAATTAGTATTTTATAGTTTATCCAGTTGTGTCAGGGTGTGTGTGCAGGTGTATTTCATCACTGTGGCATCTGCTGCTCTCTTTCCCAGAGCCACCTCAGCATTCTGGAGAGCTCAGATAAGTTATCCCTTGGTTTGGTGACACTGAGAAGACCAAAAGCTACTGCCTTACAGGAGGAAAAATAGGGGGTTTCCAGCTGTTTCAGCTATAGTCAAGACTTAGCTGATGATCTCAATGGCTTGACCTGTGTATTTGTCATTGCACACTGGGAGCATCCTCATTTATTTTGAGCTCTGTGGCTTACTTCTGCAGTTTCCTAGTTTGCTCTGCCTGTTTTCTGCTCTTCCTGCTCGTTTCACAGCTTCCAGAAAACCGTTATTATTAAACAGAGTAAATGCATGGAACCTCTGATGTCTCCTTGTGGCAATTCCCTGCTGTGCTCTGAGTTTCCCCTGATGCTCATTTGCCACATTGTCCTTGTGGGTTTTTTTGCATCCAGCTATTCAGATCAAAGTGACCTCCTCACAAGAGATCTTCATAAGTCTTGCTTGGACTTATCTGTAGATTCAGGCTGTGTTTTTTCACTCATTTATAGAGAACTGATCATTTGATTACAATTAAGTCCACCATGTACTTTTCATCTTGGTCAAATGCAGACATATGATTATGCTTGAGTGGAATTAGTCAGAACCCATGGCAAAGTTCCTGACAGCTTTAAGCTTTATTTTGCTGTCTGTGGGAAGACAAAAAAGATGCAGTCCAGCATAAAGCTTGCCAATCCAAAGTTTGCTCATCAGTATTTTTAGAAGTGTTTGAAGCGGCACAGTGATTTCAGTCCAGATGTGCTCTTTGCATCAGACGACCCTAATGTTTATGAATGGGCATCAGTGGACCCTAAAGCTAGATTGTGTTACTGTTATGCTGATTATATATAGTCTTGGTTAACTTTACAGGATGATGGGTTCCACATTCTGTGAGTAGTATTTTCTCCAGTCTCTTGTTTGACTAAGGATTTCACCAAAACCCTTCCACTCTGAACTTTCTGGAGCAAATACTAGGAAATCATCCATGCTGATCATCCGAGCATCTGCTGTCACCCACAACTGCCTTCTAACAGGGCATAAGCAAAGCACAAACTGTTTTCTCTAGATACAACTTTTCAAATGAAAAAAAGAATGCCTAAATACTTTTTTGTCCAAAACAGACCCATCGGGAAGAATCTGAAGATAATGGTAGCCAATCAGGAAAGCTGCTTTAATCTTATGAGGTGTTTTGTCCTCTAATACTCTCATGACCTCACTCCTGTTGATGTAACCCTGCCTCTAGGGTATTACTTGCCTAAGGAAGACTTCATTTCCTCTGTCTGCTGAGTGAGCAACATGGCCCATGTGCTCTTAGGCTTCTCTCCTACAGGTGTAGATGACCTTTCCCTTCACAGATCTTGCTTTCGCTCAGTCCTCTTGCTGTGGTTCAGTTGAGCCTCAGCACATGGTAACCCTCTTCCCTCTTTGCTCTGACACTGTTGGAGAGAGAAAGGATAGTGGTGGTAGGGAACAGGACAGATAGCCCATCACCAACACAACTTTTCATTCCTGAGTGAGAAATCCTAATATCACTTGAATCAAAGCATTTTAGCAGTTACAAATTTTATGGTGGAAAAGACTAAATGTACATGAGAGGTTGGAAAGGACTCTTCTGCTGAATCACTGCCCAGCAGTCTGGTAAGGAACTGTTCTATCCTGTATGCCACATGGGGAGTGAATTGCAAGCTATCTCTGGGCACTGGCCCAATGTCAGCATTTTTCGTATTTGCTACTGATTAGCAAATAGCCAGAAAATTTCACTCACAGTACCAAGAAGATTATCCAAATCTGTGTAATTTCTGTTTCCACTGAATGTCTAGAAAGCACCAAGAAAGTCATCCCAGGTGCTTTGGTGAAAGCTGGATTTCATCTTTAGCCTGGGCAGTGGGCTCCTATGCACTTTTAACTCAAAAGTAAAGCCACTACCAGTCTGTTGGGTCTTGCTGTTGTTTTTCATCAGGGGGCTGGTGCTGATCTGGTTTGGTGAAGTAATTTGGTTTTATGATTAATATTTTATTTTGTATTGAGGAAAAAGTTTGCTTATAATTTTGCAAAAAGAAGTAACAAAGCTTACTTTTTTCTTCACTAGAGTATCTATTCAGAAGCCACTGAGTTAAGCCTGATTGAATCTTTGGATAGGATGAAATCCAGAGGATTCATTACTCTGTTCCATCGATGGATTCAGATAAATATTTTTTTACATCTTGCATTGTGTGAAGGTGCCATAAAAGTCTGGTGTTTCCTTAGACACGTCTATTTTGGTATGATTTATTACAGCTGCATCTAAGAACCAAAACATTATTACATTTTGAATTCACATCACAAACAGTTCTCTTAAAGTAGTTACTTTTTTTCTCTTTTTTTCCTCAGAAAGTAGAAACCATCACACCTGGAAGGTGAGAGGATGAGACAATACTCAGGGAAATCTTAAAGTACAGTGAGAAATAAGTGATAAAGTATAAAAATTGTGGGTGTTTTTAAACAAAGACCTAATATTGGAAAGTGATAATTAATGTCAGGCATATTTTTTCTTGTATTTTTTTCACCTGAATTTATCAAGACCTTCTTGTGTAATGAAGGAAGGAAGGAGATAAGCGAAAGTTGCAAGTGAATGTGGACAGAGGGGATAATTCATGAGAAGAATAACTGCCAAAATAAGTTTAAATACAATACAGAAGAAAAAAATTTAAATGGGAATAGGATCTGCTTTGAAATCACCACTAGTTGTAACAAAAGAGCAACGGAAGAGGCCAGTTCTCAGGTACCACAGTTGTGGCGATGCCCTTAATGCAAGTTCTTG
The DNA here is from genome assembly GCF_015227805.2 of Hirundo rustica. NCBI lineage: Eukaryota > Metazoa > Chordata > Aves > Passeriformes > Hirundinidae > Hirundo > Hirundo rustica. The sequence goes on from NC_053454.1 coordinate 22,241,620, forward strand.
TTCTCACAAGAACTCTCTCATCATTCAGTGATGACCCACTGTGAACACACAAAAATATTCATGGCCATTAAACCTAGAGAAACTGAAATCAGTGGAAAATGAGCCAGAAATACTCCTTTTTTGAGTTGAAAGGTCAACGGCACCCTCCTTTCTTCTTAATATTTCCTTATGTCTCTCTTCTCTTTTTATATCTCGTTCATTCTCCAAATGACTTCTTTTAGTGGAGAAAAGTTTGTTGGAGAAATAATAATGGGGGTATTTGTGTATGTGTAAATTTATGTAGGACATCTGTAAAACAGAAAGATCACCTTTCTGATGATGTAGGCTTTAAGTTATGACTTTGAAGTATTTTAATTGTTGCTATTTTAAAAACAGCCACAAATACCTTGCTAATACTTTCCATGGTAACATGGGACAGCTTATAGGACTGAGGGGTTTGTTTTGATTTTTAAGAGATCATACACTTGGATGAGATGGTGTCAAGTGGTACTTATTATTTATGCAGTACAGATGTTATTCCCTGACCCTGAATTTTTCCATTTCCCCAAAATGCTTATGTAGTATTTTTGGAGAGACAGTAATCTACACAAGACAAAATAATAAAATACAGAGGTTCTCTTTTTAGAAATTTGAACATCCTGAAAAATTAATGCAGTTATTGTTCCCACAACATTACTAAATGCATCTTTTTTGGAAGGTAAGCAACACAGTGACCTTTTAAATTTACACTGAAGAATTTCATGCATTGCTAAGTGGTTTTATAGCTAAACACTTAAATCTCACTTCCAGCTGTTTTCCCAAATGCCAAAGTGTGCCCAGTTCTCCTTCCTTCAAGGCCAGCATCTATCATCTTTGTTTAACAGATTAACTAGAGCAGAGACAGCAGTTACGTAGCATGCCTGAAAGCCATGTTAACAGCAGAAGCTGGAATTCATTCATTGTTTTTCTATCTCCTAATGCGCTATCTTCACCACAAGACTGCTTTTCTTCCCAATCCTATAGAAGTGTTATAAATACGATAGACCAAATTCGATAAATCAAATTTTGGAATTTTATTGAGAGACAAAATTACAATCTCAGACAGCCACAATTAAAAGGACAGCGTCAAGCCTGGGGTCGGCGCCGGGTGAACAATGATAACACACTCTGCCAGTCTGTTATCCCCCAAGTTCACATTTCTGGCTTGCAGCAGCCTCTTTTTATACACTGGATCGCTGAGAGAAACTTGGGATTTCAACGGTTCTTCCTCCGAGGCATCTTCATTAAACATTCATGTTCCAGTTCTAAGAGTTTGAATAGGGCGGCGGGAGAGGACAATGCCGTTAATGGCTGTGGCCAGGTGTGGTGTGGAGATGTTAATTTCAGGAGGAGACAGTCTAGATATCGATCTGATGTAATCATCTGGGTCTCCGGGCTCTCATCTCCTTTTTCCGTCGTCATTGTTCTTCTTCTAACGTTTCCCGGCAGAGGCATTTTTGGGTCTCCCTTTCTGGTAATTCCAATCATTTTTCTTTCATGTCCCTCCCATGTCTTTCAGGCAAGAGAAATTCCTGTGCCTTTTCTGAGCTACTTTTCTCTGAGTTAACTCTTAGCATACGGGATTAAAACAAAAACGTATCCTTATAGAGATTGCATTACATTTTATATCTTTTAACACGAATTAACTTTACGACATATACCACAGAAGCATGTAGAAGTTTTCAGAGTGCATCTAAAAACATACAAATGTCGCTATAACAACTACATGCAACAGGTTTCGAAGTTAAGTAGTGTGAAGTGACATCAGTGTTTAATGTGGACTTGGGGGCAGATGTGTGTATTGTTAGTTTAAAATTGTGTAAAGATGTCAGTCAGAATGGGGGAGCTGGACAAAGTCCCAAGCTGGCAGGATCTCCTCAGAGATAGGGGAAGAAATAATTACTCAGATGTAATACTGTTCACACTCAGTGTTAGAGAAATGAGACTCTTGAGACTCTCATGCTACCATCAAATATAGTGGTTATACTGTACTGTATAGTGGCTATGAGCAGCACGTAATGAATAGCATTCTGCCTTGCTCGTGCCCTCAGTTGCTTTATGAAATAAAAGCAGACCTGGTTCTGTCCTTCAGATGGTATTATTTCTACAGTTCTTGTTGCGTTCTGAGTTTAAGGCCCTGAGAACAGATGTTATTTTTTCATGTATGTGCTCTGTGCATCATGAATAGTAGCAGCAGTGAAAATGTCTCTCTCTATCATGCCAGTAAACCTTTAGAGACTGCTACTGAAATGGGTATCAGTAATATTTAGTCACTTACTGGGCCTATGGCTAAGAACATCTGTAGAACTGACAGAGAGAACCACTGGCCATCTTTGTGAATTATCTCTAATCTGTGTAACTATTAGAAAATGGAACTCTGTTCTCCTTTTATGAAGATCTGAAATGTATTTGTTAAGGTTTTCATTTCAGAAACTGTAATTTAGGTACAGCCTGAGAAGAACCATTTTGTGTTGTCCCCTCATCCCTCTGTGTCCCGTTACAGACATACAACAGTGCTAAGGCACTCACCAGCACCACGTTAGGAGGTGATAGAGCTCTCTGGCAGCTCGATGCCTTGTTTGCTTTGCACGAACCAAAGCCAGGGCTGCAATCTGAGGCAGGCACCAAAACTACCCCTTTTCTGCCTCAGTGACCTGTGAGATTGGCTCTGGTTCTCCCCGGCTCATATGCATGGATGTCACTCTTCCCCTTCTGTTTTCATTTAATAACTCAAACAACTGGAGCAGTGTCAGCTCTGACCCAGAGACCATTCCATTGGCCATTAGTGTGCAAGTGCAAGCATATTCAGGGCACTCTCACAGTGGAGTAGCTGTCTCCGTGAGTGTGTCTTCGAGCAAAATGAAGAGCTGAATTTGGCACTTCATTATCTAACTTTGACCAGTTGAATTTTATTGAGAATGAGTTGCTTTCCTATTACAATTGTGCAAATCTAGTTCTTCCTGTTGTTTCTGTGAGGTGGTGGAAAATAAAGGGCTTTTTGTTTTGAGCCCAGTGGATTATTTCCTGTGAACTCCAAACCTTTTTTCCTTTCCTGGTTCTGTGCCCTTTAGCTGTTTCAGGCAGCCCTGCGGCCGCTCAGTAGGGGAGGACGGTGTTCACAGCCAGCTCAGCCGGAGCAACGGCAGGAATGAGCATTCCTGGCTGAGTGGCAAGTAACATCCCTGGACCTGCCGGAAACATGCACACTACTGTCTGGCCTTCCACGACAGTCTGATTTCTGGAAGTTGAGCAGCTAGCGTGTGATTAGCTAACACGAATGGCAAGACAGACTGGAAGTGTAACATTTCTCAGTGGTTTCAAACAGATGATTTTTCGCTCGATCCTTTAATGTTAGGAATGGCTTCGATGCCGGGATGTTCCCAGAAACTTTTAGTTGCGAATCCCGTCGTCAGCGCTGAGTTACGTGGCCGGGCAGCGCGAGGCGGCCGCCGGCGGTTGTCTGCGTTACCGGGCGCGCTGCCGGACGGCGAACCCGCTCCTTTCCCGAACCCGATCCTTTCCCGAACCCGCTCCCTTCCCGAGCCCCGCTCCCTTCCCGAGCCCCGCTCCCTTCCCAAACCCGCTCTTTTCCCGAACCCGCTCCTTTCCCGAACCCGCTCTTTTCCTGAACCCGCTCCCTTCCCGAGCCCCGCTCCCTTCCCGAACCCGCTCCTTTCCCGAACCCGATCCCTTCCCGAACCCGATCCCTTCCCGAACCCGCTCCTTTCCCGAGCCCGCTCCCTTCCCGAGCCCCATTCCCTTTCCCGAGCCCGCTCCCTTCCCGAGCTCGCTCCCTTTCCCGCAGCCCGGGCGCGGTGAGCCCGGCGGAGGCGGAGCGCGGCGGGGGCGGGACGCGGCCGCGGCCCTTCCTTTCCCATCCCTTCCCTTCCCGCCCCGCAGCCCCGCGGCCGCAGCCGGCGCCGCCACGGGCAGTGTTCCCGGCGCGGAGAGCTGGCGGTGCCGGCGCTCGGTGCGGGGACGCTTCGGGAGTCCGCGCGGGCCGGGCCCTTCCCCGCGCATGAGGCGCTGGGAGCGGCGGGCGGGAGAGGCGGAGAGGAGCGGCCGGAGCCGGGGATCGCCGCGCCGGAGCCCCTAGGATGTCACCATTGTTCAGCTGGGTGGCCAAGGTAGGCGGCGCGGCGCCCGCCGCTCTCCGCGCTCGAGAAGTAAAGTCCGGCCTTAGGGCTTGCAGATGTTCGCGTGTAATTTCAAGGCAAGTCGGTCGTCTCTTGGAAGGGAGCAGAGCCCTGCTGTATTGTTCAGCCAGGAAAAAGGAGGAGTACTCAAAGTGACCGGTAAAGTCAACCTGCTGTCAGACGTGGCTTGGGTTTAGGGGCTAAAAGCGAAGCTGCGGGTCTGGCCGACTTGTTTTACGTTGCTGCGGGTCTGCAGAAGGGGAGAGCTGTAACTAAAACTGCTCAAAAGGCCTGATCTTAGTGCCTGTTGAAGTCTAACGCTACTTTTGCGCTCTGGGGAATGTGTAACAGCGCTCCCACTGTTTGTTTTGGAGCAATTTTTTTTTTTCTTTTCCTAAGGTTTTTGTCATGCTCTGAATTTATGAAGAATGAGTTGGATTTTAGTCGGACACTTACATGTTTAACTGTGACAATGCATGTGTCGTGCTGGCTTCTTCATCTGTGTGCCTAGGGCTTCAGTGGGATTTTCCACTGTAACTGAAATTACATATGGATGCAAAGTAGTAAAGATGGTTAAAGATCTCTATAGTTTTGAGCTGATGTTTAAAAAAATTTAAAGTAACAGTCATTCTGAATTTAAAATGAGCTGCAAATGATATTCTCAAGGCACGGTTTAACATGTAGAAGAAGAACAAGTGTGTGAAACAGCTGTATGGCAGTCAGGAATTGTAAGTTTCTTGAATAAATAAGCTGGGAACAAAATCCTATACCTTGAAATTCAACAAACAGCGTAGGCTGCTAGGCAGACCACGTAAAACCTGATTCGCCCTTCTCTGTTGTCAGGTGTAAATGGTCAGTTGCTTAATTAATTGTGCAACCCTGTTCTTGAATATTTAACAGGTGAAATACCTACCCTCGGGTGATACTAAGAGAGAAGTGCTTGATATGTGACTGTTGCCTTTGTTCAGATTCTCAGATAGAAGGATTTGCTCCATTCTGCTTTGAAAGGAGACTGCTGACTTTTAGACACACCCTGAAAAACCGAAATGTATCCTTCTCTCTTTCCACTTGCCTTTTTTCCTCTGGGTGAAGACCTGTTGGGTGGAGCCTCTCCTGCCCTCCTCAGGCTCTGTCTCACGCGTAACAAAAGACCCGGTTTGCCGTGTTATCTGAAGGAAGGGTTCCGGCCGCTGCCCGTCCCGACTCTTACCAATGTGCCGGTCTCCTATACGTGTGGCTGCTGTCAAAGATGAGTGGTGCCACCGAGTACGTACTTCAGGGATGCCCCCAAGGGATGGCTCATTTCCTTCCCTGGTTGTTCACTCGTCAGCTGGACAAGGCAGCTGCTTGGGAGAGGAGATGGTGTCGGAGGAGGTCAGAACTTGTAGCACGCGGAGTTCGCTGTGTTTTTAGACAAACAAGCTCTTGCACAAACACACTTCTATCTGCTTTTAGGAGTGCTTTCTGGGCTTTCAAAACTAATTATTTCAATGCTGGTTCCTCACAACCTCTTAGTTTTAGTCTTTTGATGGCCATTAATTGTCAGCACCAATTTGGGAGGGAAAGCGAGGCAGTGCACTTAGAAATATAAAATGAGGCTTAATAGGGAAAGCTTTCCTGCCTGCCAAAATCTGATCAGTAAAAATGTAGGAGCTATTGCTTTGGGCTTTCAACACAAATGCAAGTCTTTCCAGTTTTTGCAAGGTGGTGGCCCATTCCAGAACAAGGAAGGACTGTGGGATGGAGGGAAGAGGAAACTGCCTCTCTGGAAGCAAAGCTGTCCCCTTGCATCTACTACTTAAAAATGAGTGACCCCCCCAACTGCCCCGCTTAGTTAACACAAGTATTTAGGATCACCAGGCAAATCACCAGGCTTGCAGATAGTTACATGTGAAGCAAGTTACTCCCATATGCTATAAAATTGATTTCCCTGCTGTTTGTATAAACATTACCTTTTAATATACGTTGTTTACACGCTTTTACATGCAGTTTTACCCAGCTTGTCTCTTACCTACACACAGACTCCTCGGGGCTGAGTTTTGCAGGGCTGCTGGGCTCAGCCATGGGGTCCATTCTGGGCTGGAGGATAAAGCCCTGCTTGAGTCATGTGTGAATTGATGTTGCCCCCATTGGCCATATGGATGCTGGCTAAACCCCTGAATGATGGCTCTGTGGATAATGAATTCTAAAGTACTGACTTGTTTTAGTCTCCTGAAATTATTTAAATAAAAAAGAATAGTTATACCTGTTTTTCCTGCATGGTTTGATACAAAGTTAGACAACTGACTTAAGGGAAACCTTTGACCCAAAAGCACAGTCTCTTGAAAATGTAAACTATGCGCTGTTCTGAGCAGAAAACACAGTTGCTTGTGTAGATACGCAGACCATTCGTATTCAGTTTAGATCACAAAAATAACTGTTATTAAAAGTAATCATTGTGGGGTCGAAAAATGTCAAAGGTTTCAGTCTCAAAAAAAAAAGACGCAGAGTTTTAGTGGTAAACTGGCACATTATTAATTCATTAGTAGGAGATAATAATGCAGTGACAAGTGTTAAAAGTAATTTTAGTTCTGTTCCTATAGTATTTAATACAGATTTAGTTAAAAGAGATTTGTCTTTGTTTACAAATTGCTTAATTTTCTAATGCAACTTTCTATTCAGAAGCAGCTTTACAGCAATCGGAATTAGAGAACTGATTGCTGAAGAAATAGAAGCAGTTCTTAGGGCAAGAAATTGTATAAATAGAGAATTTTGAGTAAATGTGTCCTCAGATTTTCAGCAAGCTATGAAATTTATGATTTGTCTTTTTAGTTACAAAAAAAAGGTACTGTATATAATTTAAAAGTTGTGTTAACTTCAGCTTATTTTGTCTGAAGGATTATAAACCAACAAGGAACCAGTAAAGAAAATAACTGAGATAAAATGCCAAGCAAAGTTACACAATTTAATTCAAGGTTTCTTCTATAATGATTTTGCTGGTGGGGATTAATCCACCTTGAGCAGCTGCCTCCAATCTGCAGGACAGCAGGTGGGAAAGAGATGCTCCCTCCTGAGGGGAACTGAGACTGATAGACTGTGTTGCTGAAGCCTGAGGGACCTTCATGTATGTGCCACCAGCACTGGAAGAAAAGGGTGGGTTTACAGTATAGCTGTCCTCAGCTGGGTTGGCTAATGTTGGACCTTGACTTGAAAAAGCTGATTGTTTGGATTCCTTCTGTGAAAATCAGATTTTAGGGTGTATTCAAAATAGATGCTCTGAAATTCCCAACAGCAAATCAAAAAGTAAGTTTTAGTATGGTTTAGGTTTTTTTCAAGGATTTGAGTTGAAGGGCCTATGAGCTTTCCTCAGTTTGGGAAGCTCTCAAGCCAGCAACAAAGGAAGTTTCTATCCCATTCAGTGCAGCTAGATGTGGTTACTTGGCTTTTGTACCATGAAACATTACTGAAGAAGTAATCTTAATAATATTGGAAATGCCACTTATATTTCTTGTAATTATAATACAGCTTTATGTGCTCTGTTAGAATTGATCTTGCCACTGTTTTGCCATCATTCCTACTATTTTCTATATAACAGAGCGCTTAGTAGACCTCTGGAGGAACATACATGGGAGTAACAATATACTTCTTAGTTTAGGTCAGAAGCTACAAATGAAATTAATTTGCTTTCTGCAAAGGAATGAGGAGGATTGAAAGACTGAAAATCAGGATGGCCAAGAAATCTCCTCCTGCCTTTTTTTTTCCCCTCCTTTTTAAGAGTGTTTTGAAAGGATGATTTTGGCTTTTTTGCTGGTCTGTTCTAGGATATATCACACTCATTTATGAGGATGTTTTGCTCCAGTTTAACTGACATGCCTCTTTCTTTTATTCCCCACAGCTTCCAGCAAAGTTGAGCACCTTTGGACATCTTTAATCCCTCAGTGAATGACCTAGATTTTAGCCAAACAAATCAAGTTTTTGTCTCTTCAGGAGCCCTCATAACCAAGCATTTTAAAACTGTCTAAAGCCAAAAAACTTACATGTTTGTTAAACCTGTCTAACTTCTAAGCCCACATTACTTAAGATAAATTATTTGGGTAGGTAAGTGGTGGTATTTTATGGGGTGCAAGTCTTGTTTGTGCTAGTGCGTTTATCCCTGATGACCCTTATTGTAAAGGAATTTGAATCCTTGCAAACTGTATCAAGAATCAAGTAGTTCATAGAGAACTAGTGCCAGGGAAGAATTGGGAATTGTTGAGGAGGGAAGGCTCAAAACCCATAGTTCTGCTTGTGGAAGAATCTCCTTGAAGCCATTGACGCTGTGGGTAGGGCTGAAAGGACAGACCCTCACTTGTCTCCCAGGCTGGATGCCAGCGATGTAGCAAAGAGAAAGTGCAGATTTCTGCCAGAGCTGTGTTTTGGTGCCCAAGCTTGCACAATGCCCTTGCCAGAGAACACTACGTTTCTGCTCAGTGTGATTCTCCAGGTCAGTTTATGTTGGTGTTAAATGTTGTTGCCAATTGACAGCTTTCAGATAAATGCAGATTATCACAAAATACCCGGCAGTTCAAATGCACTGTTTTCTGTATGCCAGTCACTCCCCGCCTTCCCCTGTGGGGGCCTGGGTGATGACTGAGGAATATGCGCTCAGCATTTGAAATGAAGTCAGTCCTGTGGTGAAACCCCTCCGTTACTCAGCAGTTAAGTTCCCTTTGGAACTGTTCGCTTTTATTCTTCATCCTTCCATTTCTTTTTCTGCGTGCCAGGCTCACATTGCACCTGCTGTGCTTAGATGCTCCCTGCTTGATGGGAGAGGGCTGGAATACAGTAGTTCTCGTGGCATTTGTGTGTCTGCCAGGTGTAGTAGGGCAGTGTCCTCTGCTTTTGTCAGGTACATTAGGGATGCTTAGTAAGGAGTAGAGCTTTCCACAGAGAAATTCCTGGCCATGTAGATTGCAGTTTAGCAAGGTCTTTCTCTTGAATCATTTATGCCTTTCTGAATTAATTTCTCATGAGTATCTTCTTTCAGGTTCATGTTGACCTTCAGATTTAACAAGCCGATCCTGACAAGGTAGCTGAGCTTGCTCTTTTGTACAGGTTCTGTCCTCTGCAATTCAAAACAGAACTTTAAGCCTCTAGTCAAACACTGTTTGCTTTCCTTTGCTGAAGGGCACTCTGGAAGTTGGTGCTAGCTGTCTTCATGTGGTTAACATGTTCTGAGCCAACCAATACCAAAACTACTAGTAAATCCTGCAGGATTGGGGAAAACCCCAGGTCGTATCAAAGACAGATAATACAACTAAGGGTTTGTTTGGAGGTTTTTCCATATATACGTATGTCTGCAGCACTGCAGTTTAACTTTATTTGCCTTACATTTAATGATTTAAAATACTGTTTCACATCATAGCCTTTTTTTGAAAGGCTACTGTAATGAAGTAGTCTTTTATGTGTACTAGAGGTGTTAATGAGAACACCAAAGCGGCAGTTCCACTCTGGATCCTGTAAATAGAAATATCCTTAGGGAAAAGTCAGGTAAAGAACCTCTTTACAGTTTATAACTTCCCATTGCCTGAATGTAGGAGCTGCAGCATTTCTGAGAAACTTTTGCTATAAGAGGTTGTTGGAAGTTTTTTACTGTGCCATCTAATAAAAGCTTTAAATACTTTAAGAAGTCTTCTGAACAATTTTATTTTAAATTTGAAGGAGCTGAGGTTTGTGTATGGTGTACAGAGGTTGACTAATGACTTAACAAGTAAATCCTCAATGGAATTATTCAATTAATTGAATTACAGCTTGGCTTTTTTTTTTTTTTTTAATTGGTTTTTTGTTTGTTTGTTTTTGTTTTAATTAGAAGCCTTTACAGCTCAACTGTTCAAGCTGAAATACTTATGTATGGCAGTGACTCAGAGGAAAAATATTCTCAGCCTCTGTTTCGGTAGTATTTTACGTATCAGTTAAGATACACAAAATATGTCAAGAGATGCTTACTAATTTTTATGAGGAGGTGAGGCAGCAGAACTGGGAAAAGCAGCCAGAACCCAGAGAGCAGTAGCTGAGGCAGGGGAATGATTTTAGCTACTGTATATTGGTTTCATCACTGAGTTAACTCTGTTGAATTGTATTTGAATCAATTTCAGTTATTCTTGCTTTTTAACCAAGTTGCAATAACAAATCATGAGATGCATTAATGCATAGATATAGAATTTTAATAGGAGTGTTTTCACAGAATCACAGGATAAGCTGAGTTGGAAGGGACCCACTAGGATGAAGCCCAGCTTCCTGGTCCTGCACAAGACACCCCCAAGAGTTGCACCACGTGCATCGTCCAAACACTTTTGAACTCTCTCAGGCTTGGTGCTGTGGCCACTTCCCTGGGGAGCTGTTCCAGTGCCCAACCACCCTCTGGGCAAAGCCAACCTAAACCTCCCTGACACAACTTCAGGCCGTTCCTTCATGTCCTGTCATGAGGGTCACCACAGAGAAGAGATCAGTACTTGCCCCTCCTCTTCCCCTCTGAGGAAGCTGGAACTGCAATGAGGTCTCCTCTCAGTCTCCTCTTCTTGAGGCTGAATTGACCGAGTACCCTCAGCCACTCTGCATGTGGCTTCCCCTCAAGCCCTTCTCCATCCTCATTACTCTTCTTGGGCACATTCTATCAGCTTTTTATCCTTATTATTATACTGTGACACCCACAACTGCACACAACATTTTAGGTGAGGCCACCTAAAGTGCTCCACCAGAGTGGAGCAGAGTGGGACAATCCCCTCCCTTCCCTGGCTGGTGATGCTGTGCCTGATGCCCCCAGGACAGGGTTGTCCCTCCTGGCTGCCAGGGCACTGCTGACTCATGTTCAGCTTCTCATGGACCAGGACCCCCAGGTCCCTTTCCATGTCACTGCTTCCCAGCGTCTCATTCCCCAATCTGTCCGTACATCCAGGGTTGCTCTGTCCCAGGTGCAGAATCTGGCACTTCCCCTTGTTGAACTGCTATGTTTGGTGATTGCCCAGTCTGCTAGTTTATCAAGGTCACTCTGCAGGGCCTCCCAATTTTCTATCATCTGTAAATTTGCTTAGTATCCCCTTTTTTTTAAGTAAAATCTTTCTGAAAAGCGTGATTCTTTTACTGAGAAGCAAGAGGGAGGTTCAGGCACTTTTATCCTGTTTCAGTGGACTAGAGCATAACAACAGGGTTTCTGCTGCCTCTTTTCCCTTGTGCTTTCAAGTCCCCAAAAGGCCAGGCCAGTATTCCTGGATCAGCTGGCCAGGTGCATGAAAGCTGCAGTTCTTAGCCTGGAAGAAATCCCCTGTAAGTTGCATCTATGTTAGTAAGTACCATACAGCAACATGTTATTCAAGGAGGGCGTTGCTGGTGCTGAGGAGAGGTTCTATACCTCACTCTGGGAAGTGAAGGTGCTATGAACCAAATGCCTGTTTGCAGTGAAATGTATCACACAAGGAAGGTTTAGTTCTGTTTAAATGGGTGACAGTTTTGGTATTTTGAGACACCCCCCTACTGTAATCTGTCACACAAGAAGTGGAATGGGAGAATCCACTCTCAAACACATTCCTTGTTCAAAATAAAATAATGAAGAGGTCACACTACATTATGCTTGAGAGTCCAGTTAGAAAAGCTGGACAAACAGCATAGGCTTGGTTTTGGCTATGTGGACACACTGTGGCACAGTGAACGGCCCTGATGGAGGGAGTAGGGGCCCATCAGGGAATTTTTGTTTTATTGGGATGTTGACATTTTGGCTAGTGCTTAGTGAAAATATCAGGCCTGAAGAGGTTATCTGGAATTTCTGTGCCCTAAACTTCTGTCTGTCACTAACTGAAGAACTGTGAAGGGAGTGTAAAAATGTTTGTTGTCTTCCATTCTCAGGGCACTGTGTATGTAAGCACACATGTTGATAGTCATATTTCAAAAACAAACCAAACATTATTCTGAAATATCTTCTTTCCAACTCAAAACTTACTAGCTTTGGACATGTGATTGTTTCTCTTTATACCTTTGCAGCACCATCACTATGATCAAAAGCATGTGTTTTTTTCCAGAGGAAACCTTTGATATGCAGCTGCCAAACAGGATTTTCAGGTACAGATATTCTGTGAAATTGCAGGTTTGGGGGAAAGAGACTGCTTATGCATAGTTGCACAGGCACACTCCCTGCTACTGGAAATGGCGAAGCTGAGCTAAACTAAACAGCTGCTTTCTTTTTCAATACATTTTGGGGGATTTATGTGTTTTTCTCGAGGACCCATGTAGCCAAATATCTTACTTTTACCAGATCTTAACAGTTGCCTCTCTATATTTACTGAACTATTGGTCTGCTGCTGTAGTACCAATGAGGTGAGCTCACTGAAGCCGTTGTCATGGAAATTTGGATGGTTGGCGCTAAATGTTTCGTGCTGGTTTTGTTTCTGTGGAGCTTTTTATAGCTTCTAATCCTCAAATGCAAGTCATGGAAAAGGAAATTTGTAGAAGTGCTTTAGAGTTTTAGACAATTATGTACAAGGGGCCTGTCTTTAAAACTGGTGTTACTTACCCAGAACCTGAACCAGTAATATGTTTTGGAATTTCAGATTTGGATATGTCCCATTGTAATATAACCTACAGAGTTTATCATTCTGTGAAAGCAACATTTCTGCTTGACACACAGTCATTGAAAGCTGACCTTTTTAGACTAAAGCATATTTTTTAACATGTGAACACAGGTAATGCAGCTGATGTTGTTTTGTTTATGAAATGTGGAATCATATAAAAATTATTTATTGTTGCTTCTTATAATTCCGTCAGCATTTTTTTCTTCTGTTTTACAGCAGAGAAGAATGAAAACTGGTAAACTAACTGCTCTTTTAAGTGAAAGTCAGGGTAGTGTTCATGGGATGTTTAGTCATTACTTTCCCCTCCTGTTCTCCTATGCAGCTGAAATCTGTTACTGTATGACAAAGCAGCAAATGTGCTCAGCCACAAGCAAATCAGTTCACCAGGATTTTGTTCCAGTCAGGCAGAATGCTGGAAAAAGCTGATCAGCTTCTTTGCTCCAGTTCCCCTGGGGCTTTTATAAGTTTAATGTTCAAGTAGGATTCCAATTAAAAACATCATCTGTCCCTGTGCCTCCCACCAGCAGCCCTGGGAAGACGGGCTGTGTGGCTGTCTGTTTCCTTTGGAAGTCTGTCAACTCTGTTGTCAGGGTAAGAGATGGTGTTTTACTCTGCTGCAGATAAAACTTACACGTCATGTCAATTAAAGTCATTCATAGGTTGACTTCCCCCCACTACATTCCCTTTGAAATTTTGAGGGGAGGGAGATTTTGACACACGTTTGGGTCAGCTGCCAAGAAGGCTATATTAGAAATAAACTTAGTTGTAGTGGGGATACACATGAAGTTTTCCTCCTTTCTTGTTTGGAATTGGATATTGATAAAAAGGACAAAATTATTTCAGGCTTGCTTTTTTTTTTTTTTTTTTTTTTTTAATTTGTAAAGAAATACTCACTTCAGTCTGTCTTGCTAACCCCTATTTTGCCAGTTGTACCAATTTTGATAACTGCCAGAAGCTCAAGAGCCCAGGAGATGAGGAGAGAGCCTGCATCCTATTGTAAAAATGAAATTTAATCTGATTAATAATAATTTTTAAAAAAAGGTTGCTACCTAATTTCCTGTTTTACGTCCTGTTACTGCCTTTCAGTTACAAAAGACAAATTCTCCGCTCCTCCTCAAAAAATTTCAAAACAGAAAAGAACTCTTGTCCTGAAAGCTTTAAAATGCCATTGCTGTCTTTTTCCATTTATAGCTATTTAAGAATAGGCTTCCTTCTGTTTCCCAGCCCATAGCCTCCAGCAAAGTCTTAAGCCTGTCTCAACCCTGTGAAGGGAGCTGCTTGCAGTTCCATCTTGCACCTCTTCCAGATAAAAGGATTTAATCTCTGTTGATAATGAATGAGCATAGATATTTCTGTATATTGCTTTACAACAGGTATTGCCTCGTTGTTCAGTAATCACCTTGTAAAATGTGAGCCAGGAACCCTCTAGGTATGACCAGCAACTATTTCTATGGCTTGAAATGCTGTTTTCATTTGTGTGAAAAGGAGCCTTTGAAAACAAAAATATGGAGAAAATACACCTGAAGATCTTAATGCCTTATTTGAAATATCTTTTGATTTATTCCACAGTTGTTCTGTATAAATTTATGGTACTGAATGGAGGAGCTGATGAAGCTGTATAGGATGAAAAGAAATGGGTTTTATTGTAAGGTCAGAAAGGACTGGGCAGATATGAATTAGTGAACACCATGTAATAAGCCCATCAGGTATATGGCAGAATGTACCTGTATTCTTCCCAGAAGAACAATTTGTAGGAACAGCCCTTTCGGAACCAACAGGTACTGTTGCATTTGGAGGTATTCTAAAAGCATATGTAGACTTTGCCAACTGCAGTTTGCTTTTGGGTCGTGCATTTTCGTGGGGAGGGGTGCAAAAGCAACAGGCAATCTAGGACGTGGCAGTTTGCTTATGGAGAGTTGAGAGAGCTTTTGTTGTGTTTCAGGCTTGAACTAAAGTATGTCTTAAAAGCATGGGTAAGAAACCCTTTAAGTGTATCAGCAACATGATTCATCCCTATTGGAGAGAAAACACCATCACAAAACAGAACAGTCCAGCTTCATTAGAATACTGAGTACACTTAAGTTCCATTTCTGAGCTTGTTTACAATACTCTATGAATGGTTTCTGCAAATATTGGTTTGCGGGGTTTTTTTTTTTTCTAAGGGAAATAAAACCTTTTTGTGCCTCTTAAAGTTACATGGAGTGCTTTTGAACTCACATGATTTTGCAAAAAGTGTACTCTTTTCTGTCTGGCTGAGGAATCATGAGGAATGTTCTCGAGATGAGATTTGCCTGTAATATTTAAAGGAATGCAAGACTGTGAAAGTGGCATCCAGTACTCATGACGTCAGTCTGCAGTGGCCCAACAATCTTCTGGAGGGAGCACTTGATGTGTGTGGGAAGTCTAGTCCCCTTTACAGCTTTACATGATAATGTGTAAACTGTTAAAAGTATGTGTTGGCTACATGGAGCTCTGCTCTTGGTTCTTACTGTGTCGGTCATCTCAGACGATGCTAGTGGCATTCATCCACTCATCCAGGTCAAAAAGATCTAAACAGATAACTCTTTTCTGCCCTACAGATAATATCCTTTGAATTTGAGTGCAGATTCATCAGCTCCTTACGTGCATCCCTGCAAAACTTGAGTCTTAGCCTTATCGCCCTCCTTATCCCTTTCTCTGTATAATGCCCATTCAAACCTTACTAAGGAAACCGTGCCCACAAGTAGGCATGTGTATGACTGCTCTTCCCTCATGGGCCCATGGTGATACTCAGTTGTTGAACTCTCCCTTATTAAGGCTGAAACAACACCCCTGTCTTGCTTTTGTAGGTTTTGCAGCCTTTCCTAAGCAACACATCTGCACTGTGGTTAGTCCTGCTGGCTGCTACCCTGGCTACCCCTCCCAGCCCTCTGGTTGTGCTCCAACTTGTTCTCCTTCTCAAGACATTCATGAGTTCCCTGGTTAGCTGAGACACCCAGTGCATCCTAGGGGAGAAATGTGCTAGACCAACATGTGTGGCTGGTGAAGCTGCTAAGAGTGATACAGTTTATAATTGTTTTATGAGCAGTGAGGACACAGCAGCAAAATTGTGGATCATATGTGTTGAGAACTGAAGTCATGGAGTAAAGGTGACTTTTCTCTCTGTGCACCTGCCAATCTTAAGTACTTGGGGAGCTGTTGGTAGGAATGTCACTTTAGTTCTACCCCTGGTGCATTCGCTATGCACCGAAAAACTGACAGGAGCTTGCAAGGACAGTCGTCAGCCAGGGACTGAAAAAGCTGTAAACTTTGTCGTTCCCTGAATTAAATCTAGGTTTGAAAGTGGCTTTGTGGGAGGAATAAAAATCAAATCTGTTTATTAAGGGTCAACAGGTAAAAAGGTTTTAAAGCAAGAATTGAAGTTAATGACTGGAAAAAATCTGGGGGGTGTAGGAGGGTGTAGATCAGTCTCTAAGCAAGGTAACAGAAGAAAAAGAACGCCCTGTGAAGACACTTGAGATAAGACCTGAATATAAAAGGCATTTCACTGAAATAGAAAATAACTGCAAAAGTTTATAACTCTTTCTGCCTTGAATTTCTAATGCCGGAGTGTAAGGAAATTCTGTCTTGACATTCCTACCTGGAACTTAGCTGGATGTGACCCCCAGCCCCTCATCAAAGTTTGAAGTTGTATCTAACTTGGAGGTTTGCCTTGCTTTATGTGGGAGACTGCACCATCAGAGGTCACATCCAAATTAAATTATTCTGTGATTTTGGAAGGAGAAATTGTGCAGTATCTCAATTTAAAAGAAGAAGGCCATCTGTAAAAGATATTAATTAAAATGGGTTTGGTTTAAAAATGCCAAACTTTAAATCCTATGAGTGGAGAACAGAGTTTGAGAAGTCACTTGACCACTACTGTGAGTTAAGGAGGGGTAGGGACAGGAAATGCTGATCTGCATTAATTTCTGGACAGCTATTTTGCCACCAGTGTGCTGAAAACAGACCAGCTGCTTTTTATTACATATCAAACTACTGAAATAAAAACTTTTATGCAGTCTTTTTTAAAAAATGCAAGTAAATATTGTACTGTATTACCTTTTATATGTGTTGTACATGTTTAAAAATATTTTAATTTCTTCATTCTACTGCTTTTACAAAATATTCCATTACTGTAAATAACTTATTGGTGACAAAAATATTCTATCTGTCCTGATACAAGTAGATGGCTTCTCCCACGTTAAATAGCTGTGTACCCTATCTTTTCTGTAGCTGTACTCTCTACTAAAATAAAGAAGGAAAGATACTAACAGCGTACAGTATTAGATTTCTTGACATATTTTATTGAGCTTGCTCTATTGATCAGGAGCAAAAAGCAAGTAAAAGCACTTAAAAATAATTCAGATGTCCTCTCTCACTTGAGTAAGCTAAAAAAAATTCAAAATTCAATCAAACCATCTACTTGTTTCAAGAGCTTTGTGAAAGGTTTTCAAGGCTTTGTTCTAGCTGGGGTGTTGTGAGACCTTCTGGGGTTCAGCCTAAGAATCTGACCCTAACATTTTTCAGTCTCCAGCAATTCCTGAAGTATGTTGCATAGGACCAGTTCCTGTCAGCACAGGTCTGTCTTAGGTTAAACAAAACCCCCTATGTCCTTGAAATCATTAAGCCAGTGCTTGAGCCCTGCACTGACCTGAAGCCTTATGCACAGACTGGTAGGTATAAACAGGTAGATTTGTACTGCAGGTATAAACATTGCATAACATCTAGAATAATAAATTATACCACTTTTTTCTTTTTTCACTAGTCCTCCTAGCTGATGCAGTTCTTAGCAGTTCTTTTTCTGCAGCACATTTTGCTTTCTTAGCTGCTATGTATAAAAAGAAACGAGGAATCTTTTTTTTTTTTTAGTCTGGTCTTATTTACCAAAAGTCAGCTGTTGCATTCAGCTGTTATTGGGTCTTTTCATTAAAATAGTTTCTAACTCTTACATCTACTGACTGTATAAAGACCTTGACCTCTGACGTGTTTGTACGTAAACTTCCAGGGTGACTGGAAGTAAGGGGTAAAAATACAGCTGCAGTTTATGTGAGGGGGAAGAGCAGTTCTTTGTTCTTCAGATGCAGCAAATCCATAGATGATTAAAAATTACTGCCTTCTGTCATGATAAATCAAAAGAATACTCAGCATTTCAGTTCCTTGCTTTGTCTCTGCAAGTAAACATTCTCATTACAGCAGGAATAATGTGGTACGCTTTTAAAAAACCCACAAGTCCAGTGTTATTTTTAATGGTTATAGATATGTGATCTTTTTCTGGATCTAATTCAGACACTCTAAACACAAAACCTTTTCCCTAGGACATTACAGTTGTGTCTTCTGTTCAGCAGGCATATTTGGCCTGAAGTGATAAGAAGGTAATGCTCTGTGTTTGGTAAAGGTTCATTGTTGCTTACACTGATGTTCTGTACATAGTTTTGTAGGTTTAGGGAAATAACTTAAGGTCAGTACTGTAATTTTTCTAATTACAGAAATAATATTTATCCACTAATTATATATTTATATTAAGAAACAAGTCAGAATACACCTAAGCATAGAAGTATGCTAGAAAATAGGATTTGCATGGCAGGAAGAAATCCTGTGTACAGCAGTCTTCCCCCACTGTCTTAGCAAGTTCAGGTTAGTAGGCACAATTTCCCATAGGTATGTATAAAAGCAGTTGGTGTCTATATCACCAAGGTGACATAGGGTGGCCCCTCAGGAGGTCACCTCAAAGCAGGGTCACCTAGGGCAGGCTGCTCAGCCTGTGTCCAGTCAGAGTTTGCATATCCACAACAATGGAGACTCTGCAATCTCTCTGGGCAACTTATGCCAGCTTGTGGCCACCTTTGCAATTAAAAAAAATATATTTTTCTTATGTTCAGAAAGAGCCCACAACCTTAAAAGGACTCCAAGCATCATTAACTTAATTCAGGAGCAACTTCATCCTTGCTGCTTTTTGATACAAAATGAAGAGCCATAAAACATGATTCTGTTTACATCCTAATTAATTTTTGAAGGTTTGCAAGAGATGTGGTTACTGATCACCCAGTGGCATGCTGGTTAATCTGGAAATGTTCCAGCTGTGGTTAAGAAACATTTGCAAAGATAGAGCCTACATCTTTATTCTAATACCCTGAAATAATTATAATATATTTATTTTTAACTACTATTTACTTCATATTTGTTTACTTAGCATCCAGGTCTGTTTACTAAGAGAGCCAGTGTCAGAGGATACACGAGGGCAAGTGGATTGTTCATTTTCCATACTTGCATAAAAAGTCTGGAGTGGTACAGGTAGATAAAAAGAGCACAAATCAGTCAAAGTGCAGTTCCAGGGAAATAAGTATTTTGGATTTTTTTTTTTTTTTCATTCACCATGGATCTTGTCTTTACTAATAAAAATAGATAAATGCTTAACATACATAAGCATCACAGGAAAGTGAAGTGGTGGTTTGGTGCTTCTGCTGCTGCTACATCAATTGTCTAATCATAAGTAATAAAATTTTATTAGCAGGCTGAAGGGGGTTTTTTTAGGTCTGTAAGTGAGAACAGAAGAGTCTGTGTTTTTTAGTAAGTGTAGCACGGAAGCCAGCTGTTACTTATCAATGACATGATTCAAGCCCTAGCATGTGTGAAAATAAATAAATAAATACTTCCCTTGATTTTTCATTAGCAGGCCTGCTGACTCTTCTCAGACACAGTTTATTAACTACTGCAGAGTCCTTCTGTGTGAAGCAGTGTCTTTCCCTAACCACTGTCTGTACATTAAGTATAGCCACTGTTGAATAGCTATTTTGTCAATGTCCAAGGTGTTTGATAGCAAAAAAACATTGAAGAAGTTAAATTCAATAACTGCATATATGTGCTGGATCTCTAATGCCTTGTCAGGGCTTTAGCTCAGCTGTAACCCTTGCAGCACCTGCGCTGCTGGAAACTGTCCTTGTAGTCATTGGTGTGTGTGTTGCTGGGGGAGCTTAACTGTGGTTGAGATAGTGGCTATGCCTGGGTGAGAGCTATGTTCCTGGCTTTACCAAAGTAAGCAAAGATCAGAAAATGCCTCTGTCCTTTGCTGCTGCCTCTGCAGCCTCAGCAAAAGTGGAGGTGGGATTGCTGGTCTCTGCATGTATCCCGGGCAGCTCAGTAGTAAAATTGCCTATGGCTGATGAGTCCAGACACTCCCACAAGAGAAAAACGTGTTTATGAAAAATTGCTAAAGAAGTTGCAGCTTCAAATGTGGGTAGAATGAAGTTTTATGTTTTACTGTGATTCTGATATGCTATGCCACTCAAAATTGTTTCTTTGGAGGAGTGTTGGGTAAATGAAACTGAGGTAGACCATTAGCTCCCTGTAGAGCAAATGCATATTGTTTGAGGTACTAAAGATTTGTTCTACCCTTAACGTTCTTGTGTATGATTAAGAAGTTAGGCACAAAGCTGCTGAGTGCAAGGCTTTGTGACATATCAGAGAATGGACTTATGAATTCCTGATCCTGCTTTTCTTGCCCATTCTTCCGTATTGTCCTTGCTGAATGATTAACTGATGACTCATGTCTTGCACTGAACAGTGAAGTAATGCTTTCTGAGTTCCTATTTTGTAATGTGTTACTTACTCTTTTAAATCCACTAGCTATATGTGTGTGAATATCTGTCTGTCTGTTTATCTGTCCACCTATCTACCTACCTATCCATATCTTTATCTTTGTTTCTTTGTCTAGAAAAGGAATCCTATTGCGGTCTGTATGAGCACCCAGAATATTCATTCAATTTTCACTGTTCAGATTTTTTCCCCTCAAAGTCTTGTGCTGTTTCCTCGGTTGGTTTATGCACATTACTGCATTATGATTAATCAATAGATGACTGTAAAAATGTCTGAACAAAACCAGAGGCCAGGTCTCCAAAATATTCTCTAGGTTTAGGGATGGCTTTTCTCCTAGGGGAGGTGGTTCTTCTGGGCTGCTATTTTAGTCAGCTGCTCCCAGACTTCTTTCTGTACTATCTGCAACCAAATACTTGTAAGTAAAGTGAGTTCCAGTTGATGCTTGACAGGAGAAATTTGTTTTGTCCAATTAGGAAATCAGCACACTTTGCATGGATTTTTCTCGAAGTAACTTTGGTAAATAAAAAAGCTGTCAGAATTACCAGTTGTAATCATAGATGGTGGCATCACATTTTTCACTACAGCAGAAGCAGCACAGACTGCAGAAGAACCTTAATCTCCTAGGTCAGTCAAAGCAGTGTGATGTAACCAAGCATTGGCCTCGCAGCAGCTTAGCATAGAGCATATGTATATCACTACTGTCTAACCATATCAGCAACTAAGGCTGTTTACTGTCACTCAAAATGCATCACATGGCACTTTGGGTTCTAATTACAACATCTGTGATCTGTAGCAGACTGCTGTCTCATACAGATGCCCTGCAAGTCATACTGTATGTGAGGTAATATTATTTTAGAGTGTGCTGTCTATCTCAAGGATAGTGGAATAAAAATGAACATCTAAAATAATGAATATAGTTATTAAAAAATACAGCTATTTACATTCAAAAAAACCCCCCACCAAACTGACATAACAATGTAATATTCTATTATGAAGGGGAAAGCAAATTTGCAAGAGACTCATTAACCTACGTGACATGAGTGTTTGAGTAAGAGAAAGGAGTGAAAAATAACAGAGATTAAATAACTACCAATTAATTAGTCCATGGCCTCTTGTATCCATTCTGAAGTACTTCTGTCTTTCATTTTGAGTTGGAATTTGTCATGTTATACTGGTTGCTTCAGCAGCAAAAGTTTTACTGAAGATGAAGAGCGTTGCAAGGGACAAAGCTCTTTTGACAAAGTGTTGATGATGGTGAACTCCTGGCAAGGAGACAAATGAGAAATTCCTCTTCTCCGTGTTTAGCTGCTATAATGTATCTGTAGAATAAATACGAGATGACTTCAACTTGTCTTTTATTTTTGAAACTAAATCAAAGTATCCTTCCAGGAAAATCACAACAGGGAGCCTCTTAATTTTGCAGTGTGTTTGTCATAAAGCGCCGGATGCTAATGTGTATTTTTTTCCCCTTCTGTAGGTGCCTGAGATTATAAGCTCTATTCGACAAGCTGGAAAAATTGCCCGTCAAGAAGAGTTTCAGAATAACCTCTCAGATGTTGAAGACCCTTTTGCCAAAAAGTTTGAGGTGCTGTTCTGTGGACGGGTAACAGTAGCCCATAAAAATGCACCTCCAGCGCTCATAGATGAATGCATTGAGAAATTTAATCGTGCAAGTTGTGCAGAAAATTCAGATCTCAACTCATCATCCCAACAGCATGAAACTGCCAATAACTTTGGAGGCTTCTCTTTCAGCAGCAAATTGCGGTCTGTATTCCAGCCCTTGGTCAATGAAGAGGAGGCAAAAAGGCCAATTAGGAAATCTTTTTCTCAACCTGGACTTCGTTCCTTTGCTTTTAAGAAGGATTTCCAAGAGGGAAGCCTTAGGAGTAGCAGCTTTGTCAGGTCTTTTGAAGAAGATGCAATTTCACTGAACCTGAAGAGTCAACTCATCTATGGACACAGCGTTGTGCAGCCAACTGACATTGCAGAAAACCGGACTATGTTGTTTACGGTAAAGCGAGATTGGCACCTTCTGGTGGCGTTGTCACATCTTGGAGTTTCGAGTGGCAGACACTAAAGCAGATGTTCTGACAGATGGCAGTTACTTCTTTGATAACTTAATTGCAATTACCAAAGCTTAACTTAAACTTGCCTGTTTCTCTGGAGAGCATGACTTGTTAATGCAAATTGGTTTACATATTCTAAATAAGTTTATATTAAATAGTTTAAAACAGTACTGCCTGAAACCTTGGGCTTCTAAAGAAAGCTTTTAGATAGCAACTGCAAGTTAGTAGGTAGCTGTGCAGAATGGTATATACACTTAAGACTAGCTAGTAACAGCAGAAGTAAATTTCCAGGGGAATGAATTACCTGTAACTAGAGCAGAAGGACCAAACCATGACTGGGAGCTGGTAGTAGACTTTGTCCCGTGATAAGCAGTGTAATTGATGAAGGTGCTCCTTCTGCCAGTCTGTGTAATAGTGGAGTAGTAGTGTAATAGCTTCCTACACTACTCTGCAAATGCCTCCACTCCTGCCCTGCTTTGGTGTGGCTAGCAATGCCCTCGCCTTGATGGGTGAGCAGCAAAACTATTTTTCAAGAACTGAGAAGCAAGTAAGAAATGTGGTATGTGCTCCTCTTACAATCCTCATGACAGATGAGCTGTGTAACATATTTTACTTAGCTCATGTCTTCTGAGCATAATACAGACTTGCAGCTGATACTGCAAAGAGTATCTCCTTGGGTCATTTTGGATCCATCAGCTGCTGCTGGAGCTGGGTGTTCTTAAGGCCAGTAATTGAGTGGAGTGTGTGCAATTTTAACAGGTTTTATTAAAGCAGAGAAAAAGAATCCTTAAGAAGGATTGCCGCTGTGTTATATCTGTAAAAAGTAGCATGCAGAAAATGTTGTAGTCAGCTATACCTGAATTAAAGCTCCTGTTTGGTTGTGGCAGGCTGACATCAAACAGAGAGTGCAAGAAGATGGAGAAATGTTTCTTCCCTAGTAAAAAGAAAGCCATGTTCACCTTCTTCCCCTGAACATGTATTTCACATAGAAAATATAGGTACCCTTTGTAATACTACTGCTTAGTTTTAAATAAATCATGACTCCTTTATTGATTCATGGCACATATTTTAGAAATAGAGAGATTATAGTTGGGCTGGATAGGTCCAGATGCTCTTACTCCAGTGAGTGCATTTTTAATTTATATTAAATAGATGCAACAGCTCGCAAAGACACCCGCAGCTTCAGCCTGACTATAATGTCAGTCACATGCTGGCAGGGACATTCCCAAATTGTGAGGCTTTGCTGATCTGACTTTGTGCCTTTAGTTGCTTTTTTCCTGGGAAAATATTGTATATTATGCACAGCTGTATTTTTTTATCCTATTCAGCCAGTCTAAATTCAGCTGAATATAAGGAAGTGAGGCAACTCTAGTTTGTGCCTTCAGTATCCACAGGCAGCAGCTCATGGCAGAGCTGAGTTTGTTGCTTACCTCTCCCTGGTGTTCAGCAGGTTCTTGGGGAATGCAGGCAGCATGCTCAGGTCTCATCAGTTTGTGTATGGCTTCATATCAAACACTTACAAGTAACTTAATATCCAGAGGGGGAAAAAAAAAATAAAAAGGTTGGTATATTCTCAGTTACTTAGATTTTCCCCAGGACTGAAGCAAAGGTTGGTTGATGCATGAAGTGTGAAAAATATTCAGATTAGTTATCTGCCAGCTCTTCTCACCTGATCCATACAGTCCTGATTTTCACATATCTTCTTGAAGAACAAGTTTGCTAGCCAGTTTCTTAGAAGGGGGGGGGGGGGGGAGAGAGGTGGTACTTTTAGGTTTTTCTCCTGACTGTATATTGGGAATGAGAGGGAAGAGATTCTTTGTTTTGGGTTTTTCCCCTTGTTCAGTTGACTTCAGATGATCACTACTGCCCAGAGGCCAAATGTGAAAGAATTATGTGGGACTGGGCAGTAAGAAGGAGCCTCTTGTTGCGGGGAGAGGGAGGCAGCAGCAGTCAGGAGGCTGCTGAGACCGTGTTGGAAGGAACAGCTCCGTGAACATGTGCAAGGTCAGCCCCAGGGACAATACAAGGGAACCAGCAGGCATCAGGGGAAACCCACTGTGACTGGTTGAAGTGAAAGAAGAGGTGGAAGGTGAAGGCACAGGACCATTTTTAGACATACAGAGGTGGCACATCTCACTTGATCTATTCACACACAAGATTCATCCCTTCCCCCTTTCTTAAGAAAGTACAGTTATATTGGTGCTGCATCTTTTGGGATTTGGTAGTGGTTGAAGCAGGTTTCTCTAAGTCTATGCTCATGAGTGGATGCAAATTCCACCTGCCTTCCTAAAATCTGATATGAGACTTGTTTTCAGCAGTCTCTGACATGCTAGAAAATATGAGAAATTTAAAGTTTTCTGTTACTATCTGACAAAGATGTTGCCAGAAGCTGAAAAAATGGAACAATAGTTTCACCTTAAAAATGCCCTATGCCCATCAATGCTTAGCATTGTCTTTTGACTGTACAAATGGCCTACAGATTAAATTACATAAGAAAATATACTCAAGTAAATTAATTTGCATAGTTTTTGAGTTAAGTGCTATAAATTAAATGTTATGTGTACCATAAATAAATAAATAAAACTCAAAAAATTATTAAGTGGCAGGAAGAGGCACACACTTAGATTTAAATTTTAGAGCAATCTCATTAAGTAGCATCTGTGACTGTGGTACTTTCCAAGACTGCAGAAAATAAGAAAAGGGAGCATGAGTATATTTCTCTCAGTGCAAAGTAGGTTACCTGTGATACAACATTGCTTTCTCTGTTTAAACATTATTTTCAGTCTCTTGTCTTGTTAAACCTCAGTGCCATAATGTGCAGAGCTCTCAATGCCAAATCAGTGTTGTTTCAGTATTCTTTCTGGTAGCAATACGCTCATTGGTATAAGTATACAGGTAGAAAAAAATTTGAGTTCTATATTCAGGAAACATTTTTGTAGTGGGACAAAAGGAAGTGTAATGGTACTTGTTGCACTTGCTGCAATTTATTTTGCTCTTTTTAGATTGGCCAGTCTGAAGTTTACCTTATCAGTCCTGACACAAAAAAAGTCGCAATTGAAAAAAGCTTTAAAGAAATATCCTTTTGCTCTCAGGTAAGACTGTAGTGTATTCTTTTTCTCTTTTTTTATTGTTTAAATATTCTCTACTTGTGAATGCTCATGTAATCCTCTGTCCTTGCACTCCACATGGATTCTCTCAACAGCAGTTTTAGTGCTTGCTATTGAAATGCTGCTAATTAATCAGTAATTTTATGAGGTCATCATTCTTCTTTCATGCTTTGCATTGTGATTTCTGAAATAAAGACACACTTCTGTGAGCAGTGGATGAATAATATTAGCTAGAAGGAACACGCTGGTCAGGAGCACATTCTTGTTTGAGATTGCAGTGAGCACGATTGCGGTCATGCAAATCTTGGGATCTCTGAGCCGTATTTTTCAAGAAGTGAGAATGAAAAGAGAAAAATTATATGTAAGAATTATCTGAAAAATACTTTTAAAATATGTTATTTTCAAGAATATAAGTTGCATGTGTTTAAACGAGGACAGTCCTCTGCCATGCAGAGGTAGTATGTGTGATGCACTGAGGGCTGGCATGTGTCAGAGCCTCCTCATTCACTATTAATCCCTGTTCCTTGTGCCACAGCTTGTTTCTCTGTTCTTTTGCCTGAGGTTTTTTGGTTTGTTTTGTAGGTTTTGTTTTCCATAAATTGCTTTGGTTTTTAATTTGATGACAGTAGCTTTCATCACTATACATACAGGCACATATGCTGGAAATTTCAGAGTAAAATGCATTTTGAATAGAATTTATTAGTCTCTAATTCTACTACATGGCTCTTTTATACTTCATCCATTAAAAGCAAAACAGAAAAACAAACAATGTCTGACTCAATTAAAATTCCAAAGATTCATGAAATATTAAGTTCTATAACAGGACAGAATTTTAATGGCAAGATGTCTTTAATGTAGCTGTAACAGACATAAGTGACCTATATGTAATGCTAATTTGTTCTTTTCTTCCTGAAAGGAATACAGGTACAAAACATTGAAAGTAGATAATGACTGTTTCATTGCTGTTGTTTCTTTGCTAGGGAATTAGACATGTGGATCACTTTGGGTTCATCTGTAGAGAGTCTTCAGAAAATGGAGGCTTCCACTTTGTTTGCTATGTGTTTCAGTGTACAGATGAAGCACTGGTAAGTGAAAGAAAACAACAGCCAAATAGAATATTAGGCCCTAAAAGTCTTCTATTGCTCCATGCTCTATATTTTGCTGAATGTCTTCAAATCCTGTTTCACTCAGAAATACAAGTGTTTCAAAAATGTAACTTGTAGATTGCTTTGCTGCTGCTGCTGAGGACTCCAGGACGGTGTAGATAAATGTAGACGAGAGATCTCTGAAGTTGGGTTTTAGAAGATGAGGTTTATTGTAAGGGATGTGAGGCCTTGCTCTGAGCTGCCAGACACAGCTCGTGGCAAGGCCCAGGAAGGTGGGGGAAGGGAGAGGTAGGGAGAGGGGAGAGCAAAAAGCAAAGAGCAAAGAGGACCTCTCACCCTTGAAGCCCCCTGATAAGGGGTCTCAAGGTGGGCTGGAACAGGACTTGTGCCAATGGGGTTACAGATACCTGATACTTCAGGGGAGGGGTACAGGTGTGGGATGAACCATACATTGGGGTGAGACAGGACATTCCATTTGACCTGGGTCTGGCTGCAGGTGACCTTCAGATGGTCACATAACTGTTTTCCCAGACATCCAGTATCTAATACATCTCAAACATCAAAACTTACTTTCAATTCTATCTCACTTACAGGTTTCTCATTCTCAGAATACAGGCAATCATATTTATAGGCTTTTTGGCTTCATCCTCCCCAGCAGTAACTAATATAGCGGTCTGCAAGAGACCTTTTCATTTGTTTTGAGGGCAGAAGTTAAAATCCTCTTTAAAATCCACTAAATCTTTTTTCGTTTCACAAACTGAGTTAGACCTTATGCCTCTTTTTTGGGGAGAGTTTTCTCTTAGGGTACTTGTTCTGAAAATCAGGACTACACTCCTGTCTTCTAAGTAAGACCAGAGCATCACAACTGCAGTAAGCTTTTTTATCATAGACAAGAAAGGGGTTTGAAATAGAGAGCAGGATCTTTCAATAGATCACAGTAATAAAATTGGGTGGCCTGCAGGAGACATGAGTTCATGAGGAGTTTTATTGTGCTTGTGTGTTTGTGCACAGAGCCGACGTAGGAACAGCTTGTCTTTTTGATCATAAGCACATTCCCAAGCAAGGCAAGGGGCAGTATCATTTTAAAAGACTGTTGTGTTTGTGTTAAGGAAAACAGTAGAAGAGTGAAATTCTGTTCTTTTGCATGCCATTCTTTTCAGGTTGATGAAATCATGATGACATTGAAACAGGCTTTCACTGTGGCTGCTGTTCAACAAACTTCCAAGGCACAGCCACAGCTCTGTGAAGGGTGTCCTATGCAAAGTTTGCATAAACTCTGTGAAAAGATAGAAGGTGAGGTTTAAAGAATTTTCTGGGTGAATATTTTTTCTGGCAGATTCACTGGGGGGGGGCAGTATGTAAAATCCTAAGGAAATCAGTGCTTAAAAAGAGCTTGGGATCTGGGGTGGAAAGTTGAAAGGCAGTACTTTTATTTAGAGGACTGGTTTTCTGTAAAGTAATAAGAATTTTCTAACAAGATTTAAGCTCCTTTATTGTGTTTTAGTCGAATTTTTGGAAACTATTTGCAAGTGTAAACAGTAGTGAGTTGCAGCTTGTTTGGCTCTCTTAGCCCTGTAAATGCAGAGGACTGTAGATAAGGAACCTCTGAAGGATAGATGCTGCAATAGCTATGACCTGCGGTCCTATTGAATCCACTTAGAAACTGGCATTATGCTATCACTGAGCAGGAACTGAACAATATGCCTTTAATATGTGTGCTTGGAGTGTGCTGATCTACGCCCCTTCATGAAAATTAGAAAGAGCGCAGAAATTAGAATTGTGCTTGTCACCCAGAACACAAGTTCAAACATCTTTATGTTTCAGCAAATTTCGCAGTTAGATTTTTTCCCATTTAAGTGATGTTTGGGGTGAATAAAGGGCAACAGCAGCTTGTCAAATCACGTGACAGTGGCTTGTTGGACTAAAACCTGCCTAGTATTAATTTGATAAAATTGGAGAACTTCCAAAACTACTTTTACCCTGTTTTGGTTTTCAGCTAGCTGTGATTTTTAGGAAGTTCCTTAAAATCAAATGTTCCTTAATGCCTTCAATCATGCCATCTTGTTAGTTGTATCATCTGCTTCTGAAGGAGATATTCCATGATCAGAAACTGAAATGTACAATACTGTTGACAGTTTGCTGTTTTCCACAGAAAATAGAGAAAAGGAATTTAACCCAGGATGACAATAGAAAAAAAAATCTGAATGAAAGGGTAGTTAGTCTGCTTTAGACTGTCAATAAATGTTTTCTTCAAGAGGCAAAGTAAGACCTCCACTAACAGGCAGTGAATTTACTTGTTTTCAGAAGATCTCTCAACATAGAAATGGGAGAAAATGAAAGGGAATTCTCTTTATACCATAAACAAAATCCAAGCAGCACTGTACAAAACATGAACAAACCAGTCTGCTAAAGTGCAGTAGATTGTGGGTTTATTTTATCTTCTGTGATAATGGAATCTTCAGCTAAGAGTATAATCCTGGTCTGTGCTCAGTAAATCTCCTCATTGCAGAGTTCATGTCCCTCATTTTAAAGGCTTGAGTTTAGTAGTTGCTTTAAATTAACCTAGAGTTCTTTCTAATGCCCTATTAAAAAATAGTGGAATGAACCAGCTCAAATAATTGACAAGCTTCAGCTTACATTGTGAGCATATTTATGTGATTGATTAATTCTGAAAAAATTGACCCTGTAATTTGTTCTTTTTTGTTCCTCTTGGTAGGGCTGCATCCTTCTAAGACTAAACTAGAACTACAAAAGCATCTAACCACACTAAATAACCAGGAACAGGCCTCTGTTTTTGAAGAGGTTCAGGTAAGCTTTGTTTCCTACACGATTTTAAAGCAGTTGGTGTTTTTTGCTAACATCTGTGTAAAACACAGAAGTTATTTTCATTTTTTGTGAATCATTCATTATTTTCACTTAATAGACTGTTAGCCAGCTTGTGCTTTAATTTCAAATGTTTGTCTAGAGTTGTAAAAAACTTCTCTTTTGATGAAAATGACTGTTTTACCCATTTTTCATCCCCTAATACTCCTTGCTTTCCGTGAAGATGTTGCCTTCTCACTGAATAAAACTGAACACATTTTTTATGGGTGAAGGCAATAACTTGTACTGTGAGGGCATTCAAACTGTTACTTTGACCAAAACAAATTACTGCAATATTCCCAGATCAGAAATTTTCTTGCCTAAAATTTGTCCTAGATCTTAATTCTTGTCAAACTAACTAAAGAAGTTAAACTTTCTATCTTCTTAATTAAATCTATTTTAGGACAGAGGAGAGCATAGCTGGATTTAAAACAGATGATGTGCATTGTAGCAAATGTCACTGGGATTTACACATTGTTGAAGATTAGGAAATTTTAGACTTTTAAAAACGTAATGTTTCCTTTCTCTCTTGAGTCATTTCAGTCTCTTTCCGTGTTTCCACGTTGCAGTTTATCACTCAATACCAAATTTGGAAGTTACTCTGTGGGACCAATTCCTTGAGCTAATTAATTTCTTAGCATACAGCAGCTAGGAGCACTGGTGCCTTTTAGTGTTCTGCACACAGTCTGAAGCTTCTGGTAGTCACAGGAAACTGTTAATGGCTTCTGGTGAGGGTCTGCTAACGATTAACCTGGTAAAACTAAGGGTAAAGTACAAATCTCCTGCCCATCTTTCTCAGCTAACCTTTTGAGTTGGACAGCCTGGAATGTTGCATTCTTGCAGATCCATGTATTGTTACCATGAGTTGCATTTTTAGGTAACTGTCATCCTGTGGTACTTTTATTAATGTAATGTGCTGCCTTGGCATTAGTTTATACTGCATCCTCTGCCTTATATCAATAGGCTTAAGGCAGCATATGTTTTTCAGAAGTTGAATTTCTGGGATTAAATTTTTTAATAAATTGTTTTAAAATCTTCTCTTACAATAATTCAGATCTAAATAAAATGCAGTACAGATAAATATGTTCACCTTGTGCACCAGTTTATAAAAAACCTATGTCATTTCACAAAAATTAAATGTCCAGTGTGAAGGATTTCTAGGAGAAGCGTTGTGAATCCTATCTCTAGGACAGTACTCCATGTATGCTACAGACTCAGAAGTACAGTGGTTCATTTTTCTTTATATCAAAAGATAATTGGAAAAAATATTTTTAAAGCCTTTATCTTCTTGTGGCAGTTTGATATCTGTACAGTTGTCCTGTGTCTTAGGTGTAAATTCTGTCGTGTATGAAGTGAGGTCAGGTGCTTTTGTGGCTGTACTGGTGCTTTGCCTGGGACACTGGTGTCCTCTGGTGGACTGGAGTAGTAGCACTTACAGACTAAACTTGTTCCTGCATTGCTGATTTATTTATTAAATGAAAAGAGTAAATATTTGCTAATTGTTACAGCAGTGTATAATTACTGCACTTGTGGTGTTTTCAATTACAGAAATTAAGACCACGAAATGAGCAAAAAGAGAATGAGCTGATTATCTCTCTTTTGAGAAACATGTATGAAGAAAAACAGAAGGACCATGTTCATGTTGGAGAAGCAAAACAGGTAAGTAATCATTCCATTTTAGTTCATGTAAGGAGAAGCCAGGAAAAAAAATTATGTTCGATTTTTATATTTTTCCAAAGGAAAATTTCCATCGCTTGCAATTTGAAACATCAGTGTGTAAGCAGTGGTGAATACTGGGTTTGCTTATGGTTCATAAACTATTGTCATGCACCAAAACAGATATCTCAGATTTTGAGGTCCCCGGTGATTTCAAGCCTGGTGATTTCAAGACAGAGGTGCAAATAAAGCAGACTCCTGAATTGTTTATTTGTTCTCACTGCAATGAAAATTCAATATATATGAGAGAATGTATAATGAATATGTGATTGCTCTCAGCTGATCTGTGGCATTAGCTATCTCGCTGTCAGAGTCAATGTAATGACAATACATTGGATTTGATCATTGATAAAGCCTATTACATTTACTCAAGACTGAAAGTTATTTCTTGTGTGCAAACAACCATTTGAAGTGGCCTTAAGATGAGGAGGATTGCTGCAGAAACAGCAGCAGAGACTCTCATCCATGTCCAGAGAGATGAGCTACCTTTTATTCTCTGTCAGGTTCCATCCATGCTGTTTAACTGGCTATTTATACAGCACAGTTAGGGTTTCTCCACAGGGATTAGTGATTTTGGATGCCTTGGCTTGTGAGTAGCTACCTTGAGACAACTCAAGGAGGTTAGTATTTAAAAAAGGATTCTGTCTGTTCTCTGGAAACTTTCGTTTCCAATTATTTAGACACTTTTAAAAGTCTTGACTGTCCCTCTAGTTTTGGTTGGTAATTCCACTGTGATGATTGCTGTCAGCCATTTGTGATAAAAACTAGCAAATGAATATATGGAGAGCAATTAGACCTGTGAAGAAATTAGGAAAGCAGCAGCATATCTTCCTTTTCTGTACTTTCACTTTGTTAATCTCTTCTCCTTTTATGGCTTACTAGCTAATTATTGACCTCCCTGAGTAAACAGAAAGAAAATTGCATATTTCACTCTCTGATTTATTATCTTGGGCATCTTACCAGAAATGTGCTTTTAAGAAAAAAGCATTTCAATTGTGGGATAAGAGGAAGAAACATTGCCTGAGGTCCTCTGTCATCATATGTGAAATATTTTTGTTTGGTATAATGCTAGCTGATGGTCAAATAATTGTTGGT
This sequence comes from Hirundo rustica, assembly GCF_015227805.2. Classification (NCBI taxonomy): domain Eukaryota; kingdom Metazoa; phylum Chordata; class Aves; order Passeriformes; family Hirundinidae; genus Hirundo; species Hirundo rustica. The sequence goes on from NC_053454.1 coordinate 22,273,916, forward strand.
CACAAACAGCTTGGAAGCAGGGATATACAAAGTGAGATAAGATCTTAGTATGTCTTCAATGATTTGAAAATTTCTAAGGCCTGCTGCAATCTGTTTGCTCAGTTCCTGAAACCAGATTGGTTAATTTGATACTTGCAAAGATGCCAGTGTTCTAAGAAGAGAACTGACCTCCTCTCAGTCTATCATTTGTCTCAGCATAACATTTTATATTTACTCTGATAATTTATCTCCAGGCCTGTGTAATAGCACATACCTTTGAACACATACTCTTTGTCTCAGCAATCATTAACCCATGACACCCTGATGTCCCTGTTCCTGTCTGTTCTGTATATTCACTTTCATGCTTTTCATTGCCCTTTTAAAAATACATATTTAAATCAGGGGAGAAAAAAGACAAAATGTGATACTATTATATGGATCTTGTTTAACAAAAACTTCAAAATAAGTGTCCTTTCGTAAGAATGTAATAGCAAGCAGCATCTGATTTACCCTTGGAGAATGAGGGAAGGTGTCACAGTTTAGGAATGGTACTCCCCAGTTACTGAAAATTTTCTCTGCAAAGTAAAGATTCTTTGTTGGCCTAAGTGATGAATAACAAGGGCATAAAACATCAAACATCTTTCTTTGACCTAGCTTGATAAAAATGTATGTGTTTGAAGCAGAGTTCTGTGGGATATGCATAATGACATGGTACTGCAATCTCAAAGATGGATTTTAAGCCCACATATTGATAACATCTGCAGATATTGGGTTTGGATGGTAACATTTGCATCATGGTATTGTTTTTATGTTTGCTACATTAGCATTCACCAGCAGTAAAAATGGTCTGAAATATTTATTCAAGATGCAAAACTCTCAATTGACTGTTAGCTTTAAGGTGGAAACGTTTCTACAGTTGAAATATATAGAAGAGTTAAATTGTTACACATCTTCGTGGCCCTTAGAAAGACCCATTTTCCTATAATGGAGGAAGTTGAGAGTTTCTGTTAATGATAAGATTTTGATTCATTTCTTGGTTGAAGAAAAGAAAATCCATGAGAAATCTCTCATCTGTTACACTTAAACATTTAGAATTTGTAATTCTACATTGGCATAAATTAAAATTTGTCAGCAGAGCGGTAAATCCATATTAAAACAGCAATTCTTCTGGAGCATGCTAGTTCACTCAACACATTTCCTGTAAGAGATTTCCTGTCCTTATTTTAGGAGAGTTTGTTAAACTTCAGTTTGAGTACACTAGAGAAAAAGGCATGACAAGCTGAGAACACCAGGAAAATCTATTGATTCAGATTACAGAAGTCTTCAAACTGTTCACTGAGATTTTGTCCATGCTGTTGAGAATTTCGCATTTCTGTTTTTAAACACTTGCAGGTTTCACAACCTCCTGCTGAAAATGCTGTAAATGAAGTGTCCAGCAGTGCTTCAAGATTCAGATTAGACATGTTAAAGAATAAAGCAAAAAGGTCTCTTACAGAATCTTTTGAAAGTATTTTATCACGTGTAAGTATCTTCACGTTTATTGTCTTTGAGCATAATGGCATTGCTTTGTTTATTTGATAGAAAAGTCTTATTTGTTATCATTCCGGGTTGTAACCCAAAGGTTATTAAAGTCACAGTGACAAAAATATTTGAGTGTATATTTTAGAAGACAAAAAAACAGGGCTTTGGTAGAGAGAATACCAAGTCCTGGATGAAGTGAATTAATTCCTACCTAAGAAAGTGCATATATAGTCATTTCAAAGAATTAATATGAAGTTTAACATGAGGATTTATGAAGAGCAACAACTGTTCTATTTCTCTTTTGGATTTAGAAAGTTAAGACAGTAATTATAATTGTTCACTTCTCTTTATGTAGAAGGAAACTACTAAGGAACTGACTAAGCATTTCTAATGAGATTTATTAGCGACACAGAACTGATGAATACTGGGATAGCTGAACTTTTAAATCCTGTAAATTATTTGAAGGTTAGGAATGTAAAGAATGGCACTAAGAACATGAAGGCATCTATGCAATATTACATCTGGTAAAATTCTCTGTAGACAAGTGTCTGGAAATACTGATTAGTGGAAAGAACTTAAGCTTCTATGTGATAATGATTCTTTTCCAACCTAGTTGATACCGTGATTCTATGAAAATGTTTATCATGGACAGATCACTGAAATTAGCTGCCAAAAGTAACCAGGAGCAGTTTGAAATTAAATCAGATGTCAAGTTTAATCACAATTTAATTCTATGGAGTGTCTTCTCATTCAAATAGACTTCATTTTGCACCTCATGAGAAAAGTCTAAGGAAAATAGTAGGGAAGCTTGGAAGGACTTCTGCTTGACACAGAATTAAAAAAGAAATCAGATCTTCTCCCTTACAGCAAAAGAGTTGTGACAGAATGCCAAACAAAAAATACTCAGGAACAGAAATTGGACATTCTCATTTGTAGTCAGCAAAAAGTTACATTGAAGCAATATGTAGTGCAATTTATTAGTTCAGAGTCAAGCAACTCACAGTGACAAAACTAGGTTTTCTAAGCTTGTTCCAAACATCATATCTAACCCATTCTCTTAAGACGAATGATAGCAAAAGTGTGGATTTCCTGTTATAATTGTATGTGTAGAGACAATTTTTAGTTTCATATCTCCTCTTATTACTTCCCAGACAGCATTTCTAGAATCCACCCCTATAAAATCCTGCTGCAGCTGTGCTCGGGATAATGTTAGTGTAACATTAGCTGTAATACTGTTCTAATTTTTTTCAGTTTTTCCTGACTGGTATAAGCTGCCTTCACATAAGCATAGCTGTACACTGGTTGCATTTTCACTGTCACTGCTGTTTTGATGGAAACTCTTGATTTTGATAGATCTGAAGCCAGAAGTTTTGGCTGAACTTCAAAGTGAGACAGCCACTGTTGTGAATAATGACAGCATTTTATATTTTACCTGGAATAAAACTTCAAAGAGAACATGAGCTTTAACTTCATAACATTAGAAAACTATATGATTTCAGGTTAGGAAGATACAAGTTCCATAATTGTTTTAGCACATCAGGATTCATCAGATATTTTTCTGGTTACACAAAAACATTACTCAAACAAATGATACAAAAATATTGTTCATAGATTCTACAGAAATATTTATGCTTTCTGATTTGTAGGCACTGAAATGGTAATACCAGAAATTATGTTTTACTGTGTACTAAATTTATGTGGGTTTAGTCCTTAGTAAAAGACATCCTTTTCATTTCTCTGTATCTTTGTAAGTACCTTATACAGAAGGTACTTCAACAGTAGTTCTAGTACATGTGAAGCATGATTATTTACATATCATGGAAAGCACATGAGAATTCCTTCATTCTACAGGATCTTTCAAGTTGACAGAGACTATCTTGAATGAAGCTTCTGTTTCCCATAGGGAAAAAGGATATTTTTAGGCATTTCAGGAAATTAAATTTGATACTATCTGTGGAAATTATAGATCCCAACTGTGCTACCCTGATCTCTTTGGTGTGCCCCATATGTCACAATCTTAACTGCTGATGGGCTTTATTTCTACAGGGCAGTAAAGCCAGGGGCCCACTGGACAGTTCTGGATCTGTGGATTTGGACAGCTCTATGTCCAGTACCTTAAGCGGCACAAATAAAGTAAGTAAAGTCTGGGATAATTGTACATATTCAGACACTTGAAAAAATGTTCCCTGAAGCAACTAAGCAAGTGTGAAATATGGTCAGATGTGAAATGTTTCAAGTTGCTTTCAAGCTTTTCATTCTGTTCCCTTTGTTTTAAACCAGAGAAGTGCTATTGAATTATAAATGCCTTGTACTGTATATGACATATATTTTGCATGAATATGTGATTATATATGAAATAAAATATTATATAACATCATCTGAATTTTACAAGAGTGTGCAGTGTCATGAGTGCTATAATGACCGTGCTGCCTATCCTAATCTAACTGGTTTTAGCCCTGAAAGTTCATACTGTGAATGCCAGACTGTATTCATAAGAAACATAAAACTAAACCAAGAAGTAGAGTAATTTCCCTGTTTGTGTGTTTAGAAAGCTTTTAGTCTGTATAAAACAAAACAAGCAAACAGCATGGAAGAAGCTAGTCTTCTTCCCTGGAGCAACATAGCACTTTGCAGGCTCAGATACACAGCTGTAGATTCTGCTGTGATGCCTGCTCACCTGCAGACTCCTGTCGTGTAAACAAGCTCTGCTCTTTCTGGCTATGTTTTTGAAAAAATGGCTGATTCTGCAGGAAAGACACAAGGTGAGGAATAAAGAAAATGCATGGCTTGGGATTGAAGTAAACATCTAGTCATAAGCTTAAGTCCTTTGTGTAAATCTGCAGGTAGACAAGAGGAATCTTATCTGGTTAGATGGGTTGCTAAAGATACAGCATACAAGCCCCCCTTTTCACTGTTCACCAAACCTCACCCTTTTGTTCTGACCCTATTTCTTCTGAGTTGTATTCAACATAGTATAAAATACAATTACTCCCAAAATTACTCAAAATTTTCTCTTACTGAAAGTAAAGACTCTGCTTTCTTGGCCTATGTGATGAATAACAAGGACATAAAACATCAAGCATCTTTCTTTGACCTAGCTTGATAAAAATATGTGTGTTTGGAGCAGAGGTCTGCGGGATGTGAACAATGACATGGTACTGCAGTCTCAAAGATGGGTTCTAAGCCCACATTTCGATAACCTTATTTCTTGCACTGCTAGGAGCCACCATTGTGTGAAAAGGAGAAAGACAGAGCTCCTACGCTTCCTGCAGAAAATGCTGTCAAGACCAGTGGATCAGTGGATGATCTCTACAGTGACACAGAGGATTCCACCCTGGAGCGATCTGTTGTGCTGCCCCAGCAGAGCTTTCGGAGGCGAGCAAACACGCTCAGTCATTTACCGACAGAGAGCCAGGAATCCCTGGGACCTGTTGAAACATCGCCATCTGTTCCTCAGAGGAAACTTATGAGGTATCACTCAGTGAGCACAGAGACTCCTCACAAAAGAAAGTAAGCCTTATTAAAAGCAGGCTATGATTTTGTTTGTTGAAGGCATATTTGGGGATGATAATTGCATACCAGGTATGTCCTCTTAATGGATAAGAGATGTGTTGCAGCAGTGTGTCACTCCTTGGAGGTTTGTGGGTATTCTTTTTAAAAACACCTTTAGCCCTGGTGCTTCACAGGGGAGAGAAATGATATGTGTAGTTCCACAGTATATGTCACAAAACTACTTGATTTGGCTATATTTGTTCAAGCAATTGTTTTTGTTGTTTTGATCTGTGAGCAGTATAAATAAATGCTACTTCTTGTTTTCTGTTTACAGAGAAAAATCCAGTAGCCTCTGTGATCCTGAAAACCTTACTAGCTGGTGATTTCATATGTAGCTTTGAAATAGCACACAAAAGTGACTTAACGTGCTTAGTTATTGGTGGAGGTGGGGCTCCTGTCTAGCTTTTCAATGAGCCTATCTAGATTTAACTCGCAAACACAAACTACTACTTCCTTTGATATGAATATTCTTCAGGCTGTCCTCCTTCGAAGGCCTGCCTCTGCATTTCTAGTCCCCTCTTAACTTTATGTCAGTTTACTCCTATCCTTCTACCTGGCTTTTTCCAATTACTGTTGAAATACTTCTCTCTATAGGCTTCTGTTTTACTGCCCAAACTGCTGGTTTACACAAATTAGTAGGAAATTTCTATGTATTCCAGCCCAGTTTTTTCCTGCAGGGGGCAGGGCAGTAAATGAACATGCCTGAAGTGGATGATGACAGTGAAGAAAAAGAATTATAGTATTTGAAAGGAAACATAACTTGGGTTGCCTTTTTGTCCCTTTTTTGAACCTTTTTAATTCTTAAGTACTAGAATGTTTTTGTAGTGCAATTTAGGACTTGCTGATGGTCTGTTATCTTCACAAGAGCTGCCCTGGAACTTGTAGCTGCTTGTTCAATCAGTTATTATCTTACTCTAGGAAAGTAGCTAGAAATTAAGTATATTTTTTATTTCCTTGGTTATTTCTGTTTGGGTTTGGTCATGTAATTTTTTGTAAGGCCTGAGTCTGCTTGCTCCCTCACATAACTCAAACCCAAAGGAAATCCCAACTGCTTCCATTTCATAGCAAATGTACAGAAACAGAGGAAATGGAAAATTTACGAAACAAGTATTCTTAAAGTTCTCAAAAATCATGTGCGTTACAGACTTTTAACAAGTTCTGTCTTATGAGTATTCCTGAGCAGCTTACCTCAATTAAAAAATGGTTTTCAAAGTAGAACTATATTCAGTTCAACCTATAGCATTTCACTTCTCATTCACTGGAACTCTTGATTGTACGCCTAACTTTATCATAGAAATCGAGGGGAAGCACATATAAGGAAAAAGAGATGGGGTTGTTAGTGCCATTTTTTGGTGAATTATAATCAGTCATATTCTGAAATGCCTTGCTGAAGCCTGTAAACATGAATTCGGAACTTTGGTGATTGGGTTAAAAAAAAAGTTTGTGTCCTTACAGTTACTGCATTAACCATGAAAAACATAGGAAATGCCTCATTTACATATGCCAGCTCCCTTTCAAAGATTAGAGAAGGGATTTCATTTTTTTTTTTCCCTCCTTTCCTTTCTTTCTGTTTTGTTCTCTGTGCTGCCTCAAATCCCTCGCTCTGGTTGGAATCCGCACTATGTGGTGTGAACGAATCTGTCGGCAAATCTAAAAGTTCTTCCGGTCAACTTGCACGTTCTCCTACTCTAGCTCGTCTTAATCCCTCGGCCTCTTCACCCAACTTTTTAAAATATCTAAGGCATAATTCAAGTGGAGAACCAAGTGGGCATTTTGCACAAAAAAGGTGAGCTAGTACCTGCAAATAGTTTGGGGTAGGGTTTGTTTTTCCTATGTCATAAATATGAAACTCTATAGCATAAATAATTAAAACAATTTAGTATAGACCAAAAGGGGTCGATTTTTATGGGAGAGGGAGCTCTTTTAACAGCTCCACTACTGAATGTAGAGCTGGTACTTATATAATCTATTGTTTTAATCAATCAAATTCTGTCAGACACTGGCTCTTTCTTTAGAGCCGGTTGTTGCAAAGCAGTTTGTTATGCAGCAGACAGCAGCACTCCTTAAATTGTATGAGGTGTAAGTTGCCAAGAACCTGAGAGCTCACTCTTGTCCTTCCTGAAGCATTTGGTTCTGTCCTTTGTTCATGGTAACACATAAACATAATACTGTTCTTTTGTGCCTGACATTAAAGGCCAGATGACCAAGTTAACTACATGGAGCAAGAAGCAGCAGGAATATGGAGAGCTGAAAGGGGAAAAAAACCCCAACACATACAACCCCATCACCATCCCCACTCCTCACAAAGCAAAAACCCCAACCCATCAACCCATCATTTGTCTTGGTTACTTGCAGCAGTATCAAATCATATTTTTCCATGCCTTCTTTCTTAGAATTAAAATATAGAAGAAAAGGACATTAACACTTTGTTTACCTGAGAACCTGAAACTAAGTGGCTCTCTAAAAAATCATAAACTGTGAAACTCTTTCTTAACCCCTTGAGCTAAAACTGCTTATTTTAGCTCAAAAGGCTAAAATGTCTTCAGAAGCACTGTTAACAGTCACTGGCCATTGGCAAGCAGTTTTTATTTTTTCATTTTTGTTCTCTTGTGTGAAAGTTTCATATTTCCCCGAGGTCCTGATTTTTCTAAACCTGAGAAAATACTCAACTGAGAATGCTGTTTCACCACTTTTTTCAGTTGTGCTTGCTGAGTACTAACTAGCATCTGTTAATTCAGCTTTACCTCAGAAGTATGACATAGCTCAGGACAGGAAATGTCAGTCTGCATCTTCAATTTAATAAGACTTACTTGAATCCTGAAGGTTAAATTCTCAAACCAAATATTTCCAAGTGATTTGGTGATGATTCTGTACACACAATTGCAACTTCTCCTTTCCTTTTCCTGTCTATTAAGGCTATGTCAAGGCTATGTCATGTTGAACATCTAAGCAACAAGACTGAAAAGGGAAATTGATAGGGACGTCAAACAGGTTAATGAGTTTAAATCAGTACAATCAAGCTTCCCAATTCTGTAAGTGGAATTACCATGTAATTGTAATGGATTTACAATGTGATTGTAAGTGAACCCTGCTTGCAGGACACACCATGCTACAACCTTATCTTCTTTATCTCCATACCAGCTACTAAAGAACCTGCTTCACTTAATGCTAGTGATTATCCCAGAGTATTCTGCCTGCCCCCCCTCTTCCATTCACATCTTCAGGAAACAGCGCTAAATGCCATCCACATAGAACATTATGGTTTATCAGAAATAATTCTTTCTTATACTTACTTTTTCAGGAGTAAATTCTCCTACTCATGATTTTGTATACTCATCTGAGAAAAGGTCTTCTAGTATCATCAGCCAAATAGTTTCTGTATTTTCAATCCATGCAAAAACTTTTCATTATCTGAGTTGTTCTTACTTCATTCTATTAACCTTCTTCTGAGTATTTTAGACTCGTTATTTTAGAAGACAATTAAATAATTCTTTTAATTTGAAATAATTTATTTTAAAAGTATTACGTTGGCTAGAAGACTGCTGATGAAATGTGATTAGCGCTCCTGTCTGTTGCATAAATAGAGGCACAGTCCTGAATGATCAGTCAGAAGGCTAAGTTTTTAACTTAGAAGTTCCAAGTTTGTCTGAATAAAACCCTGTTAATGCTTTACAAAATAGTTTTTGCCAAAGTCTTATTTTTCATTTGCCAGCACAATGATTATCAATGTCAACTTTTCCTAACCTTTTCCCCCAGTCTTTGTCAGTCATTGAAACTGATATTTAAGAAAATGTGATAAAGTTGGCATTGGTTCTTACTAAATTAAGGGAATTTATTTGAAACGTGCACTAAAAATCTTGGGATATAGCAAAGAATAATAACTTTATTGGAAGTACATTATATACATTGGAACATTTTAGTTTGTCCAAACAAATATGTATCTCAAAGTAGGACTTTGTTAGCAGTTTTAGTTTTGACTTTAGTTTCCTTGATATTCAGATCTTCAGGATTTAGCTGCCTTTTGTTTGAAACTTAGGAATGTGTATTAGTTTTATTCTGTGGATTTATGCTTCTTTGTTCTAAACTATACTTTTCCCAACTGCACTCTCAGCATCTCCTACCGTACTGCCTTAAGGAAAAAGCTTCATTCTTCCTCTTCTGTGCCAAATTTCTTAAAATTTCTGGCTCCTGTAGATGAAAATAACACCTCTGACTTTAGGAGCACAACAAGGTAGGGTTCTCTCTTAGAGCCTGGAGGTAAAACTGTGTATTTTCAAAGATTTCTTTGTCTGAAATATTTCAAATGCTTCTTGCACTTGCAAAACCTGATTTGTGCAACCGTTCGCCTGCGTGTATTCTGCATGTAACTGCTGTCAAAAGGATGAAGCTATCCCAGACTACTCTCCATTAGGATTGCAGATCTTAGTCATTTATGAAGTTGCAATGGTTATGCAACTTCTATCTATGTATTTCTGTGATTATTTCTGACATAGGAGAGTTTTCAGTTAAGAGAATATATGATTTATTCTAAGCAATGTCACTGTCCTCCAATTGGAAGGAGAGGATGACCTGTAAAATGCTCCTCCCTGTTGCTGCCAGAGCTATCTGAATTTCATTTATCCCTTTCAGTTTCTACAAAGACTCATGTAACCATTTAGCTAATGGCTGGAATAAAGCAATGAATAGTTTAGAGTTCTAACAGATGAAAGTTATTAGTGGGGTTTTTAATCGGAAAACATCATTGTTCCTCACTATTTAATTTTGTATTCTGAATAAAAACCTCTGTATGGCATGTGGATGACATTAAAGGAGTCATATCCAAGGTGCTTGGATTCTGTTCCCAAGTTTGTCGCATATTTCCTTGCTAACAGTTAGAAGGGTTAAAAGTTTTTCTCCCAGTCTGTGTTGGGAGGGGATATATTGCATACCCAGTGCACAGAAGGTTGGAAGTTCAGTTGGTGTTTATAAAGCTCCTTGATGAGTACTTGCATTAGCAAGTCTTTGTGTCTGCTGTGAATAATTGCGAAGTTTTGTGGATGGCATGTATATAGTGTAATAGTAAAGCTACATTATTGTGTATGTATCTTTAATATGTTCTGATTAATACACTGCTGCAAATAGAACTGAAAATTAATTAAAACTGGAAAGAGTAGACTGTACAGAGCTGCCAGCCCCTGTTTGTGAACCTCAGTGCTGTTTGCAGCCATGTGTAAGCCTCCGCCACAAAGCAAGTTTCACCTTCCTCACACTGAGCTTGCCTGGCATGTGCACAGCACGCTGCACCCCCGAGGCAGTGGCCCATGTGTTCACTGAAGGCTGTGCCACCATTTCTGGCAGATGCAGGTGATTTACTCACAAACTGTTCTGTGTTCTGCCGTTCTAGCGACTACGAATCCAAGCACGGCCAGCAGGCCCTGGATGCGGACAGCCCCGTAAGGACTCGGAGGCATTCATGGAGGCAGCAGATATTCCTGCGGGTGGCCACCCCTCAGAAAGCATGTGATTCTCCCAGCAGATACGATGGTAAAGTCTGGGTTTGTTTGCTTCTGTCAGCTTATTTGCGAAGCGTAAATCATTGTGTCTTCCAAGGGGATATATTTGCCTGGTGTTCTGGTTGTACTGCCATTGCAGTTTACCACCTACTTTTTGGTAATACTCAGCTCATTAGCTGTTGAGTTTTTACTTTTCAGCTTCATATGTAAACTGTTCTTATTGTCCTATGTTAACTAGCCAGAGAAGAAATTATTTTTATGTGTACTGTTTTAAAGAGTTCTGGGGAAAAAATGCATCAACAAGTATTGCTCTGAAGAAAAGACGATGCTTCTATTTCATCTTTCTGTGTTGGAGTATAGAACTACAGACTAGAAAAATCCAGGTGTACCAGCAGGAATTGCATTTCTTTTGTGATCTCAGTTGAATTCTTTAGTGCATACCTTGTCTTCATGTATGCTGCTCCAGTGTGTGACATTTGCCACTTGAGTCATAATTATCCACTGTTCCCATAATTATTTTGTGAAATTCTTTAGAGCTGAAGAACCACAGATGAGAAGAAAAGCACTGGGCATAAGCACGTATGTGCATCATTTTGTGCATTCACTGTATGTAAGCCAGATAGCACAGGACATGCTGGGGGCAAGAATGCCTAAGAAAATCCTCTGGCTCACTGAAGTGTGAATGTCACAGCATGAGCTTTGTAAGCTATACCTTCTAACTTACCTCTAAGGCCATTGTATGAGAAATAAAAAAAAAGTGTAAAGAAACAGAAAGGAACAGTATCTCATAGTAAATGTAGCAAAAAGTAACCATCCTAATGTAACTTAGATGTTTTTCTTGTGTCTTAAAGTGAGACGTTAATTAACTGGAGTAGGCACATAACAGAAGTGTTTCTGTCATTAATGCACTGCTTGCAATGTAATTTGAGAGTGAGGTAAGCTGCATATGGGTGCAGATGCCTCTCAAATTTAGTGTAGGTCAAAGTGAAGTGATCTCAGGAGCATGTCATATGAACATACATGTGAAATGCTCTGTTGTACTTAAAGGCGTGTGAAGGGCTGTTATATGAAACTTCTATTTTTACAGGTTTGATGCATCTCTTTGTGTCTGGAAATAGTCTTACTTGTTTTCCAAAGCCACAAAACCTTCCTGTATTAAATAGGAAAATAAAATCCACCTAAATTGCCTACCCAAGCTTTTCCTCCGAGGCATAATGGCTGCAAGATACAATCTTAACAACCTACAGCTGGGTAAGCAGAATAGTTTGGGAAACAAGTGCGGCCAAAATGGAAAACAGGATGTGCTATTCATAGGAGCAGCAATTTAAAATATTTGGCCTTTTTTCTTCATTCATTTTCTTTTTTGTTTCACTGTACATAATTTAAGAACGGAAGAAAACACAGAGTCAGCGGGATTTTTAATTATTTAGAGCAAATACTGGATTTTTCTATTTGGACTTTTATGCAACTCCTGGAACATTTCTGGCAGTGAAGGATACATGTTTGTTATCCAGTCTCTGTAGCCTTGAAGAGAGCTGCTGTACAGCTGGTCTTACATTGGACCCACTGCCACAATTAACTAAGAAACCCCTCTAGTGCCAAAGTAAATATAACTGCCTGTCATTCATAATCTCATTTTTCTTTCATATTCTTTTTTTAAGTCTTTCTCACTCTTTTTAGACTGATTTACTTTAATTTGTACAAACAGCTGATGTATCACCAAAACATCAGTTTCAGTCAAACTGGACACAGGACGAAGAAGGTTTTAAAGACAACATGCTTTGTCATGTTCTGCAAAAATAAGGATGAAGGGAGGGAAATAAAGGAACATCTGTCGTTTATGGGTTTCCCTTTATAGACAGAGACTCCACTGACCAGTTTCTCCCTTCAGGTGCCATGGTCAACACCCTACTACAGGGTAATCTGCAGGAGAGGAGTAAGAAGAAAAGCTGGGAAGGGGGTGTCTTTAAAAGCTAATAAGTCAGCCAAGAGACCCAGACCTCTGTGACTCAGAGATGATAGAGTTTTTCAAGTTTAGCCTAGGCTGCTTTACTGAACTTCATGTTAAAGGTGAAATCCACCAGGGTGCCTGAACTGTGCATTGCTTTGACCACATGTGGGCAGGCATTGTCAACAAAATGAAACTGCTCAGTGGCTGTAATTTCTCTGGGTTGTAATGAGTAAATTGCACAAAAGAATGTATAAGTTCTCACAAGAACTAAACACAGCTTTAAACTTTATACTTACAGAAAAACCTAGGCTCTGACATTTGTGGTTACTTTTGTATAGACAGGTGGTGAGCTGAATCTCAAGATGCATCATGTTCATTGCTGCTCCCTGTGTGGTTAACACAGCAGGATATGAAGGTGTATTTACTAAAAGTTTTTAAAAAGGAAGAAGAGAAACCCCAGACAACTGGTACACAGCTTTTGCTGAAATTCTGATCTTACTCTTTCAAGGTACTGAACTTGATAAACGTCCGATATCCTCAGTTGCCACTTGAAGCTTGAACAGCTTAAACAGCACTGAATCCCACTGTCTTGCACTTGTGAACCCTTCAGTTCTTTCGGAAGTGCTTATAAATAGTTTGAGCTAAAACTTCATTTTCTATAGCTCAGGTGGAGGAAAATAGTTGCTGGCTGTGCTTTGGGGATTGTATCATGAATTACCAGACAGAGAGCGCAGATTGTTTTGCAGACACCATTATTTCAAAGGAAGGCTTTACTATACATAAGGGAGGGTATTCAATCCTAAACCAGCAGAAGAAAAATACTGCAAATAGATATGCTGGAAAGCCATTTTTTCTTGCCAGTTGAGATTCCTGCCTTGCCTGATGGTTGGACTAATGTAGCCATGCTCAACAAGGCAAGCACTCTGAGGCAACTTTTGTTTGTTGTGGGAGCAAAGCCCCATGTACACTCCCTTTTCCAGGCACTTCCTGCTTGTTGGTGCTGCCACTTTCCCCTTCCCCTAGTATTTTTCCCCTCCTTCTGTACCTAACTTTACAATTAAGCACATCAGAGAACTATTGTGCAATTCACTGCTGACAGGAGAGCCAGGTGATCCCTGGTGAGCCTGAAGATGAGGCTGATCTCCAGTTTGAAGACCTAGAAAGAATTTTCTACATGGGTGAAAAGATCTGTAGAGACTTAAAATACTTTACAGCTGGTAGCTGGAGGATGGAGCGTTGAATTATGTTAGTTCCAGTGTAGCAAGCTGCAGTTCAAATTCTCCAGGCTCAACTCCTGCCATTAGTTATTTCCCCTGAATGGCCGTGATGCTGCGGGTGGTGTGGAGCACCAGGGCGGCAACGTTTCTCTCACTGGCACCTTCAGACACGGTGTCTCATCCTCAGAATTTCATTTTTGTCATTTATTTGTGGGAGTGTAATGAGTGTTGAAACCTGCAAAGTGGAGAAATGGAAAAGGGGAAGCAGAGTCTCCTTACAAAATGGATCATGCTTTGATTTGTTACAATACTACATTTATTTTGAAAGGAGGTTTTTATTATTCTTTTTCTGAAGCTCTCTCTCTCCCCTATACACTGTCTTAAACATTCTAAGTAATAAATGTGTTTCCTCAGTTATTTGATTTTTACTTTTATACCTCACCACCCTACTTGGAGGCAGATGTTGCTACTTCTGTAGCATCGCTCAAGAGCCACATTTTTTTGGCTAGCTAGTGGTCTAGGCCTCTTTAGTTCTCTGTTCACTGGTAAAAAGGTGAAGAGAACAACAACTCAGTGATTATTTTAAAACAGATGAAGTAGGGACACACTCAAAGGCCCCAGTTTTTGGCTGGGTCAGTTTTCTTGTCCCGCTCACGGTATTAGACAAGTAATAGAGCAGGCAAGGACAAGTGTCTGGAAGGTGAGGGTAGGTGCCCTTACTCTACTCAGGAGCAGGACATCCTTAACTCAGTGTAGACTGATAATAAAACGTCACCTTGCACTGCAGTGCAGCAAGATATTCACTTACATTTATTTAGCATCTGCAAATCTCTGTGCAGTGGACAATTTTTCACCATAGTTTGCACACACTGACTGTTCAGAACTGGTCATAGTAGGAGAACTGTTTTGGAGATTGTCAGAAACTCCCACCACAGTCAAGTCAGTTGCTGGATTTAAGGGGGATGTGAAGAGTTTTTGAAAGAAATGGTGGGAAAGTAGTGGTGCTTGTTGGAGCTTTCTTGCTGAGGGAGGTATGTTGGAGGTAGACGAGATTTTTGTTAGAGCTACGTCAGTTTTAGGTTGGAGAATGGGTGATTTGTTTTAATGTGGGCAACCTGTTGAACAGTGAAAGAAGTTGAAATTCAGAGCAATGAGATGCTTGTATCACTTAGCAGTAGTCAGCAAATAAATTCAGATTAAAAAATCAACTACATTTTATTTTAGAGCTTGAGTTGCAGAAAAAAAATGGTTTAGAAACCACAAGTATCTCTGTACAGGAAAATGAACTTGATTCATTAATTAAAATTAATTTGGTTTCAGCCTCTGTCAGATACAGGTGGCAAACTGTTAAATCCTAAGTGCTGAAGAAAAGTTTGAATTTGAAGAACTGTTATTCTTGAATCCAGCTGTAGTTAACACCTACCTAGCTGTTTATGCACTTTGTGGTGCGGGCTATATCTCTGGATTATGTAAAAATCGTTTTGTATTACCATTGCAAATACTATAAATTGTTGCTTTAGCATTCTGTGCTTAGAGTGTTTATGGGGTGTAAATTACTTGTAATGTGTTTGCCAATACTATTTTAGCGACACAGTTATTATTAATTAATGCCACTTGGTTATAATTGATTACTCGGTTCTGCTTCTTTCTGAGCAAATATGTGCTCAATCTTGATTTGCGGCACAGAAGTTTGGCTACAGCCAGTAAGTACATGATTAACATTTGATGGCTTCTGTACCCTTTGAATTATCAGGGCATTCCTTTCTCAGGGACTGGTAATACTAGCAAATGAGATTAATTTGGAGATAGTGAGTACTTTTTAAGAAGCTTTGGCTTTAAAAGAAAAGCTAAGTCCAAAGCATCCTTCAGAGCTGATTTTAATCAACAGTGTTAAGATACACAATTTTTCAAGAATTCCTCATTCAGCCATTGCTTTAAGTTGTATGTCAGATTAGAAGAACTTGTTGCTTCATGTGATTCTGCATCTGAAACTTTCTGATTACAGAAGGCTCCTGGTCATTATACCACATCTGGTTATGAAGTTAATTATTCCAGGCAGCTGTGTAAAATAATAGGACTATTATATCCTAGGTTATAGAAATTTTCATTCCTCTCTATTTCTGTACCATGTGTGAAAGAGGGTGTTCCACCTGAATGGAAAATCTGAAAAGAATTAAGGATGTTGTTCATGTCTTTTCTTTTGGCAATTGAATCTTAAATGACTGTGAAATTCTCTTGTTTGTTTGCCAAGATGAATTTTGTAAAGTTCAAAATGCAAAAAAGAAAAATAACATAACGCACTAAATAAAAGGCTTAATGGATTCTTCTGTCCACATTCTTAGGATATCTTGTCTGACTTTTTAACCCCAAAGAGTGGATGTGAGTGGTAAACACTACATGTAGAGAGCCCTGTGTAAGCAATTCCATAGTGAGGATCGTGGTAACGCATTATTATTGAGCCTCCTCCCTATCAGCCCTTCCTTTCTACTTGAAGCGTTAGAGTTTCTAGTCAAAGATGAATCTTGTTGCCTTGGTTTCAATAGTTGAGGTTGGTTAGACCAAGAGCTTCTGAAAGAATGGTTTGGTTTTTTTAAATTAGGCTTTTAGGTTTTTGTCACTTATACCTTGTTTAATACTAGTGTGGATTGATTAGGAAAATATTTGATAAACTAATTTTTTCTTAGTGATTTTAAAATGAAATATCCCTGTTCATATCACTTCTGATCAGATATTGTCTGTTTTAATTACCACTGAGGTCATTCACCATCTTTTCATGTACAGACTTTTTTTAGTGTGGTCCCTGGTAGTAATATATCATGATACATCCTTCTTAGTCTTTTGTATTTTGTTTTCTTTCCACGTAAGAGTTTTGTGTAATGCATTTGTTGATCCTTTTGGAGTGTAGGGGTACTCTGCATCTTAGGGTTGAAGCACTGCCACATGAAGCCAACAGCTGAGTATAAATGAATAGATGAGCTGTACAAATTCCGTTTCAGTCCATTGTTCCTACTGGCCTTGTCCTTTCTTGGGTATTATAAGTGGTGGAAGCATAAGAGGAGTGCTTTTGAGGTATGTATGGATATGCTAGAATATTTGAGCAACATTTCCATCTGGTTCATGATCAGTGTCATCTGCAATTCAGTACCTGGAAGAAGTTCTTACTAGCACAGGAAAAGATGGTGGGTTTTCCCAGTGAAGTGCAGTTTCTCAGGGAATCCTTGGGTTTGGCACACAGACTTGTAAAATTCCATTGTGCAGAAGAATAGCTCTGAAGCGTAGTCCAAGTATGAACCTCAAATGGAAAATTACTATAAAATTAACCATTTATCAAATATGCAAATAGTTATTGAGTCAGCTTGCCAAATCCTGAACCTTAGAGAACAGAAGTGTGATAGGCTTGTAGGAGTAGCATGTATGGAGGTAGAATTTTATAAGGAAGCTATATATTTGAAAGGAGTTAGGATCAGGTCAAACGTGGAATAAGAGTCAACAAAAGCTGACTAAGTTGGCAGATGAACAGGGAAGCAGTCTTTCAGTGTGTGCTGAAGCAGTCAGATCCTGTTTAAGTGCACTTACTAATCTCATAGAAGTTCTGAAGGCTGCACATTGCTTGGATTTTAACAAATGGCAGTTTGGTTCAGTGGAATGTGAGCTCCCAGTTACATGCAGTTGAATGGCTCTAGTGTTTATCTTTGCTTTCTCTGCTATCCTCCAGATCCCTGGTGCGTAACAATGCAACACTCAGTTCCTTGTCACAGTATTTCTGCTCTCGTCTGTTCTGGATCTGGAAGCTGCTGGCATGTCTCTCTATCACCTTTTATGTTCATGGACACGGGTTAGTGCTGACTGACCAAATGCCTGAGTTTTTTATTTTGCTTTGAGGGATTACCTTCAGGTTCCACCTTCCTCCCTCCTTTACCAGCCAAACAGCTGATGCAGCTCTGCAGACTTCTGACAGGCCTCCTGAGCAGTTAAACAGGTTCATTCTGTAAATCTTGTCTCATGCCAGCATGCAGACAGGAAGGAAGGCAGCTTTTGAATGTGTTGCACTTTATCAGATTAGACTTTAGACTTTCTGTTAAATGTCCACAAGTGATAAGAAGCAAAAGAAAAAATAGAAAAGGAGCTGCTGTTTGGAAGGCAAAATCAATCCTAGGATTCTTCACAGAAGCGTTAGAGGTAGGGTTGATAATCATAATTGTTCAGCTTATAGAATTTTGTAACATTTTGGTTTTCTTTTATAATCTTAAGCATTACTTCTTTTAATGAATTTTAATTTTATCAGATTAGTCAGCAACAGATGGGAAATTTTCAGCCTAAATGGAAGCAGGACCATGGTCTTCAATAATTAATGCTTTGCAGCAGTTCAGGTGTTGCTGCATTTTGATCACTGGAGAACAAATGAGTCTGATAAACTTGTGAATTTGGTACTTGAAGACCAATCACTAAAATTTGTCCTGAGGAAGTGGGATGTGTACATTAAAGACAGGAAGATTCTAGATGTGGAATGTGTTCATTCTTGCTTTAGGAATGTGTCATGTTTAATCCGTTTCTTTGCATGTGCTTTGTCAGATTGGGGGTTTTTGGGTTTAGAGCTTTTTTAGCAAGTAGGTAGCCATAAACTGTATCTGGACATAGTCTATTATTTTCTACCATATTAGTGCATGTATGCATGCATAAAATCAGAATACACATCTGGCTCTAAAAGAGGTACATAAGCCACTGGGAGGATGTGTACAAGAGACTTGTTTCCCCCAAGAAGTGCCTGCATTCCATACTGGATGCTGTGAGAATGGAACGTGAATGTAAGATGTGAATAGACCACAGACAGTGTATAGTAGATAAGGGGTTTCCTATCCGGATCACTTTTACTTTTTTGCATTGGTGTATGGTGACCACTTTGATTTCTCTTTCTTATGGTGGCATTATTCTATGCAGAGGAAATGAACAACTTCCCTTGAAGACTGTCTTTGTATTTCTTTATTATTTAATTCAAACAAATTAAGTGGATTTTACCAGCATTATCCTTAAGAGCATTTCCCTTTAATTATTTCTTAATATGCACTAAGGAAAATTGGGATCAAAGCTACTATATTTAGAAATTCTACATAAAAATGTACAGAACATTGTTGACGGTATAGCATGTGCATCAAAACCAACAGTTGCATCAATACCAGCAACCAAATAAAAATAATTTTCCTTTCATGGTCAATACAAGCTGAGAATTATTGAGTGTGTGTATCTTCTCTATGTGCTGACATTTGCCTTTATCTCTTTCATAATTGCAGATCTTAGCCCATTGAAGTCTTTTCTTTTACCTGTAAATAAAAAAGATTAATGTTTCCCACTTTCTTTTAATGAATATAATACAGTCTGATCATCGTATTGATACTTGGTGTATTTCTGAGTGCATCTGTCAGTTTTCATGTCAGTGTCAGTTTCCCTATTTTCTTTGCAAAAATGGTGATTGCCATTGAAATGTCAAATATTTGACCTTTGGCTAATTCTCATTCCCATGATGTTCATTGTTCTTTGAAATGCTGTAGATACCAGAAGTGTGGGTATCCACATCTGTATCCAGAGTGCAAGGCTGTAAAGGTTTAAATTGTTCTGCTATCTGAAAATGTTGCACTCTTTTTTATATGCATATTTTAGCCCTAGACTTTGTGGTGACTAGCAAATAAATGCTGTATAAGGAAACAGGTGGTATTTGGAGCCTCTCTACTTCTCTCTGACTCTTTGGGAGGAGAAGATTGACAGTGGCAAGACTTCAAAAAGCAGAAGTGAACAGCTGTGAACATTTCCATTCTTAGCCATCTGAGCTCAGTTGTGTGAGTGCCTTCAAACAAACAAGGAAAGAATAGCTGCATGTGAACTGCATGAGTCAAAGTAGAGTGACAGTCTGGCCAGAACTTAAAGGGGGGAAAACCTTCCTATTTTGTTAGTTTTAAAGAGATGAGATGATGTGTGTGTTTAATCTTTAATCTTTACCACCATGCTGGGTAATGATAAGGAAGTGGACCCCTGAGCTGCAATCAGGATAATTGCTTCAGGAATGCTCCTTCTGCAGGAGCTGCTTGAAATAGCACACACAGATGTACTTGTCCTTGGCTGGCAAGTCTGTGACTGGATTTTGTTGCTAACTAACTTTAAAGCACTGTCCTGCATGTATAGCTCAAGGAGCCGTTTCATAGCCATTCTGGCTGGGTGAAGAAATGCTGTTGTGATGGCCTTCCATTTGAGATTTGGTAGGAAGAGATTGGTTGTTTTGACCATTCATTTTAAAGTTGGTGAAGTGAATTGAGTAATTTTTTTTCTAGATACAGGTTGTGTCAAATACTACCGAGCCTCCAGAGAAGCTGTATAAAACAATAAAATTAAGTGATACTACAGCAGGTATTAAGCAAATAAAGTATAATAGCTTGTGCTTCTTACATTGATTACTTGATTTAAAACAATGTTTTATATCCTTTCCCTAAAAGTAAATCGTTTTTCAAATTACCTGAGATTTATTTAATGTTCACTTTCTTTTGTAATGTTTTCAGTCTTAGAATTGCCTTGCCTACTTGACAAAATGATATATTTTGTGGTAGGCCAGCTGAAGCCAAAAGAAAAAGTGCAGAAGGTCATGATATGGTTAAAAATGAGAAGTGAAATGTCTTAAGGGCCTGTCTCTCTTTCTGCCTATTTACTTTAAGAACTGGTAATCAGCCTATTGCATGGCCTTAGGTGGTGGTGTATTTGTGCAGCTAAGGGTGTGTGTTTTCTTTGTTAAACATGCTTTAGAGATGATTCTTCAAATTATGTGGGTGCTCCATTTGATTTTATCTGCTATTTGAGTCATGCCATGTTTCAGCTGTAGGTTATGTTTTTGTAGTTTCTCTAACTTGACTTTTCCTTTCAGTTCTCTGCGTGCAAAGTTGTAATTAGCAAGATGTGGTCTTGGTGTGTAGTACAGTGTTTTTACTAGGTTATAGAAAAAACTATTCTAGGTTTTAGCCTGTATGATTCTTATTCTGAAGCAGCTTTTAAGTCTGCTTGAAATGACAGCATTTGGGAAACCTTTCTTGGTATTGCTACCTCTTATCTCTCTATCTGTCTATAGATGGATACATATGTACACGTGTGTATCTATGTATGTGCAATCTTTCAAATTGTGTCCCTTCATTCACCTGTTGATGGCATCCAAGTAGTTAACAACAGCTTCTCTTTTTTAAAGACTACTGTGAATTGGGGGACCTTCCACCCAGATCCCCATTGGAACCAGTGTGTGAAGATGGCCCCTTTGGGCCAGTGAAAGAAGAAAGGAAACGGACACCCCACGAGCTTCGTGAACTGTGGAAGAAAGCCATTATTCAGCAGATACTGCTTCTCAGAATGGAGAAAGAAAACCAGAAGTTACAAGGTTCGTGAAGTTCTTGACTACTACACCCTACTGCAATACAAATTCACCTTTTGGTTTTCTCTGTGGCCTTGGTAGTGGACTGCACCAAGCCTTAATGAAACATTCTAGGAACACACAGGTAAATCAGATTAGTAACATCTCCTTCCTCAGCATTCATTAGTGTAGGTGAAAATGGATGATAATTCTTTTATTACTTCACCTTATTACTTGTTTACTTGATCTGAAGAGACGCTCTCTTTGCCATGGCTAGGGTTTTTTAGGCTGCTGTCTAGAAGCTCTCACAAGGTATTCAGGATGATCAGTATCATGAACTGAATTCTTTTCTTCATTCACATCCACAGGTCCTTGTCTAAGTATTGGTTATTTCAGCGTTGTGTTTAGCCAGTCTCGAAGCTCAAAGAAAGTTCTTAAAGAGGTCGTTGTGGACTTCAAACTATGGGTTCCTGCAGTAGTACCCACACTGTGCAGGCAAGGTTTCTGTAGAGTAGTAATGACTTAGATCAGTCTAAAGGGTGACAAGAAGGAACTTGAGAAACTGTAATTTGCAGTTGTTCTTAACCACAATATTTCTGTGAATGACTTAGCTGCAATAAATCCATTTCGGTGGCAATTTTTACACATAAAGAGCAGCTGTATGCAGAATCACAAGTGGCTGCCTTTGAGAGCTGCTCCTTTGAAGATACGAATTATGACAACAGAAATTCTTATCTGGGTGATTTTAGATGTTCAGGAAGGGAGTAGGCATCTAAACCCTCAAAAGGGGAAGCACCTGGCATGAAAATGGCAATATTTATTTTTCTTGTCTAAATTTAAGAAAGGATTGACTTCCAAGAAGTGTGTAGAGAGAGGACCCAGCTGTATGAAAACTTCAGTACACCAAACATGAAATCCTTCTTTAAATTCAAGATAAGGCACGTGGCTGGAAGGACAAAACACCTCTTGGATATTGGATATGGCCTGCCAAAGCACTTGACCCACCCTGTAGGCTGTTTATTCCCAACAGTGTAGTTCTCCTATTTCAACCCTATCTGAAGAACAACCGACACCTGATGAACCTGAGTTTCCTAAGAACCCCACAGGTGACAAGCATGTTGCCAGCAATGTGCTAGCTAATCCAGTAAAATAAAATATGGCAATGGATACCAGATATACAGTGTCCTTGGCCAGAGGCTGAGACCATCTGGAGAAGAGGTACTTAGAGAAATTATTTATACAATCTCTTCAAGCTTAGAACTTTTGTAACTGTTGTAAATGAGCTTCTGTAACTTTTTTATGGCATTTAGAAATAAATTTTCTCTGGTTTGTGTATTTATACTCCTGATTTAAAAAAAAAAAAAAAAAAAAAAAAAGAATCTCTTGTATTCAAATTATCTGAACCTATGGCCTGAAGTCAAATTTCTGGCAAGTGCAGGTCATTAATATTCATACACATTTTAGCACGTTTAACCAGATGCTCCAGTTTTGTCTGCCCAAAAGAAAAAATTGCAAAACCATCACACACACATTAAGATGACCATAGTTAGTGAATGAATGAGGTGGGTGTTGGCAGAACTGAAGGCCCAGCTGTGCTGTATGCCCTGGGAGGTGAGGAAGTTGTCCTAGGTGGCTGCTG
This sequence comes from Hirundo rustica, assembly GCF_015227805.2. Lineage (NCBI taxonomy): Eukaryota > Metazoa > Chordata > Aves > Passeriformes > Hirundinidae > Hirundo > Hirundo rustica. The sequence continues at coordinate 22,296,645 of NC_053454.1, forward strand.
CATGAAGAGCTCAGATGATGAGACAGATGTGAAAACCACAGATGACTGTGCTGCAGCGAGCACAGCATCTTTACTAGTAGTGCTTATATGTGATAATTGGGAATTGGGTAGTGTCAGTATCTAAATAAGCTTGTTGATAAAGGCATAGTCTCTCCTCAGTCACCACGTCACACTTTTGCACATAGCATAAGAAGACTGAAGACATAAAAGTCTGAAAAGTTGCCAAGCTCCAGAAGACATTTTTTGCAGAAACATTAAAAGATTTCTCTGAGTTTGTTTTCCTATAAGCTGAAATTTAAATGGCCCTTTTTTAGTTATATCCATACAATATCATCTGTGTTTTAAGGTTTTTAATATTCTGATTTATAAATGTGTTGGTTTTCACCTGACAAAAATGTGATGAAGTTGCCAAATAGTTTAGATAGACTAAATTACTTTCAGTGTGAACACACAGCTATAATAAAACTATTGAGTGCATGTATTTCATGTATCTGTAGTTAATCACTGAATTAATAATTAAATATTCTGAGGTCCAAATCTTGCAAACACTTAGGTAACCTCACAACTCAGATGAATAACCTCATTGAATAAAGTCATTCACATGTGAAAGCAGCTAGAGGATGAGGAGGTACACTTCCCAGATATAAACAGTTCTTTTCTTTTCAGTTTTTAAAATCTAAAATCTTGTGTAGTCAGTGGGAGTACAGGACAAGATAACCCTTTTTGATTGTCAAAATTCAACAATCTAAGAAACCTTAATAATCTCAGAACAAGTTAAGTTTAGTGTGGTGATAGTGTCATTAGGCAATGTAAATGCTAGACAATCTTTAACTGCTTATTAAATTTATATTGAGTTGAAAATACAAATAATGGAGAGTTAAATTACCAAAAGATAATATAAAAACATTTTAACATAGATTGTCTCAAGACTGAAATGCACGAGTGATTCTATGAGTTCATACTGTGAAATCCTCAAAAGCAGCAGCAGGCTTATGATAAATGGCAGAATGTCCACAAAATAAGAGTATCTTGTTACCATTATACTAATGCATCTTCACAACAAAGAAGTACTGTAAATACATCAGAGAAAATTAATTAAAAAACATGGTCACTTCATGATACACTATTTCATAAACATAATTTCAAATCCTGCTATTTGTAGGAGAATTACCTTTTAATTTTTGTTTAATGTTATAGAACATTTCCAGTCTTTTATGTATTTTGAACTTTTGCTCTGCTCATTTTCTGCAAGTAGAGGGCTGCTCTTGTCCTGCAACTAGGTGCATTTAGTACTCAGCAACATTACAGCCTAGTTAAAAAACTGAAACCTATTTTGTTAATTTCTTCATAAATTTACCACTGTTTGTCTCCCCTTAGTGCTTTGTAGCTTCATCTTGGTTTCATTATAGCATTTTCTTTCATCATTTCATCCTTTGAGGAATAGATGACTGACGTATTTGTATCTCATATGAGCTACTCTTCTTTTTCTCCTCTTCTATTTTTTCAGTCTTATTACCTGCACAAATCCATCCACTGTCACAAAACATGCTTTATTATTTACTTTACATGATTAACACTAATAAATCTTGTTTTCCAGGCACATTATAGTACTACAATGCCCCATAGAAAAAAAACTTAAAAGCTTTACCAAACCTCCCTTTGAAATTCTCGCTCTACTTCTAAACTTTGGAATTACACTCAGCTACAGAAATGTTTTAATTTCTGCCGTGTTTTTTGATGCTTTCCCAGCTATTGTTTTTACTTTGTCATTACTATTATGGGGCTGTATGCGTAACAAATAAATTACTAAATCGGGTTTGTGTTTTTATTTGCTGCAAGTCTTCTGTACTGCGGAGCTGGGAAAATGAAAATTCCTGTTATGAAAATCTTATGTTTATTTCATTAGCCATCATCTCTCGTATTTCTTCATATTTAGGAAGCAATCATCTTTTGATTAGGAGTAGGGAATTCAGTTTAACAGGCCTAATACAATTAATGTTTCATACAGTATCTTTTAAAAAATCAAACAAACCAATCCAGCCCCAGAATCATGACATTTTAGATATGAAATGTTTCAGGTGGATAGCACAAGAGAGCTGTAAGTTAAATTAATCAATTTTACAAATAGTAAACAATATTAACTGCTATATTCATTATATCACTCTTTAGCATCTGAAAACAATTTGCAGAACAGACGCCTGAAACTTGACTACGAAGAAATCACACCATGTTTAAAAGATGTAACTTTGATTTGGGAAAAAATGCTGAGTACACCTGGAAGGTCAAAGATTAAATTTGATGTGGAAAAAATACACTCTGCTGTTGGACAAGGTAAACAGTTTGTTTTTTGAGTTGTTGAAATGCATGTAAAATATGTCTGAAAAGGAACAGTGTGGCCACTTAACCACCCCTTATAACCATATTCTCTCTAGTGCTGTTCCTCAAGCTTCTGACAAAACAAGTAACAGCTTTTGGTACCATTGTGCTTATGCAAATGCAAGTACCAGTCCCTTTCAGTGCTAGCTGCAGTTGTATCCCTGGAACTACAGCATACATTTTTGAATAACATCTGCCCTTACCAGGAGAGCTGTATGTCACCTCAATGTATCACAATTTTTGCAACCTGATTTTATAAATTAAAAACTACAATTAAAGAAAAAAAGCCCGGATAATGCCAATAAATGACTGTGTGAATAACTGAAGAAGCCCTCTGCGCTGTTTTCTGGAAATTCTCTGTTCCAGCCTGTGTACTGTCTGTGCACAAACAGTAGACATGGGTATCTCTGCAGAACTGCTTTTTTCTCTTGAGTTCAAGAACACTTTGTCCCTGCAAACACCACTTACAGTCTTCCTCACAACTGCAGGGCTGCCCCTACTGCAGCAAAAGTATCACCTAAGGATGTTTTTTAAATATTCTAAGAAATTGGGCTGTTACTCAATGTTACATTTGCCATGGTTGGAACCAAAGGCTGAATGCTAATATGGACCAGTGGTGAAGATGGCTGCTCCAAGGAGCTTTTTGTAGTTCTTTACAAAGCTTTCCAACATGTAAAGGAAGTATTAAGATTTAATCACTGTCAGAAGTTTAATATTTAAATATTGCACCTGACTATGTGCAATTATACAAGCAAGTTAAACCAAATTGCCCATTTAAAATGACTGGGTAAGTCTAGATTTCTAACAATATCCAATCCTAATATGTTTTGTTATCTTTCCATGTAACTTGTATGCTTGAGAAGGTTTTGTTTTCTCCTATTGTTATTGTCATCCATATGTTGCACATATACCAAAAGAAAAAGACAGTCCTAAAAACTTCAAGCTGTAGTATCTGGTTCCAGTGCATTATGGATTAGACAGAAGACTTCCCCAAGTGAAAGTGCATTGATTTCTTGTGCAGATGCTTTAATAGTGAGTGATGGTCCTATGCTGAATTAATTTTACATACAGTTTAAAAATGAAGGTTATCAGTAGGTGAAAATCTGCCCTTTTAAAAGAGAAATAAATTCAAACTTTAAAACATTTTTATACATACCAGTCATTAAGCAAGTCAATAGCAAAACTAGAAATACAGCACTTGCTATCTGACTATCTGCCTTGTGTTGTAGTCTCTAGATCACGTCTCTTTTGTACCTCTTTATATTTTTGGTATGTGTGCATCCCACCTTCCCAAAATGTGCTCATAACATCAGAATCCATGCTATATTAGTGAAAAGTGTGAATTACTTCTATTGCAGTGCTTTACTGTGCACTTTACATGGAGAAATGGGAGATAAGCATATAGCTTTTCAGAGACAAGTATTGCAATTCTTGATGCCTCTTCTAGTGCTTCTCAGTCTGGATGTTATCATTAACCTTAGGCAGTTCATAGTATTTCTTTCTGCTTTAAATCACTCCTGCTAAGGTGATGATGTCTTTTATTGGTTGAGGAAGTAAAAGCACTGTAGTTTCACCTGCTTCTATGGTCCATGGGAGGTAGCCAGTTGGGATCTGCCTGCCTGTGTAGCAGATAGGCATCTTCAGTTCCTCAATCCTGTTAGCTCAACTATGGCAGAACCCTCAGTAGGAGTACAAATTACTGGTTTAATTGCTTTCTCTGCTCAGGAGTACCACGTCACCACCGTGGGGAGATCTGGAAGTTTCTAGCTGAGCAATACCATCTTAAACATCAGTTTCCAAGTAAACAACAACCAAAGGACACACCTTATAAAGAACTCCTGAAACAACTAACTTCCCAACAGCATGCAATCCTTATTGACCTAGGTAAGTACAATAGTGGTCTGAAAACAAGGGGTTTGAGATCTCTGTAAGATGCTTAAAGAAGATAACAAAAATGCCTTTCACTATTTAATAAGAGGTTGTTGGTAAGAACTGCTTTGAATCTGGTGTGAGAAACAAAGACCTGATGTTTTTCCAAGAGGATCACAGCTCTTTTGTGTGGGATAATCCCACATTGAACTCAATATTCATTATGCTCTTCCCTAATAAAGGCAAAAAATCAATGTCTTCCAGAGCACAGCACTGACACTTTGGTTCTGAGGAGCTGTGTGGCTCAATTTAAGAAGTCCATTATCACTGCATTTGATTAAATGAATTTACAGTGAAAAACTCCATCAAAGGAAATTATGCACTGCAAGTAACCAAATGTCATGTGAAAGCACGATAAAAATTTATGGGGAAAGTTGTACTTGGCCTGATCTGAATGATTAATACCCATTGCATTATTTTTTTCTTACATCTCTTGTGTAAAGCAGTAGTACAGAATTGTCCCATTATAATTCTGCTCTTTATAACTATCAGCACAGTGTTTAAGCATTTTTCACTGCAAATGCATCTACTCCCTTTATTGCCTGATAAGGAAGGATTACCTTTACCCAGAGCTGCCTGGGAGCACCGATTTATTATTTTATTTAAAAAATTAATGTGCTGACTGTCTTCAGTGGGTACTAAACTGTGAGAAGATTTGTCAAGTTTAACTGGTGACCTGAGCTTTAGATGATAAAGAGGCTATTTTCTCCTTTTTTGCAACACTTGGGAAAGTGAATCAAAATGCCAAAGCAGTGCATAGAAAATACATAAGAATGTGAAGGCACAGGTGTGTTTCTGCAGAAAGTGGTGTGACCGGAGGTGGGAAAGGGTGGTGCTGGATGTCACCTTCACTTTCCCCTACTTGGCAGACCTGCCTGGTTTTGACTTGGCACTGGGAAAGTAACAGTCCAAGGAGCTTTAATGCCAGCAGGGAATAGGCAGTGGCAGTGTGTATAAATTGTCTCCCTTCAGACTTTGCACACCAGTCTAGGAAATCCCCTGGACCGAGCAGTGCCAGACAAGAATCTTTTGTGTTTGAGAGAGACATTTGCATACAGCCAGAGATGATTTCCTAGCAAATACCTATTGTCCAGCATGCCTGGTGTTGATAGCCCTGGCAGTGAAGGGTGGGACACTGAAGTGGTTCAGTAAGAGGTGAACAGTTTCGTGCTGCGTTAATTAATTGAACACTTTAGCAGAGGAATGGTGCTGGGATGACTGTTGGACAGTAGGGAGCACAGTCAGTCTGAGCTTGGTTGTCTCTGACAAGATATTGAGGCTTACTGGCTCAGCAAGCTGTTCATATTTTCTACCTGGTTCTGCACACAAATACTCTCTCATCTTAGCCATGTGCTCTTCTTTTTAATTTGTAGAAACAAATGACTGCATGTGTTGGCAAATTGGCAGCTTCATGGCGGTTTTCACGCAAGGTGTTGTTTCTGCTAGGGTGCTATTTGCCAGCCATTAGCTGAAAGGGGCATTGGGCTCTGTCATAACCATAAAGTGACTTAGGAAGCTGAAGACTTCATAGTGATTCACATTGAAATAGAGCTGTGCTGCATGGTAACAGACAGCATAACTAGATAGGCAGCTGGAAGGGATTTGCATGTTCTGACTTGTGTTCCTTCAGGCTATCAGAAACGTTTACTCTCAAATCTTTAAGAATCCTTCTGAGAGCATACACTTACACCTTGAGAGAAAAAAGGTCTCGAAACATAGTGATTATAATACTTAAAATACTTTCCCAAATTAGGCTAAATAGGTCATGTTAACACAGTATGAGCCAAAGCTGTAACAGTGTTGCTTGCACTTAGTTGAATTGATGCATCCTCAGACGTAAATAGTGCTTCCAGAGGCCAGGAATGTGCATGTGGATGCAGAGCTAAGGTATAGCAGCTGCTTTGCTGGCCACTGTAGGAAACCATCCATCACTGGGTGTTGGCTGAACACGGCAAAAAAATTAGGCTTTGTTTCATTACATTTAAAAAAATAAAGTAATAGGTATTTACTTTCACATTCTGGGGCTCTAGAGGTATCACAGTTAATTTAGTCTCTTTTTGGCAGGGCCAGAGATCTTTGCTCCAAAATAAAGGTTAAAATTCTTAGTTAAGCCAACATCAGAGCACTCAGAAACACATCAGCTTGCGAGTTTAGCAGTTCTTTTCCTCATCCATTTACTGGTTTTTGGAACTTCTTAGCGTTTTTATTCTTGCTAAGCTTGTAACTCCATTTCATGACTTACATGAAATGAGCTTTGCCACCTGAGTGAGGCAGTGCAGGTATGCCTTTAGACTGTGCTGTAGTAATTTGTCCTTCAAGCAAAGGAATCCAAGCTTCTTCTCATTTGAAAGCTAGAAATACTTATTCTGTAGCATTCAACTGTGACACCCTGGCCAAGGAGACCTACTCAGAACTGAATGCCATGTCCCATGTGACAGGCTAGAGCAGCTACCAGATGGCAGAAGGACTCTGCCCCAGGCTTTGTCTTGAAACGGGAGTTCTGATAATATCTGGCTGCACAGCAGCATTCCAGGAGTTAAAGGGTGGGGTGGTATTTAACAAGTGGGCAACCAGCAAACAAGCTCCACTTAGTATTAGAACAAAAGAAGTATTCAAATTTCTTCTCTGCTGAGGTATTTCACAGAGGAAGTTTGATACGGGAAGGGTTTTTCCTAAAAGTGAAAAATTTGCCTTTGGAAGTTTTTTTTTTTAAAATCCATAAAGGTTAAGTCTTTAATGTCTTTGTTCACAGAATCACAGAGTAGTTGAGATTGGAAAGGGGCTCCTGAGATCATCTAATCCAAATCCCCCTTGCTCAAAGCAAGGTGTGGGCAGGCTGCCTAGGATCATGTTTGCTCAGACTATGAATATGTCCATAGATATCACAACCTCTTTGGGCAACCTGTGCCAATGTCTATCCACCCGTACAACAACAACAACAACAACAACAACAACAAGGAAAGAAAGGGGAATTTCCTGTTTTTCAATGTGTGCCCATTGCATCTTGTTCTATCAGTGAGCACTGCTGGGAAGAGCCTGGCTCCTTCTTCATTCCCTTCCACTGGGTATTTGTGCACACTGGTAACATCCTCCTGAGCCTTTTCTCTTCTGGGCTGAACAGTCCCAGTTCTCTCGACCTCTCTTCATACAAGAGATGCTCCAGTCCCTCTGTTGTCCTAGTGGCCCTTTGCTGGACTCTCTCCAGTATGGCTGTACCTCTTTTGTAGTGGGAACAGAGAACTGGGCACAGCACTCCAGATGTGGCCTCACCAGTGCTGAGTAGAGGGGAAGGATCAGCTGCCTGCAGCTGCTGGCAGCACTCCGAATGCAGCCCAGGATACCATCAGCCTTCTTTGCTGCAAGGGCAAATTGCTGGTTCAAGTTCGACCTGGTGGCCACCAGAATCCTCAGGTCCTTTTCTGCAAAGCTGCTTTCCAGATGGGTGGCAAATACTGGTGCACGGGTTTGTTTCCTCCAAGTGCAGGAATTTTGCACTTAACCTTGCTGAACTTCATAAAGGTCCTTGAAGCTCATTTGGCCAGCCTGTTGAGGACCCTCTGAATGGTAACAGGTGAATCTCTCACTCCTCCCAGTTTTATATTACCTTCAGGCTTGCTGAGGGTGTGCTGTGCCCCATTGCCCAGGTCATTAGTGACCTGCCCTTGTAAGGGATCAGCTGGAACAAAGGCTGCTCCAGGCACCCTGTCATCAAGGGCAGCTGACAAGGGTTGGTTAGCATCAGCTTTACCAGCATCAGCTATACCAGCCAGCAGCAGTGTCCTCATGCTTCCAGGAGTCCCCTGCTGATCCTGGATATAGTCTTGTGTATGCTCAAAGCTCAAGGAAGCAAAGCCCAGAAATGGCTGCACAAAATGCTGTGTCTGTTGGCTGCCTCGATTAGCCGTGCTCTCACATAATATTTATATAGCATATATCATAGCTTATATACAGCCACACAATTCTTGGTGTGGTACGGGCTGCAGGGAAAAAAAAGGCAGATGGAGACTGGGAGGGACCAAGGCAAGGACAGTTGTGACAAGAGACAGATTTACATGAAAAAGACAAAAAGTAAAAGTAAAGGGAAGGGACCTCAGCCTGAGTAGATCAGATGTTCTAAGTCTGTGCCTGGATCCTAATAGTTGAGCTTATTAGGACAACTTATAATAGTCCTTATAATAGTTTATTATCCTTTAATAAACTGTTCAGGGATCAGTCTTAAGAATCAGGTATTCAGCCGTTCCAAACAACACATTTTCCCCTGACAGTTTCTAAATTAACTCTGCAATGACTATAACAAAACAGTAGTGTAAGAGTTGTTCTGTATTGTTAACTTTCTAATGTCTTTCTTTGGGTTGGTTCAAAATCTACTTCTCAAAAAATCTACAGTTTTGAAAGACCGCTTAATTTGACAACATGACAAGGTTTTGAGGTTTTGTTGTTTATTTTTTAGTTTAAGTCACTAACTTCAGCTCTTTTCACAGGGCGCACGTTTCCAACCCATCCGTACTTCTCAGCACAGCTGGGCGCTGGGCAGCTGTCACTCTACAATATTTTGAAGGCCTATTCACTTCTGGACCAGGAAGTAGGATATTGCCAGGGCCTCAGTTTTGTAGCAGGAGTTTTACTACTCCATATGAGTGAAGAAGATGCTTTTAAAATGCTGAAGTTTCTTATGTTTGACGTGGGCCTGAGAAAACAATATCGTCCTGACATGACAATTTTACAGGTATGATTTCATTTTTTTTTAAGTAAAGGATGCTAATGTTAAATAATAATAATGGAATACAGCTAGCATTGTCAAAACCTGAACTTAAATTGAGTTCTTAAAAATGGGGAAGGATAATCTAGGAAAAGAATACCTCATCTTAAACGCATGATTTTTCAGATCAAAATACTTCTGGGGAAACTATGGAAACCATAAATAAGAAGACTTCTGTTGTGTTCAAATGAAGTTCAAATGACCCTGCAGATGAGCCTGTTGTAGCCTCACAGGTGACCCATCCTGTGTCTTCTAGGTGGCTTCCGAGTATTTCTTGTTTCCACACAGTTTCATCCAAACATCAATTGACAAATACCTTTCTCTGTTTCTGATAAGCATGAAGCATGAACTTTGCTATGAATGTTAAAACATGTTGATCTTTAGTCTCCTGTTCCTATTCCATGCAGATCCAGATGTACCAATTGTCTCGACTTCTTCATGACTACCATCGAGACCTCTATAACCACCTAGAGGAACATGAGATTGGCCCCAGCCTCTACGCTGCTCCCTGGTTTCTCACCATGTTTGCCTCCCAGTTTCCCCTTGGATTTGTATCCAGAGTGTTTGGTAATTCTCCATAAAACTTCTCTCTGCTCTTTCTGAAGTCTTACATTTGGAATCTCGTTATTAGGAACAGCATTGCTATCCAAACTGTTTCAGACACCCAGGAGAAATATTTGCTTACTGTGAACAGAGGAAAAACAACAGAAGTGTGCAGTATATCGGTGAAACTGGAAGAGAGAGGTGCAAAGTAAATGACAGTCCCTAATGTCTTTTCATCCTCCTTGCTACCTTTTCCCACCTTGTAAGCACTTTTCGAGAGGATGTAAAATGCAATGCCACGAAGGCAGCCATTGTATTATGACAAAGATCCTTCAACACTAACAACTAGTTATTTTCAAGCTGAAAAGAGATGTAACAAAGGCATCATCTGAGAAATACATCCATTTACTCCATTATCATCATTTCCAGCAGTGTCAGCGGAAAATTAGCTTGAGGGTTATGTTTTAAAACACATAGAGATGGCCCTTGCAGTGTAATCATGGATTTACTCTGCAGAACACAAGACATTTAAACTAGTGTCTCTTATCCTGACAATTTTAGTTCCAAAAATGTTTAGAATCATCTGGGGTTTAGTTTCCAAAGTCACTTCTGTTGCCTGTTTTTAGAATCTACAGAAGCTCTCTTTTTAAATGAAATTCCAATTAAGAATTTACCTTGATGCTATCTTCTGGATGTATATTTCATAGATTGGTTGGTGTTTGAGAAGATGTTTTGTTTCCTTTTCAAAGAAATTGAAAATCCTGTTATGTTTTTCAACTTCATTCTGCGGTACTGGATTATCCATAATGAGTGGGCTGGTTTGGAGTTTTCTCCCCAGTTCTTCTCTTCTAGTGAGAAGCTAGTTTGATTTTCCTTGCATCTCATTTCCATTGCATCTCATTTAAGAGATGCAATGAAGAAATTATTTCTTAGTGGATTAATATTGACACGTCAAACAATATGGTCCTGTCTACCACAAACACTAATATAGAGCTCAAGAAGAACCAACAGCAATTCTGTCTGGTTTCTGTTTAAGGGCATGCTAAAAGTAATGCTAGAAAAATTCACAGTGAAAAGGATGGTGTAAAGGGCAGAACTATATGTCCCATGATTAGCATCCAAACTCCAGGGAAAACAGCATGTTTTTTTCCTGGAAGAGTTCAAAGCAGGTTAATGTACATCAACAAGTATGTAGCTGACAGTAATAATCTGTAGGAATCAAATGAAGTGCTGTATGCAAATGTCATATACCAAGTTTATAATCAGCTCATCTTTTTGTTATTCTTCATCTTTCACAGTATTATCCATTGTAAGAAATGTTTGAATTGAAGAATTGTCTGCAGTGAGGTTATAAATGTGCCTTGTGTATCCTGTATGTTTGGATTTCTGCCCTAATACACAGATTAGTATTTTCTCTGTCATTGAAGGATCATAGAGCTTTAGAAAACAAAGGCTTTGCATTAGAATAGAAAGCACAGAGCTACACACATTTGATTTTAGGTCCAGAAGGGAAAAGCATGTGTGACAGAAGCTGTTGCCTCTTAAAAACCTCTGATGTTTTTTAGAGAGAAAGTTCAATGTGACCAACACCCGCAGTTTTGTATTTAGTATTTTCCTTAATTTTCCTTTGTATTTATTAATTTCATTAAAACGGTATTTACTGGAGCTGTGTAGATTAGAAACATTGGACATTCTCTTACATTAGAAAGTAAAATCTCATCCTCACCCATACGAAAGACTCTGAAACACAACTTTAAACAAAAGACTAGAGCTGTCACTCTGCCAGTGGCTGCCATTAACAGCATGGTGAGTTAAAATCCAGTAATTTCTGACCCATGTCACACAGTCCTGCAGAATATACATATATAGATTTTCATTGCTCACTTACTAGAACCCTTGGGAGGAAGGAATGTTGATGCTGAAGTAACTGATTTGTGGGTTACTAGCAGTCTGAGATTGCCCTGCCATTTTCTAACACGTTTTCTCTGAGCTAGTATTTGAAACTAGCCCACTCCTATTTCATTATACAATTGTTACTGAAGACCATTCCCTTGGATTTCCATAGAGTGTGCTTCTTGCAGACATCTAACAGGCAGTGTGTAAAAGAAGTGGCTTAGGCGGTTTTATGAATGAAATAGCAAAAATCTTTTGAAGTTTTTATCTGTCCAAAGTTTCAACACTTCTCCTGAGCAGGAGCTGATGAAAGTGCAGTGTTAAGAAAGGTGCAGTGTTAAGAAAGATGCATTCTTTAGTACCTCTGCTTACTTATTAATAGAGGAGATTTCCTACGACAGTATTTATTTTGTTTCAAGATTGTAGATAAAACTTAATTTTTTAAAATCCTGTAGGCTGCCAGTCAAGCTGACATTAATTTGGGTACCTTCACTGTATTGTTGTTGGCTGGGAGCCCACTTAATATGAAGCATGGGGAGTGGATAACAAACAGGTCTTTGTTAAGTACTTGCTGTTTTAAATGAGGGATTTTAGCCATGTATTACCAGCTCAGTCATACAGACATTCATTAACAGCTTTTAGTGCTAACCTTGAGTTAACCTGCACATTATGGGGCAGGTGCTGAATCATAAATGCGCATTCTTTTTAGTTCTGCTTTTTTCACTTTGTGTTTCTAGCTGTTCTTCAGTATTTCCTGTCCTAATATAGAGCTTTCCCTAGGAATCATTTTCCCATAGTATTGAGTTTCAATAGAGAATTGAGGCAGATGCCTGCTCTGTTACCACTTTTTAATCATTTCTGCCACTGGGGTTCACATTGAGCTCAACACAGAGCTGAAAAATGTTACACCCCTTTTAGGACAAACTGCAAGAAAGTGTGAGATTTGTGGTTAGTTTTTACTCGTGCTTCTCTTTCTTGGAGAGAGAGAGAGAGTGAAAGGAGTTATGGCTTCAACATTGCAAGCTAAAGAGAAAAAGAGGGGAATTTCATTATGATACAAATTTGGAAATAGAATTTGATTTTACTAAGAAAGGCTCTTAGCCAGCGCTTTCATAGGTTCTTCACGACATCAGAGATAACTAGTTTTTCTAGTAGCTGTTTCTCTTACAGCATGGTGGGTTTTTTCTATATCTTTGCTTTACTCTTCCTTTTTTTCTTTTTTTTTTTCCTCTTTTTTTTTTTAGCATCAAGACTTACCTTTCTTTTTTGTGTCACTGTGCTACTTTGTATGTGATTGATTGTGGCTGCATTCACAGCTTCAAATACAAAGCAGGGAAAGAACAAGAGAGAAGCCCTTTCAAAGTAAATTTATATTTAGGAAATATGATAAAAACCCCACAGTATCTTCTATTCCTTTATCACCTCCGTCAGTATTGTTTCATTTGTTAGATGCTTCTGTCTATAGCAAGGTGATCATCCTTCAGTGAAACCCAGGAGCAGGTTCTGAGTTACAGTAGCAGGAAATGCAGGACAATGCTGTTTATACAGATTGGGTTTCTTGTCTGATGCCTCAATTGTTGACTTATATTTTTTTATTCTTTAAATACATAGACACTTTGTAAAAGAAAAGAAAGGAAAGGACATTACATTGAAAGGTCACTGTGTACTGTGGTTTCAGTGTGCTTGGTATGCCGGGTGCTCTCATTGCAGGGCCACCTGCAATATTTACACTTAAGCTGTATGACTAAGATTTCAGGGTACTTATTAATATCCTTATTAGCATATTAACAGAAGTGGTTGAGACACATAAATAAACACACACACACCTGAAACTTTCAGGCTACTGGAAAGTGTGAATTTAGCCTCATGGGCTCAATGTTGTATTGTGTTTTTGTGGCTTTTTCCACCACATGAGAGGAAAAACAGAATTTCAGATCTTCAGTTGTGTCTTCAGGCATAGTTTTTTCCCTGTTGTATTATGATTTTTAAAGGGCATTGAGATTAGATTTCTGTTCAAATTTATATTCCTACAAACATCAGAACAGCCCACTAAACTATTACATGCACAAAAAGTGGCAACATTGGTAAACTTGACTACCTAGTTTATTGTAGACTTAGCTTAAACTTGAATTGCCTTTTTTTTTTTTTTTTTTTTTTTTTTTTGAAAACTCACTAAACAAATGAGTAAGTGATTGTGTTAGTCAAGTGTGCTATTCACAGTAATAATCTTGATCCTATAGAACTTCTGAAGCCATAGCCAAGAGCACATAGATACACCACAGTGTATCTAACCTCCAGGTCACTCCTGTCAGAAGTTGTTTTCCTTGGACAATTTATTGTTTTGATATTCTCGTAAAAAGATGTGCTTGCTTGATATAACCTGGTTTTTCCTTGTTTTCACAGATATGCTCTTTCTTCAAGGATCAGAGGCTATTTTTAAAGTGGCTTTAAGTCTTTTGGGAAGCCATAAGCCCTTGATTCTGCAGCATGAGAATCTAGAAACTATTGTTGATTTCATTAAAAGCACTCTCCCCAACTTGGGTTTGGTACAGATGGAGAAGACCATTAGTCAGGTATGGAATAAACTGCACACATGCGTGGTATGCAAAGGAATGCTCCTGTTTAAGTTCTTGACAGAAAAACCAGAACAGCTACTTCAAGCTGAGAACTCTCTTGCAGTTTGGAAGATGTTGAAAACTTTTTGGAAGCAGGTGACTTATAAACTAAGATGACTTTGTATGTTATTTTGACTATTGGTTATTGTCAGTTTATGAAGCCTTTAGTGAAAATTAATTTTTTTTTCACCAAAGAATCTTGCCTTCTAAGTCTCATATCGAAAGCAAAAATTGACTTACAAGAGCCTCACAAATATTAACCTTACTTAATGAAATTAGAAGCCTCCCTACATCAACTCTGTCTCTACTGGCTTTTATGGTGCTGGCCCATTATGTAACAACAGCACCTTTGTAATTCTCTCAGGGGCAGTGCAGACTCTTGCAGTGAGTAGTGACCCTAGACAGCAAAACTTGGAATCCTTGATAAAAGTCTTTTAAACAGCAGACAAGGAAAATGATGCAATACTGCTAAGCTAGCAGAATGCTCCAGATGATACTTAAGGACTATGAAAAAACTGGAAATTATTTCAGTTAAGGCTTGCCTGTTTAAAAACCCTAAGGGTTTTTACACTTGACATCTACACTGCAGCAGGCAAATAGAAGATGGGCTTTAGCCAGTTTCTCTGAAGGCCTTGTGTGGTCCAGAACATAGTGTCTGTACTGTGCAGAACTGCAGATGCTGACAGCTCCCCAGGGGCCGCCGGAGATCACAGCCTGTGGGTTGATAAAGCAAGCAGCAGCAGCAGCGCAGTGCTCTGCAGAGGGCTGGCGAGGGGCTCCCTCCAGCCCTGGCAGCGAAGCTTCTCGGGGACACAGCTCACATTGGCGCCAGAAAAATGGCTCCTAGTGCTTACTGTCAAAGGAGGGAAATGAGACCTAGAAAGTCAGCGCAAGGGAAGGAAAGCAAGGAGTTTCCAAGGGGCCAAGGGGGTTGTACGTTACCTGCCAGGCTGGAAGACTTTTAGTGCTTAGGTGACCTGCAGAAAACCATGTGCTTTGAGTGGAAGGAGAGAGACTGCTCTGTTTAGGCAGCCCTGACTGCTCCGAATTTGAAGTGGTAGGTAGAAGGCAGAAGTGTGGGTAGGTAGAAGTGAATAGAAGGACGAGCAGTTGCCCTGCTTTGATCAGGGCTGATTTTGAAGAGAGCAGCTGTTTGAGCAGCCCACAGTCCATACACAGCTCCTGGGTTAATCCCCATGCTCCTCATCCTTCTGCAGCGTGGCCTTTGGTTCCGTGCCTTAATGTGCCTTCGGCTGGCTAGGTTTCAAATCAAACTTTTTATTGCCTCATGTTTCCCTTCTTTCAGATTTGATACTCTGGTTATGACAGCAGGGATTTCCCTCCCTCCTCAGCAGCACAGAGGCTAGAAGTGGCAGAGGTCATGAGAGGAGCTAACCTTCTGCCCCGCTGAATTGCACTGCTTGTTTTATTGAAATTTGAACAGGGTGTCTTCTACAGAGATGCTCAAATTCACAGAAAATGAAATTTCCCTATGTGTAATCAAACTCGAATTAAAATTGTATTTCAGCCTTCTGTGCTTAGATGCTCAGTATATGTTTGTGCTGCCATTTAACTATAATTTTTATTGGACATGTGACAAACATTTCGTAAACTGATGTTTTCTTAACCAGTGGTTAAAGTTTTGTAGACAGAGCAGATAAATAAAATAGGCAAAAGTTCCTGTTACCTTTAATAGGCATTTAAGATGGGATTTGACATTTGACTTACTTTCAGAATGAATAACATACAAGAGAAGAGGTTTAAAAACAAAGAATGACCCTAGAACTTCCCTTCTTGGACTATTTTTCAAATACACTTTAAAATCAACTTTTATTTCTTCAGTGTTCTGTGATTGGCACACTTGCCTTTTAATTCATTACCTTCTTCACTGCTTGTAGAGGAGATTGGAGTCATAGTTATGAATAATTTGAAAGCAGATGCTTGCTAAAACCTAGAAAAAGGAAAAGAAAATAGTAGGTTTTTTTCCTTGGGGTTACTCTGCATCTCAATTTATTTGTCTGCTTTTAAAATAAAAGGTTTTCTCAATGTTCATAGATAAGACTGAGTATTAATTTCAGTGGTTTGTAGTTAATGGTAATAGAAACCTATTTTGATGTTACGTAATGTTTTTGTTAAGTGTGTAAGGATGAATTATCTAATTTTCTTTCAGTCTGTAAAAATACTATAGAATCATAAATTAAAATAGCAAAGTCTACTGGTTTTCATTTAAAGCTTTTATTTTACTTAGCCTTACACTTATATGTGTGGCAGGTGAGTTTGGACCACACGTTTTCTGAACTGACAATGATTCTGGGTGTGAACTGAATGTATTAAATTTGAAAAGGGGAATACCCTACAAAGTCCACACCCTTGAAACCTTTAGTGCAAGTAGTTTTGCTGAAGTCAGGCAGCAAATCAGTAGCAAAGTTTTTAAGTAGATCCAATGCCAATGTATTGCACTCTTCTGCCTCAGGCTTGCCATTTCCACAACAGGAAATGTCAATGCCAAAAAAGAAGTCCTTTTTTTGTATGCATTGATTAAATATCTAAGTCTGTATCTAGATCAATAGCTTTTAAAGCCTTGAAAGAGAAATGTTTTTGAACTGCACAGCACCTAATAATACTTTTATATACAACAGGTGTTTGAAATGGATATTGCCAAGCAGTTGCAAGCTTATGAAGTTGAATATCACGTGCTTCAGGATGAGCTTATAGATTCATCTTTAAATGACAATCAGAGACTGGATAAATTAGAAAAGGCAAACAGTAGCCTGCGCAAACAAAACTTTGATCTCCTGGAAGAACTGCAGGTACAATTTATATTTCATATATGATTAACATTCTAATTTTCTGATTTATTCGCTTTTCAGAAGAGATTGTCCTACACCACATCACAGGAGAGATTGATGTTTGGTCTAGAGAATTTAAAATGTACTCACTTAAAAGGTTTATTTAGTTTAGCCCTCAAAGTTTACATGCAGAAGAAATTCTAAAAGAGGGGTGGTTAGAGCATATAATTGTAGTTAGTGAAAATTTGATTCAACACACTGCCTCTTCTCTTGCAATTAAAATCTTTTTCTGTAGAAGATAACTAAAAATAAAGTGCTTTTTCAACTTCATTTTTACATTTTCAGTCACTGCTTTATTACAACAGGGATACTACTCTGTCAAAATTGGGTAAACTAAATGCAATGTCACAATTTAGGGATATGTTAGAGAAAGGATATATTGTCTCTAAAGACATACTTTCTATTACAATTTTTAAACTGTTATCCAGATTGTTTGAACATTATGTGAAATAATAATTTCTATATATATGCTCAATGCCAGTTCAGTCTGCAGAATTTTCAGAGGCAATGCTCCTGTTCTGTGTAAGGGGTTATTTTTTGATTATCTGAGCAAAAAGTCAGCTTTCTGGCTGCTTTATAACAGGATGTTTGCTATAAAACTTTTGACTGTGCATTAAATTTGATGGAGAAAGGGATTTCAAGGGTAAGAAGCAGACATTTCAAACCTCTTGATAATTGTTAAAGACATAAACTTTGTAAGATAATTGGTGAGGGAAGTTTAGGTTTCTCAGACACTGTTTCCTTATCCTGACTAAAGCTATTCAATTATACAGATTTAGATTGCCCCTCCTAACAAAAATTTGCTTTAGCTGTACATTCTGATCCTGTGAGATCTGATCCTGTTTTAGGTTCTAGGCTGAGCCTTAGAGAAGTCAGAACGAGAGGAACTCTTCTGCAAGACATTTTCATAAAGCTTTGGGCAACATGGACAAGGAAATTGTTGAATATAGTAAGGGGAAGATGGATTTCTGGGATGATAATTCAAGGTGTGATGTCCTATAAATACCTGTATCAAGGATCTTAAGCTCAGGAGTGTGGGCTGGACACTGGACTGTGGTGGATTGAAAACTGACTGAATGACAGGTCTTGAGGAGTTGTGATCAGTGGCACAGAGTCTAGTTGGAGGCCTGTGACTAGCAGTGTTGCACAAGGTTCAATACTGGGGCCAGTATTATTTATCTTCTCTGTCAATGATTTGGATGAAGGGGCAGGTGCCTCCTCAGCAGGTTCACTGATGACACAAAACTGGGAGGAGCAGCCAACACCCCAGAGTGCTGTACAGCTCTTCAGAAGGGCCTTGACAGGCTGGAGAGATGAGCAGAGAAGAACCATCTAAAATTCAGCAAGGGCAAGTGCAGGGTCCTGCACCTGGGGAGGAATAACCCCCAGCACAGGCTGGGGGCCAACCTGCTGGGAAGCAGCTCTGAGGAGAAGGACCTGGGGGTCCTGGTGGACAACAAGCTGTCCATGGGCCAGCAGAGTGTCCTTGTGGCCAAGAAGGCCAGTGGGATCCTCAGGGGCATTAGGAAGAGCCCTGCCAGCAAGTGGAGGGAGGTGATCCTGCCCCTCTGTTCAGCCCTGGTGAGGCACATCTGGAGTGCTGTGTCCAGTTCTGAGCTCCTCTCCTGAGTACAAGAGAGAAATGGAGCTCCTGGAGCAGGTCATCAGTATATGAAGAGAAGGTGTGAAGTGGATGGAGCCTGGCTCCACTCGGAGGGTGAAGTGCAGTAGGAAAAGAGGAAACGGGCAGAAGCTAACGCACAGGAAGTTCCACCTGAACATGAGAAAAGACTTTACAATGTGCTTGACTGAGCACTGGCACAGGTGGCCCAGAGAGGTTGTGGAGGCTCCCTCGCTGAAGATATTCAAAAGCAGTCAGGACACAGTCCTGAGTGACATGCTCTAGGGACCGTGGTTGGACAGGGAGGTTGCAACTAGATGACCTCCAGTGATTCCTTCCAACCCTATCAACTCTGTGATTCTGTGATCTTCCACTCACTCCTGTCCCTATAGACTTGACAGCCTTAAGCTGTTTATTACGAAGCTCATCTCCACTTGAGTGCTGGCAAGCAGCTAGAGTCACAGCAGGGAACTTAACTATCTAACATCGTAGCGTTGAGCAATCCCTTTGTCTTGGAGTTGGGCTTCATCACCCTTTTTTTCATAGGGTGGAAAGTGATTCACTGCTGATAGGAGAAAAATGCATCGGCAGATAACGTGGGTCAATATTATTTATCAATATTTTGTCCCCAAAGGCTGAACTTCTTAACCCATCATAATCACATGATGGGTAGTAAGCTCATCAGAAAGGCAAATACTTCACTGAAAGCAAAGACCACCCCGTACTCATGTCTCCAAATGTTATCCAGTGCTGAGACTTCCAGACAGGTATCTGATGTTGTCAACGTGCCTACAGTCTCACATAATGAGTTTGAACAGTCTAATACTTTGTTTCACCATGAAGTATAGTACCAGTATGAGCAGCCTTTTGAGGAAGAATTGTTGAAATTTTTCATAATGTATTTTCCATTTGCATATTGCTCTAAATCCTCTTCTTGTCCTTTACATTCAAACCTGGTATTCCTTGTACTCAAAGCGGAGATGAAATGAGGATGCAGCTAACATGCTGAGTTGTCTTTATTTTGCAAAGCGACAAGTGTGGCTGGCCAAAAATATCTCCCAGTTTACCCATACAGAAGCTTATCTTAACCTTCAGTTTTTTGGTATAAAATTTGCAGATTTGATAACTTTCTATTTACATTACTTTGCATTATATTCTGAGTTTAATTGTTCATAATTTCTAAAGTATTTTATATGTATTAATGTACCTCAGAAAATAGTTTAAAGATGGTTTCAGTCCTTAATGAATTTACCTTTTTCCCCCCTTCCCATCCTTTCTCTCCTCCTATCTTTTTACTTTGATAGGTGGCTAATGGAAAAATCCAAAACCTTGAAGCTACCGTAGAGCTTTTATTGACCAATGAAGGCAAACTGAAGCAGTCCATCCTCACTCTTGAGCAGGAGCGAGCGGCTCTGCTGAAAGCTGTGGAAGAGATGCAAAAAAAGATGGGTGATACTGATGGGAAGCCTCTACTTACTAGACAAGAACTGTGTGCTGACTGACCTGCACAGTTCAAAGGGAGCAGAGAAGCTGAGCAAGAAACAAAGGGAAGAACTAAGTCATTTTGTCACGATCCACGGGGATTTGATGTTGTCATGTTCATTGTATATGCCTTACTGTGGCAAAGCAAGATATGGGCATGGTGGCTTTCCATATCGGAGAAGTTGCTTTCCTGGGGAAAAGATTCTTCTCTTCTTAGTATGTAGAAATACAATGAAGAGTAAGATGCCATGTAAGAAACAGTAAACAGGAGAAACTTACTAGTGTGTGCAGTCATACACAATACACTGTAAATATGGTATGGATTCTTCAGTAAGTGCTTCTAAACCCTAAGTGCTTTGGGTTTGTCACATTTTTGTTTGTGTCTGGACCACCAACATGTTAAATAGCACATCCTTTAGAAGGTCTTTTGAAGAAATATGTCAGTGTAAAACCTTTGAGTGGATGACTGCTCCATTGCAGCTATGCAGTGGTAGCATTTACAGGTGAGTTGTGATTAGACTTGAGATTTTTGACAGTGTAATTCTCCTACAGCTTGACTGGGTTCTGTTAATTATGTTGTTTACACCTCAGAAAACTGCTTCCTGATGCTTGAAGGTGTCAATCCATTGGACTCCAGGGAGCTGGACGTTATTATATGTAACTATGCATAACTGGGGGTTGCCTTCCTTTTTTTAAAGTATGTTGGTTTAGTATATTTCTTGTTTAACTACCATTAATTTCGTGTATTGTTAATTAGCATTATCAGATAAACATACTGTATATAGTAACTGCATTATTCTTAACAAAATATACAGATATTAATTTGGTGAAGCCTGTGACTCTTGCAGGATCATTCAAGGATTTATATTCAGACTTCTCAAATTTCATCTTATTTATTTCTGATCAGCTGTGTGATGTAAGACTTTTTTTTGCTGGGAAACTAATGTCCACTGTCATTTTTTTCCCTTTATTTGCTACTCTGTGTCCACGCATCCTCTGAGAAATGTAAAGACTTTTTCTGATGTGGAGTAGTTTCAAGAGCTTCATGGTGTGCCAGATATGTTTAAACTGTTTCGTAAAGGGTATATAAGTTCTAATTAGGACACCATTCTTTTTGCAAAGCATCTTTCAAATTAGATTACATATCTAAAAAAGTAAGTCTCACTTTCCTTAATGCAAAAGTAGTTTGCAAGCCATTTAAAGCAACACTGTGCAATAACACCCATGGATATGCTGTTGTTTGGGTTTGCGTCAGAATTAGGAATATTGCCATGGGGTTTTTTTCAGTCCCTAAGCGCTGAGTTAGTAGGCACTGGTGCTTTGTTATAGTGGAGATTCACCCAGGATGTGATTTTTATATGTTTGGTTTTTGCAAGTCCACTTTGTATTCACTTAGTATTGAAATTCCACATACGTGAGTTATTATTAATCCATTTACCTCCCAAGGTTTTTTTTTTTTAATTTGGAAATCCATAGTGAAGCTTACGCTTCATGTTTAAAATCTTGTCATAATGGACCTCATACTGTTAAATCACTCAGTAATGTTGCATTTTTAAAGCATAGTTCATACACTGACTTTTTAACAAGAGCAATAAAGAGAATAATAATCTATGCCTACATCTATGTTGTTACATTTTTTGACACTGAAAAACAAAACCAGAGCTGGTGGGGTGCCAGTTCAGAACCACGTAAGATGAGACTCCTCCTGGAAGTACGGTACTGTC
The DNA here is from genome assembly GCF_015227805.2 of Hirundo rustica. Lineage (NCBI taxonomy): Eukaryota > Metazoa > Chordata > Aves > Passeriformes > Hirundinidae > Hirundo > Hirundo rustica. The sequence goes on from NC_053454.1 coordinate 22,318,436, forward strand.
TGCAGTGGTTGGTAATTTCCATTCAGCTCCCTGGTACAATGAAACAGTTGGTTCTATCTTGTTAGAAAAGCATTGCTTGTTCCCTATTTCTCAGAAAGTCATGCTTTCTGAGAACAGTCTCATCTAAGTGGACTTAGTAGTGGTCTTACACAAATTCTCAGTAAAAGACTTTGGACTAGAAGTTGAAGGGAAGTAATACCACTTACCAAGTTCCCAACTTTGTAAAAGCTCCAACTGTGCTGTACCTGAACATCCTTAAGAACGTGTAAAATTAGATCTCCTATTTTCTGAGTACCTGAAAATCTATACATCGAATCCCTCAGCAGAAATAGCAAATGAACCACTCCTGGAAAATTGAAGTTGAAATAATCAACATCTTCTCCGTATCACTTCTACATATAAAAATCCCCAGCAGTGATGCTTAATTTTTGAAGAAAAGAAACAACAGTGCAGAAGGAAGGAAGGAGTTCATTGATATGTGCAGCTTAGGCATCCAAAGGTGCATGACAAAGGCAGCTAGGAATGCAGTGTAAGCTGATAATGAATTACATGGATGCAGTAGTCCAGAGAGAAGTTAGGCAGAAATGTGGAAAGAACTAATGTTGACATGTGCAAGAAAAAGGCAAGGATCACTGAAACCTCTGCAGTGAACAGCACTACATGTGTGGAGGACCAGCTGCAGTGTGTGTTGTGGTCACCCAGTTCTGGTTTTCTTCCATCTAGTGTGAGTGATTGTGGTAGGTACCTGGGACTCCCCGTGCTTCTGGCTGTTTGATGTACTTCTGTATTTTGCCCTGTCGTCTATTTCCAGAGATCGTTATTTAACACAGAATCTGAGAAATGATACCGTGCCTATCGTGGGAAGATCAAAGCACTTTCATAAAGGCACAAATTCCCTTGTTTAGAGTGAGAATTGAGTCACAAAAAAGTGTGATGGCTTGCACCAAATGTTTCACTTTCTCACTGGTTGCTGGCATCCAGTGCAATCCAGATCTTCCAAGTAGTATCAGACTTGTCTTACTGGTTTTCTGAAAGGTGGTTCCAGAAGGTCTGTAACATGTACTTGCTATGTCAGGCAATGCTCTGCCAAAACAATGTAAAATGGGAAGTGCAGTCCCTGGAACCTTGTCCTTTACTGGCAGCTATTTCTCCCTCCCAAAACTAACTCTCTCAGTCCCACTAAAACATGTTGTGTCCTTACCAGGTAGCTCCTCTGCAGGTACCACCAGCTCTTTCTTGCTTGACACATACTGGAGTGGAGGCACTGCCAGCAATCCTGAGCAACAAGGACTGTAGTACAGCAGTCAATCAATGTTCTTGGATTTTTTTCAAACATAATAATCTGATAAGGATTGCATCATTTAGGACTAAGTCACAAAACTGCATCTAGTAGGACTCTGAATGAAGGACAGTAGTCTCTGCATGGCAAAGAAGACAGGATAACTGGTGCTTTTTCTCCTTTGACATCTTTCTCCATCATTTAGTGGAGCAAGGAACTGAATCCAATGTGTTTTATTTCAAGCCCACTACAATAGGTGGTGCAATTCCACAACCTAGTATGTCAAAATGGCAGAGCACACCACTTCTTAGCCAAGTCTGGGATACTGTCAGTGCCCTCAATACTTTCCCCCCTCTCCTGGAGATTTGGCTGCTTAATTAGATAATGCAGACATCTGGTTTAGATGCACTTCGGGCCTCCAGCAGCTTTGGGCCTCAATGGCTGCTGGACTTGCAACCATTCAATAGAAGGCTGGAAAAAGCCAGATGCTTCCCACGCTGCCACCAGCTTTTAGGTGCCTTTAACCTCAGTCTCTCGTGCTTGATCCTTGCCTGAGCTATGGGCTTTTCTTTCCTGCTTGAGCTCAGCCTTTGACTGGTGATCCGAACCGTTGATCTGCCTTGCTTGTGTTTTTTGGGTATGGTGGGACATGCCCCTTGTCAGTAAGCTTGTCCCCTTTGCTGCCTGTCCCCCTCAGCTCCTGGCTCACTTCGGAGCAGCCCTGCCCTTGCTGCTCCCCAGCACACAGCTCGGGTTTCATATCCACACTGCTGCTGTTTGCAGGGCTGGGCTGGTCAGGGCTTGTTCAGGTGTCTGCGTGCCACTGCTCTTCCCTGAACAAGCCAGCTCCAGCACAATGGGTGCTCTGTGTAACACAGCTCTTACTAGTCTCCCGTCTGGTTCAAAATTCTGTGTTCACCTTCTTTTCCACATCAAAAACTGCGCCATACTTGCAAACACAATATTGGTGTTGATGACACCACAAAAAGTGCCTGAAATGAAAAGAATACATTTTGACTACAGCTGGATGAATGCCACGGCTGCTTGAGGCACCTTAGATCATTGCACAGCATTTCTATGGTGTCACACCCCTTTTCTTCAACAGAGCTTTACGAGGACAGGTGTGTGGGAGGGAGAAGAGCGCTGGCAGCCCGGCCAGTCATTGGGAGTGCAATCCAGGCACTGCCTTCAGAAGGCACGTGTAACTTACACCCACTAGCTTTTACATAACCTAAATTAGGGTGGATCACTAGGTACTCATTTGCTCATGTAGCTGCCAGAAGATGTTCCTTTCATCTAGACAAACCTGAGGCTGCAAGAATTCTGTGCCTCAAAGCAGGCCTTTTCAACATAACCCAAAGCAAATCAAGGACTTCATTATGTATATGACTCTAGTTATTCTTTTGTATAAATGCATTTTTCCTTCTGTCTAAATGTATCCTATATTTTCATGGTGCTAAAAAAGTGTTGGGGCTATAGATGCTGAAAGATGATGGAACTCCTCATGCAGAGAGAATAGAGATGATTAAAACAGGGCTTCTGGAGAAGCTTGTACTAGCTCCCCATCCCTGACTTTTCTCATGCATAATTTCAGAACCAAAGAGATTTTAGGAAAATTTCATTACATTTCTTTTTTGATTAGGAAAAACTGACAAAAATGTTCTGACAACAGCCATTGATCCTAGGTTCAATTAGATGCCTATTTCTTTCTGCCACTCTCTAGCACTCTTCTGTAATGCCTTTCCTTTTGTTAACATTTCAGACTAGACTGCTTGTCTACAAAGGAGATAAAAATACATTTTTCATTTTCTAGCTAAGAGCAGAATATGATACTTACTTTTTGTATCTGTCTGCTCTTCTGTTACTAATGAGGCAGCAAGTTTTCATTCCTCACTAGTTACTTGCAAGTCATTCTAATCAAGATGGTCCTCAGTACAAAAAGTCTTGCTACAATTTGGCTTGTCCTATTGTCCTGTTTCTTTTGGAAGCAGGGGATGGAGAAGGAGGGGCAGGGGTTGACTCTTTAACCAGCATTAAGAAATTTCAAGTGCCGTTTTCTCAGATTTTTTTTTTCCTAAATTGTTAAAAGATGAGTGAACACTAGTAACACTCCTACGTACGGTTTCTTTTTTCCATGTTTCCAGCATTTGATGCACAGGATGTTGTTGGCTCTGTAGATAGTGACATTTCTTGTAATATTGCAGATTTGAAATTGCCAAGGCAATGGTTGTCTTAAAGAGCATTTCCTCCATGTACTAGTTAAGATTAGCTGAGTACCTTCAAGAGTCAGCTGCTGGCTGGGACTTGGAGCTCATGAAGGCATGGATTCTTGGTGGGATTAGTGGTACATGTATGTCTTCCCAGCCCATTATTCACAGTCTTCTCTTAGGGCATATCACAAAAAATCTGATTGCAAAACAAACAAAACCTGAAATGTGGTTGTTGTTTAGTGTTTAAGGGCCTGGTACTCCAATTGTCTCTGGTATTTTTTGATAAGGAATCTTACAGGTGGTTTCAGTGGTTAGAGACTGAGGTAACAGGCAGACACAGAGGAGCAGTGAACCTTGTGAATGGCAAAATAGCAATGTAATTAGTATGTAAGTACAGAATCATTCTAGAGCCTTTGAAATGCATTCTGTATAGAAAATGTGTCCAGCACGTTGTTAATAGACATTATGCTCATTTTGAGAGAAGGAAAAACCAAGATGCTTATTAAAAATGGAAAGAGTTGGACTGTTAGGGAGGCATGTAGGGCCAGGCAGGATAAAGCCATGACATTTTTGAGACCATACTGGAGACATCAAGTAGGATGTCTGATGTACCATGAAGAGATGAGAGTGCAAATATCCATTGAACTGAGAGGCAATACGAATCTGACCATAGTGAAACAATGAAGATAAGCCTCAAAAAACTTCAGTTTTTTTGCAGTTCCTGACAGAGCTCATAAAGGCAGGCTTCAGTGTCAGCAGGGTTTTTCTGATAAAGAAAATGTTCTGCTCTTCTCAAACAGTGGAGACTGTCAAGACCTGATTACGTAACATAGTCAGCTGGTCAGAATGACCTGCTAGAATGGAAAATAGAAGAAGACTTGTTAATACAAAAATATCTTCCAAGAGCTTCTGGCATATCTCTGGGACGCACTGACATCATCATGCTGAGAACAAACTTCCATAGCACCTAGAAACCAAGTAATTTAAATAGCAAGTTCAGCCACAGACACTTAGAAAAATATGTAACTATGCTGGAGCCTACACAAAGGCAGTCCATGATGCTGGTCTATAATTATACAGCCCCAGCTGGAACCAGGTGATACCTGCCACCTTACCTTACATTTAATGAGAAAGTTATTTGCTCACAAATTTGGGGTTTATTGTTTGATCGGCATGTTTCTGACCTTAACTTCATTGTTTGGCATTAAACTGCTAAACTACATCAAAGGAACAGAAAGATTGCTTTAATGCACTGACTTTGCAGGAAAACAAGAAAAAGGATGGTGAGACAGAACATACATATGCAGGTGTTTTATCACACCTGAACAGAAATTGTAGCTGCAGAAACTCCAGGTGGCCCAGTTAGCTTCTGCAGGATTTAATGTTATAGAGTGATGGAGTCATATATAACTGCTGCCTTCAGTGTTACTGCATTTATTTGAAAGGACATAAGGAAAAAAAAAAACACAAAAACACAACCAGCATTTCAGCTCTCCTTATTTGTTCCAGAATCTGAATTCCAGAAAGCAATACCATTTTAACTGGGGCTGATGTTTAAAAGACATGACAAAATAGGTACAAATTAAGGCAATGGGTGCTTAAAATTGTGGACAAATTAAAGAATATATATTTGGACATTTGAGTGGATCTGTGCTAATTATTGTTTGCTGAGTTTGTGCTGCAAGTACAGTAAATTTTTATTTCCCCTTTTAAAAAACTTCATGTCTCAACAAAAGATAAAAACTTCTATTGTCAGCTTTCTCTTAAAAAAGAAGTAGGAAGTTCTATGATTAAAGGAACATAAGTGTATGTGAGAGAAGGAGGAAATGAGAGTTTCAGAAGCAAACAGCTGACAGCAGGGATTTACCCAAACCCTTTGTATGACCTCCAGAGTGATCCCAGCAAAAACCATGCAACAGTTCACTGCTGTGGGGTACAAATTTTAGGAATTTTGACTTAGTGCACTGACTAAAAATTCTCTCAGAGTGGAGGTTATACTATACTTTCCCTCTTCTGTATTCCCCTCCCACCAGCTACTCTATCTTGCAACATAAAGGTGGGGCATGCACACAACACAGACATAGGCCAAATATCTGCAAGCTCTGCTGTCTGTCACAACATCCTGTCCTGATGGTGACCCAAAAAAAACCATCCCTGAGGACTAAGGTACTTTTCTTCTGTGAGCTTGAGGTCCACAAGAGTCACCAGCTCCATACTAACACCAGTCGTGTGCATTTTGGTGAAGAATCTTGTCTGGAAAACCAGCAGGATATGATCCAACAGGTGTCAAGAGATGATGACTCTTCCACTTTCCATGACAGTTTGATCTAAAAGGGTCAAACAAAGAACAAAACATTGAAGACCCTGCAGAGCCAAAAGATTTTGTTGTTGTTGTTCAGGCAGATCAACCACTGGAATGGAGTTCTTAAAAGATTTTATGTTTTCTCCCAGATTTCCTTCATTACCAAGTATGGTTTCTGCCCAGAAATTGTTGGCACTGCCAGTCCTCTTCCCTAAGGAAACTAAGGGCATGGGCAGTCTGGATCTTGCTCTTTCAGTCAGGAAAGAAGGATGTTAAGTTAGACCATGTACCACTCCTGACGAATGGTTCCAAATTCAGCTCCTCCCTTCCATTCCTGATTCTTGGCTACTTCTCAAGGCATTATCTCCACAATTCCTGAGAAGCAGATTTACAAAAAGCTGTGACCTGAGATATACTAAGCCTTCCAAAAGAGGTAGTTAATTTTACCCAGAACCCACACCTTATTGCCCTGTTTCCTGGCCAAGTTTGTTAGTTTGAGCTCAGTGCAGTCCCAAACTCAGGCAGTTACATGATTCCCAGTTTGGAGTTAGCCCATGCCCAGCAAGCTTGAAGTATAGAAAGAGCTCGCTCATGTCAGCCTACACCATTCCATGTTGACTTACTTTGAAGGTTTTCAGGTCAACTTCAAGACTTCTCTTCACTAAAGTACAATGAGCATGCAGGCAATACGAAGCATTTTACCAGCTCCTGACCATTTATGTTGTGGGCTTCTGTACCACCTTTCATTCTTCATAATTTTTGGAAGACAGGCACAGAATTTGTATGGGATGGTCCATTGGTGGTCTTCTGCATGCCCATGGCTAGTCCTTCATTTCCATGTTTGTAGATAACATTCTTGTTCTAGCACCCACCGGGAACTCATGTTAAATTTACCTGCAATAGACATGGCTCCTAAGGTATTTTCAGTTATTTTTGATCATCCCAAGATTTATTCTGTAGTTTATGGCATAGATTATTCATTCCTGATTATATAATTTCCACTGCATTTTGTTTCCATAGGACACAACACCATTATAAGAATCAAGACCAGTCAGAAACCTTCTGAAGCTTCTTGTTCTGAAACATCAGCTGTGCAAAAAATCTTCTATACTTGCATTTCTTTTTCCCCTTTGGAGGTTTGCAAGATTCACTGAAGTTCCCAGTCTGGAATTATGAACATCAGGACCACCCAGCTTCCTGTGTTTCCAGTCCCCACTGTTACATATATGGGCAAGGCACTGGTCTGAGACCAGATCGTTGTATTTTTCAAAGATAGGAGCAACATTTAAAAGCAAGCAGCATTTAAAAGCAAGCACTCACGAGTTGTCAGCTGTGTTAGTTTACCAAGCCCCTGGACATGCAGTCTAATGTTCTCACTGGATACCAAACTGGCCTAATTTGGAAGCAAAAAGAAGCAGTTATGAGTCTCACTGGAGGTTAGATGGAATTGTGAAAAGATGTACTGCATATTCCACAAGGAAAATGCCAAGCCCATTCCCTTGCCTTAATTCATTTGGCCATTTTTCCTACTTTCTGGCTGTAATGAAAGAGCTTTTTCTAGCTCTCTCCAAACATCTTTTGCAAAAGGATTATAAAGCTTCAGGAAATTAGCCAGGGTATTTAGCCATTGCTGTTACTGGAGAAAGTTTGAAAAATTAATCAGGTCTCATAACCAGGTCCATCACAAAAATCAGACTGATTTCAATATAACCTTACCATGGGCAGATTGCAATGATCTTCTTAATTACAAGTTTTAAGGACTTTCTGCCTCTCAGATCTAGCATGTTCTGTGTATGTAAGTGAAGAAACACCAACAATTGTGAAGTACTACCCTGCTGCATCTTAGCAGAAGTGAAGAAATTTGATTCTAAAAAGAAAACTCACAAAAGTTTTGGCAGATATTTTATTGTCTCATTTTACTTTCCTTTTAATGCCTGATATTGAAGTGCCCAAATTTATCCCCAGGGAGGAATTTGATCATCGATTCCAACAGGAACACGATGACACCCTGATTAGTCCTGCCTGAGAGAACAAACCGCCTCTGGGGGAGTGGCTCTGTTGTTGTTGCTGGGTTATTTTTTAATGTGCTTATTACCCTTGGAGTTTAACACCGAAGCCTGTAATCTCCAAAGCAGAGCAGCTACCGTGACCCCAAGCAAAGGAGGTGCTGGAACGCTGTTATTCAGTATTGTGCAACCACTGCGGCTGTGCTGCACACAGCGCTTCCGTCTCCTCCAGACAGCAACTCCCACGAGATGCAGCTTTCCTCAGTGATACCAGGGGTTGGACAGAGCAGCAGGGAAAGTAGAGGAGCTGAACCAAGTTCCTAGTATGACTTTTCACACCTGTGCACGTCGCTCTCGGCAACCTTCTACAAGTGAAAGTGTGGTGGATTTAAAACCATCATGGGTGGATTTAAAACCACTCGTTGGCCTTGATTCTTCTGTAAAGCTTTCTACTTTGGCATTTGAGCACTGTATAAAGTTAGTGTCCCCAGAGAATGGTGTGTTTTCCTAACAGTTAACTTTTGCCTAAATCAGACGGGTTTGGGCCACAGAGGATTGACAAGCTAGCCAAGCCTAGAACTGCAAACTGGTTTCAGCTACAATGCTCAAGTAAATGTGGCAATGAGGGAAGAAGCATGGTAGGTCAGGAACGACACAGATGAGACCAGACAGATTTAAGAGAGTTGTTACATGTCCTGCATGCTCCGAGGACTGTGCTTCACTGTGGAGGCCCCGCTGAATGCTGGCTGTTTTACCAAAGCCTGTGCAAGGGAAGCAACTGGTGGGACACAGCAGAGAAACCCAATAAACAAACTGAGCATCGGAGAGACAGCGTAGGAAGGGCAGCGTGGAGGTGCGGGAAGTGAAAGCCCTGTGGCCAGCCCTGTCCTCTGCCACTGGCCAATTGATCACCAGCCCTGTCCTGCACACTGGAAGTGCCGCACAGCATTCAGCACCAGAGCCACTGAACCACCTGCGCGCAGGGAAAGGGACAGGGAAAGGACAGCTGGTCAGGCCTAAGGAAGTTTCCAGAACAAGCCATGTGGCTGAGTCTGCCTCGAGATTTCCATTTACACTAGCCTGAAAGATGAGAGTTTGGGTTTGATTTGTATTGATTAAATTCAGGCTCTAGTTTTTACATAATTTTTTTTATAGAGAGAATAATTGCAATTTGCTATCTCTTTTCCAGATAAAGATGTAGCTGCTTTGTCAGAATGATTATCAAAGTTTTCTTCTGAAAACCTTAGGAAATTAAAACTAATCTAGAGATCGTTATACTGATTTCCTGCATTTTTAATATTACTGATCTACAGTATGACTCAAAGACTCTTTTACTCCCGTGTTAAACCAGACAGCTACGTATTCAAACATTGATTTTTAAAATGAATATTGAATTGACTTCCTAATTCAGCATTTGTGCAACAGTCACACAGTGTGTATTTCGGCCGTAAGGACTTCACATCGGTGCTGGATGATATTCTCCACTAGATGGTAATGTTGTTTCAAATAGTTTGTGTTTAAAGGAGCTTCCTTGCCAACAATTCCAAAAGAAATCGGAAGCCATGAGATGTGTCCCAGAAATTATCTTCGGGTGACCTGAAGCAGAAAAAGTTTCTAGTTATTATAAATAACTTTTGGTTTGAAAAGGTTTGGATGAAAACTTTGTATGTACTGTAATTATTAGGATCACGGAAGTCAGATCATGAAACAAGTTTGGAAAGGTCTGAAGGCGATGAATCAATTGACAGAGAATGCAGAAGACAAGCGGAGTGATCTCTGCTTTATGCTATCTGATACCCATCGTTGTTATTGAGTGACTCAAAATCCTTCATTTGTTTTTAGCCACAGTTCTTCTGGGGAGTAGAAAAGCGCCCTTCTCCTCCTTTTATGGCAATGGAGACAGCGGAGCAGAAAACCACTCCTGCAATGGTGCTAGCAAACCTCCCTGGCCCCATGGGGATGAGGCCGACCAGCGAGAGCGCAGCCCTTCCCTCACCTGCTCCCCGGCCTGGGTTCGGCACGCTGGCGTCCCCAGCGCCAGCCCCAGCCCCAGCGACAGCCCCAGTCCCAGCCCCATCCCAGCCCCAGCACCAGTCCCAGCCCCAGCGCCAGCCCCAGCGACAGCCCCAGCCCCAGTCCCAGTCCCAGCGACAGTCCCAGCCCCAGCCCCAGCCCCAGCCCAGTCCCAGTCCCGGTCCCAGCGCCAGCCCCAGCCCCAGCCCCAGCCCAGTCCCAGCCCCAGCCCCATCCCAGCCCCATCCCAGCCCCAGCCCCAGTCCCAGCCCCAGTCCCAGCCCCAGCCCCAGTCCCAGTCCCAGTCCCAGTCCCAGTCCCAGTCCCAGTCCCAGTCCCAGTCCCAGTCCCAGCCCCAGCCCCATCCCAACCCCATCCCAGCCCCATCCCAGCCCCATCCCAGCCCCAGCCCCAGCCCCATCCCCAGCCCCATCCCAGCCCCATCCCAGCCCCATCCCAGCCCCAGCCCCATCCCAGCCCCATCCCAGCCCCATCCCAGCCCCATCCCAGCCCCAGCCCCAGCCCCAGCCCCATCCCAGCCCCATCCCAGCCCCATCCCAGCCCCATCCCAGTCCCAGTCCCAGCCCCAGCCCCATCCCAGCCCCATCCCAGCCCCATCCCAGCCCCAGCCCCATCCCAGCCCCATCCCAGCCCCATCCCAGCCCCATCCCAGCCCCAGCCCCAGCCCCAGCCCCATCCCAGCCCCATCCCAGCCCCATCCCAGCCCCATCCCAGTCCCAGTCCCAGCCCCAGCCCCATCCCAGCCCCATCCCAGCCCCATCCCAGTCCCAGTCCCAGCCCCAGCCCCAGCACCAGTCCCATCCCCATCCCCATCCCAGCCCCATCCCAGCCCCATCCCAGCCCCAGCCCCAGCCCCATCCCATCCCAGCCCCATCCCATCCCAGCCCGGGTGTAGCTCCGGGGGAGCCTGCGGGGCACCCTCCATCGCCGCCGGGCAGTGCAGGAGCCCGCGGCTCAGGAGACGGGCCCGGACCGCTCACGGAGAGCCCGGGCTGCGCTCGGGGCCGGAGGGCCGCCCTTGTCACACAGACATGGTTTGTTTATTTGCATTCGGCAACCACTACGAAACAAAAAGGCGCCAACTTGCCCCATAAGAAGAAACACAGTTCCAGTGTGTGCTGCAAGCAAACAACTGCAGGCTCGCTCCCAGGCAATATCACAGGCCAGCGCAGCTCTGGAAAATGTTTTTTAAAGTCTTTAAACAGCACGTAGCATTAAAGCTAAACACCGTTTCCACCTTAGAGAGCCAAGGTTTCCAGCTTCTGTATTAAGATTTGTCATAAAATTCAGTGAAATCCCTAACATTAAATTTTACTGTAATGTGCTGATAGAGCTAAACTGATGCGTTACAAATACGAACCTAAAATTAGCTCAGTCTGTTTCTTCGAGGTGACCCACCAATGTTACAGATCAAAAGCAGATTTATGCTGTTTGCAAACAATAACCTGCTCTCCTCTAGCACTGGCTGAGAACATCATAATTTAACTTACATAAAGTACAAGAGTCCCTGTCAGCACTGGATCCTCTGATCACATGAGACTCAATTACATATACTTCAAAGTTCATCTGTGCTAGTTTTATTTTTAGTAATAAAGTGAAGTTTAAAAAAAGACTTTTCACCTTTCACTTGGAACAAGAGATTAAGAAAGGTACCACCCAGGAAAATTCAAGAGAGGTTCAATTTAAAGTAGCAATTTCGGATTTTCATAGTTCTGCAATGTGATTCCATTAATTATTGTTAACTAATTAATCCGGTCTTGGCTACAGACATTGTTATGATTGTTATACAGTTTAGGAAAGGCACCATTTAGTTTGGAGGAGAAAAATGTAATGCCTCTGCTTCAAGTTTGGGTCTGTATTCCTTATTCTTTGCCAGATGGAAAAATGGATAACTGTCAGTTTTGCTTTAAATCAGAGAAACAAGTTTATCCCTCTCTCAAGAGACATGAGCTGAATCTCCACTCAGGCACTTCTAAGGGCACTGTCCCATTGCCAGTCGCTGTGCCTGTGCCTTATCTGGAGAGGCAACATTTACAATGAGAGGCAATAGTTTTAATCAGAGCTGACACATCTGATATCCTTCTGGGCTCGGATTGTATCCATTTGTCCAGGCAGGAAGCTGCAAATGGGAACTGAAGGAAGGTTTGGCATCCCATGCATTCCACACTGGTTGTCCTTGCTGGCCTACCTCCCAAAGACACCTTTTTGTGCCTGTGTCTATTTCAGTCCCCAGCTGAATAGCAATCACACAAGTCAGAAAGACCTTAGTTTAAAAAGGCAAAGGTGGTGTTATTTCTAAAGATGCTAAATGGTGCTGTCTGCCAAAACTGCCTCTGAAGTCTAAAGACCAAGAAAAAAGATGAGTACGTCGTGCTTAACCAGTCTGCACCACACCACAGCATATATGCTGATTTTATCACAATATTCTGTCACAAACAGCTACTCTGAAACATAACAAGATAATTTAAGATTCACGTTGTGTTGTTAATGACCTTTACAACCTTCTTGGGCCTCTAGCTATGCAGAGCAGAAGTTTCTTCATGTTGTGATCATCTGGACACAGAAAGAGAGCAGCACCTCTGACACGTTTTGCAGAAGTCCTTAAGAAAATCTCTGGGCAGCCCATCTTCTACACACAATACAAATATCTGTCCATACTTGGTGACAGCAACACACGAGGCCCACGCAACCTTACACAATGCACTGCCTAAACGTGCTTCTTCCAGAGAAAACACACAAGAGAGCTGGAAAAATGTCTTTTTTTCCTTGCTTTTTTCCCTAATTTGCAGCTGCTGCTCTATCTAATTCTGGGGCATCAGAATGTCTTGGATGTCAGACTCCACAGATAAGGCAATACTTAACCCCACAATTTTCTTCTGAGTCAGGCATGAGGGACAGGACCTGTTATGCATTGTTGACACATGGCATAGCTGCCATGTCACTGCTCAGTTTGTAGATACATGCAGAGAAAAAGATCTGAAAATGCAAATTTTTTGTTTAAGTTGACATGAGTAAGATGTTTGTGTCATATTGCACTTACCATGCTCATAATCTTTCAATGTTATGAAATTTAATACTTCATATCATAATTTAACATTTTTATAAATCTTACCTAGAAAAAATTCCATGTTTTCAATTTATCACTTCAAATTAGAATCCAGAAATTTTACATCTCTGTTACCAAAAAGCTAGTTAGAAAGAATTATTCCATTTCTCTTCCATAAAGCTCATTCCAAAGCTCTTCCATAGAACTTTTCATCTGCAGATTTTTCAAGTGCCTTGAAGAGGATGTCCCATTTTTTCTCTCTTTGTAAGCACAGTGGAAGCATAATGAGTTTACTGTTTCTGTTTGGGCTCACCACGCTCTGCAAAAGCAGAGGCAGAAGGGAGATGGGTGCTGGAGAGTCCTTAGCCCCATTCAAGACACTCTCATGCTGAAATAGCCCTGCCTTTCCTGGGCATAAACTCATCAAAGTGCAGAGCATGGTGGCACTGAGCCAGGACAAAGAAGCTCAACTGTAGAGGCAGAAAATGTTGAAAATTTTTGCTGAGCTGGGAGGGGGTGTGAGTAGTGCTAGGACATAGGGATAGGCAGCAAGCTGCTTGCCACCCAAGACTTTGAGAAGTACCTTTCACTTTTGGCTATGTACTGGATGTCTGAACTATTTTCTCTAAATAGATCATGATCATGATCATGATCAACAGACATGTATCTTAACCTTTAGAAAGCTGGAATATTTAGCTGTTCTTCCAAGAGCGGACCCTAACATTAAATCACCACAGATCTATATTGCTGCTAGATCTGCACTGCAGTCATCCCTATTTTTAGCAAAAGGTGATTAACATCCTTTGTCCAAATTAATGTATTTCTATAAAAAAAACATCCAAGGACACTGAGACTAGGTTTTTTTCCCAAGCAACAAGAGAAATGTATGCAGCACCAGTGAGCAATGAGGCTGGGCAGGGCACTCCTGGACAGCAAACACCCCTCGCCTGCTGTGGGGCCACTGTGACTGGCCAGGGATGTGTGAACAGGGCAGGGCTGGAGCAGGGCAGGGCAGGAGCCAAAGTTTGTTGAGCAGTGCCCTCTAAAATTCCCTAGCTTTGTATTTGGTGTGAGCAGGGGTGGCAGATCCAGGGGAGAGTAAGTCTTAAGACTAGAGGGAGGCTTGAGAAAAGCATCAACACGTGAGACATGTTGGGACACGACTGATACTCACCGAGACAGGCTGGCCTCCCAGATTATTCTCCTGTGTCACTGCCTGTTCCTCCTGGAGGGACAGCTCATGGAGCACAGCATGACAGACTGAGTGGGTGGTAGGATACATCCTGTTGTAGTCTGTGCAGAACAAAACACACGAGGTGAGGTGAAGCAGGAAACACCTCTGGAAAAGGCAGACTGATGGGGTTGAGATCCCTTTGCCTGAGAACAAGTGTGGTGAGATTCTGCGCTGCCTCTCTACAAGCAACCAGGCTGAGTCCAGGGAGAGGGTGACACCAACAAAATTTCTTGGGCCCTTCATGGAAATGGCAAAGGAACCATGGGCTAACAAAACCTCATGTCTTGGCTTCCCACAGGCTAAACACCTGTTTCTGACAACTCTGCAGCTGGAGCAGAGCTCTCTGCATTGCTGCCCATACATAAACTTAAAAAAACAGCATAGTGGAGTCTATTTCCACTTCCATCACCGGTGTGAGATAGATAGGTACATTCCAGTTCTCTACAGGTCACTGAAGCAGCACAGCTGGCCAGCTGCAAGCTGCACTCCAATGCAATGTTTCTACAAAAGATGCTGAGAAACTGCTGCCTCAGTTCTTATCCCCAGTGCATCCTTGCTTCTCCTGTTTTGAGCCTCTTCAGCAAGGTGAACCCCCTGCAGCAGGCAAAGGAGGTGAAGCTGAGCTGAATATCTCACCTGCAGCATGCGTGTGCTTTGAAACGTGAGCAGCGCTGAGAGAAGAAAGCTTGCACAGGAAAAAGGTGGGCTAATGAAGCAGGGCAGCACTACTGAAATTGGTGTAGGCCTTTGGGGCAAACCTGCAGAAGAACTGGAAGGGGTTAAACTGTGTATGTCATGTGTTATAAGTTGAGTTTTGATGTCATTAGATGCCAGTCAGTAGGGCTATGAATAAATACCTATGATGATTAGGAAAGTAAATGCATACATTTGATGTCCAGGGATTTTAAGGGAAAACATACTGGTGATGAAACAGGTACTCTCCCCTCTGATCTTTTTCAGTCTAATATCCAGAACAAGCAGGAAGCATTAGAGCAAAACCAGGATTTCCTCCTCGTAAATTCAGTTTCCCTTGTTTAGGCTAATTGCATTGCACTAAGTGATGAAATCCTATAAGTTACAGACTGAGAATTTAAGGAAAAGGAGTCAGAAAACCAAAAAAGAGATGAGGAAAAGCAAGAGCACATGTAATTGCATTGCCTCTGTGGTGTGCAGAAGTGCAGCCAGAAGTGACTCGTGGATAGACTGTGGATAGACACAGCCCTAGGGCTGTGTACAGCTCGTACCAGTGCCTGCGCTGTCCTTACTGCACTCGCTCAGAGCAGCTGGTGCACAGTGAGTGTGGATTACTTTCCATGCATTCTTGCTTGTATTTACTAATGAAAATCAAGCCTAAAATATTGTGTTTCTTCAGCTATGTCTTCTTAATTTAGTCACTACCAACCACTTCATCCCAGTCTGGATTTCGCCTCACTCTAGTTGTCTGATTTTACTCCACTCTAATTTTGTATCTTTTTTTTTTTTTTTTTTTTTTTCCCTGCAGAGCTCCCTGTTCATCCAAAGAAATCTCATTTATTGATGGTCTTTCCCTATTATTTTAGTTCTAGACTCAACAAAGTTTTTTATTACCAAGGATCTCAAAGGTAAGTAGAGGGGGGGGGTGGTTATTTTTGTTTGTTGTTGTTGTGTTCCTCTGAGGAATGGTTTTTCCCCTCAGAGTCCCTCTGAAACCTGTGCTATGTAGTTCAACCCTTTTTCCCTATCATACCTACTCCTGACCCTATTGGCTCAGGGCCAATATCTTTCCTTGGCCCAAAACTAGATATACCCCTGTTTCTTCCTGGTTCTCTCTCTCTCCCCTCGGCCTCCTAGGACATCACATCGAGAATAAAGCTTGGACAGAAGCTGGGGGTGAGAGCCACTCTTTTGAAATCTCTGTTCTGTCTCTCTGAAATATATTTCCCTAAAACCCCTGAATAACTGAGCTAGCGAGAGCCGGGGGGTGGCTAGAGGGAAGTATATTTTCATGTTGTTTTGTTCTGTTTTTTCCTTTGCCGTCCCCTTTACATTTAGACCAGTAACTAACACAGACTTCAAAGTTATTCTTCTGGAGAGTCTTTTGTAGACATGCTGGCTCATGCAACGTGCCCTTGGGAGAGGGGCAAGGGGAACGGGGGCTTGTCCTGCAGAGATCAGCACCCGGGGCTCCTCAGAGCAGCTGCAGAAGTGCAGTGGGGGAGGCTGAAGCTGCGGAAGGTTTGCGCTGTGAATTGGGCCACTGTGACCCTCCAGCAGGTGTGGCTGGCGCTGGTGGGAGCAGCGCCTTTCCTCTCGGGAGCACCAGCGGAATGCAAATGCGGAGCAATTGGCAGGAAGGGAGTGCTGGGGGCAGAGCCAAGAAATCATATCCGCCCAGAGCTGCGTGCTGGGGGCCGGGTGACGGGAACTGTCCCGGGGTCGGGCAGCCCCAGCGGCTCCGCGTTGCTCCATGAGATTGGCAGGCGCTTGGCAGCATCCCGCACCCGCGTCCCGTGCCCGCTCTCGGCGGGGCTGGGCTGGGCTGGCACGGCAAAGGTCACCCTGCACGTCCCTGGAACCGGGCTGGAAAGGGGTGCCCGGCAGCTGACCTTCAACCCTTGTGCACATTTACCAGGGGATATGGAAAGACAAATACGGAGGAGCCCAGAGAGAGCGGTGGTGGTGGTTAAAGCTACCTTTGAATAGCACTTCTCAAATAGAGTTGGTCATGAATTTTGCAGCCAAATGCTTTTGATCAGATATTGCCTGCTCTGGTCAGGCTTGACAGTCTTTCACTAGGATGTGTATGTATCAAACAAACCTCTTCTCTCCCCTTCCCTTCCCTTCCCTTCCCTTCCCTTCCCTTCCCTTCCCTTCCCTTCCCTTCCCTTCCCTTCCCTTCCCTTCCCTTCCTTCTCCCTTTCTTTTTCTTCCTTTTTGTTTTAAGGGAGAGAAAGAGGAGTGTTTGTAAGGACAGAACAGCCTATTTGGTCATAACATCCCATTTGGCTGGGATTCGAGCCCTCCTCTGGAATGAGAAAAAAGCCCAAGGCTGGATATATACTCTGCCAGCTCCAGGCCAGGGGAACAGCACTCACTGTTTTCCTCCCCAAGTGTTTTCTCTTTTGGGGAGTGATAAGGAATGTGTTTTGGGTGGCTTCTATGAAAGCTCCTGTGCTTGTTACAGAAAATTGCTCATTTTGCAGATGTAATGGTTTCTTTTATCGATTAATGGTTCCTCTCACCTTGAGGCAGGTGGAACAAATGGCTTGCTAGCCCAGGGAGAAGGACAATCAGTGCTGAACGTTTCAGATCAGGCTCTTGGCTGGTTTCTACAAACTGCTTCAAAAAGTCTTGAGTTTCATCCAGCTCAGGATAGGAAAGATTTTAAAGTCTTGTAGTTTTGTGGGAGGAAGAAACTATTTTCCACTAGATACTATTCCTCAGAAAATATGTTAGGAAGCAGCCAAAGAAACTGCCAGAACATCTAAGTTTTCATGTGTCAAGCTTACTTTTAGTGGGGTCAAGGAATGGTTGGGTTTACTTCACTTCAGGGCTTTTCATATTTTGCCTGCATCACTGTGTGAGTTTGTAATAGAATAGAGTTCCCTAAAGCATTTTCAGCCAAAAAAGCATGATTGCAAAAAATTGGGCTGAAGGATGTTTCTCTTTGAGACTGGGTTGGGAATCGTTTCGACTGAGTTTAGCAGACAAGGAGATAAAGAGCTTGACTCTCGGTAAGCAGCTCCAAGGTAAGAAAACAGAACGCTTTATATAAAATTGTTTTAATAATGGTGTGTTTAAAGGAAAAAGGTTTGCATTAACAAATATTTGTGCCACTGCTACTCTTTGAGAGAGGTTCTGAGTGAAGTCACTGGCAATTAAAGATGAGTGGATATTAGCTTAAAATGACATTGAGGAATTTGTATTCTTAGCAATGTATGTTAAGAACTTTGTGAAGTATTTTGATAAATCACTACACTAGACGCCATCTTTTTGACCAGTATTTTGGTAGCTCCAGTCTCTGTGAACCCCAAGGTAGGAAGTTTAGCAGAAATGTTCTTTATGCTTTTTAACTTCACTGCTTTAATTATCCAGAATAATTTTCTCTTCATTTTAGCTGGAGTTGTCTTTTACTTAGATGAGTTTACACTCTTTGAAAGGCTAGACAGTACAAGTTTGTTTATGACAACATTAATTAATTAATAATTCAGTCTGTGCATTATTTATTTTGCACATTACAATAGTCTCTTTGGCTTAGATATTTCCTATTTGTTGGCTGATGCCTGTCTCTGAAAATGAGTTTCTAAATGTCAATAATTCCAAATCTGTCTAGTTCCAGTAGCCTGCCTGATGAAATATTGTATTTTGGTTAGATGGATAGTTTCCTTGGACTCGTAAGCAGTAGGCACAGTGCAATCACTCTGCAAGGTTCTTGACATGAAAGCTGTGTGTGCGCTCCATATAGCTCCTTTTGATATTTTGGTTAGCTCACCCCAACTAATTACTAGCTAACTCTGTGCCAATATGGAATACAAAGCATTTCTCTCTCTTTTCCTCTAAAAGCAATTTCTGCTGTAAATTCCGCCCCTCCATGAAAGAAAGTGACTTGTATTTTCCACAAGACATGTGTGAAGATACAGGTCTTTGTGTCTGGTCCCCACTTGTGTCTGTTCCTCCTCTCCATATAACTTGAAGTCCACTTTGTGGTTCTTGCTTTTTTGTCACAACAAAATTTATGTAAAGGCAGTGAGGGGAACCAGTGGCTACTGTAAAAGGGAAACAAGTGGCTGAGAAAAAATTTTGGCTGTTGTAGAACAAAGTGAGAAACAGGAGAGTCAATGAGTGGAGAGAAGGGAATAAAGCTGAGTGAGGTCACTGCTGTGACAGGGTAAGTAAAAGTTGAAATGTGTCTCTGTCACAATTGCTTTGGACATTAGCAGCCATCAGCAGTGTAGTAGTACAGAGTAAAAAATAAAAATTGTCTTTTTTGAATGCCCTAAATTACAGTTGCCATACATTTCAAGCAGATCCTGATTAAGCAGCCAGTGTCTCATCAGTGCACAGTCAAGCATCACCCTCATGGGAACACAAGTAATCCACCTGCTTAACACAGCTCCATTTTCCGGTGCAAAGCACGGAGACTTGTTTAAAGGCATACTGGACAAGTCTCCTCCTAATATGACTTGTCTAGGAGACACTCAGGGCCTCTGAGATGATCCATAACTCATCTTTTTCTTGGAGTGCTGTTTGATATCTTTCCAAGCCAGACAAATCTTCTTTAGCACAAACCTTTATGGTCTTGCTTTTTTCTCTGTTCCCTGTAGACTCCACTCCATGGCTTGACTGCTAGGTCTGATATCTGATTTCCTCAGACAGTGGCTAATCTATTTCCACTTTCTTTAATAGTAGCTTTGATGTGTCTCCCTTGTGCTGTACTCTGATTTGTCATCCATCCAACCATCCATTACTGTCTAAAATGTGGAGGCATAGCAATGTTTAGAAGTATTCTCATCAGTTCCTTTGTGGTCCCCAGTGTCTCTGATCTGTTCAAAATTTCCTTTACATTTCTGTTTAGAATTGAAGTTTATTTCTCCATTAATCTCAATTTACATGTCACTTTGAAACAGTAAAAGCAACTGGTTCCCCTCCAGTCCCAGTACTATTATCTCCTTCTATGTCACAGCATCAAACTCACAAAGTTTTCAGCCTGAATGACTCTACTTCTGCAGTCTGTGTGTTTTGCTACATTATTCAATATCCTTTTTATCTTCTCTGCCCTATCAGCTTCCTGCTTTGTAAGTTCTTGTGTTTCAGTTTCCTCCCATTGTCGGTCTCTGCAGTCACATGCCATCATGTCTGGTCAATGATTCAGGTATCACCTGTGAAATCTAGGTCTTCCAGGATTTTGACTAATGTTCACTGCCAATGATATTCCTCAGTCAATGAATGGAAGCAGTAGCTAGAGTGTTCAAAAATCTGCCTATCTCAAAGTCTCTGCTTTGAATGACTTAAAAGCTGCTTTCTCAATTGCAGCATAAAAAACATTCCTAGCTATTAACAAAACCTCAAACTGTCCAACTCTCCACAGATCAAATGGGTTCTCAGGGATTACAAAATGTATGTATTTATTTGAATACCACGGGATGATCTGTAAAGTAGATGACCATACCATGATCTTACCATCCTATTACTATTTCTGTATTCTGAATTTGACATCATTTCAAAATAAGAAATCCATTGGTTGTCTCAAATTCTCCAGACTGCTCTTGACAAGAACATGCATGATGTAGACATAAGCTTTCTCCTTGAGGTATTTAATAAAGATATGTCCTTCTACTCATGTACAACATTTTCCGTTTTCTCCAAGTTTTGCCAAGAAGTTTGTTTGTGGCAGCAGTAAAGTTTGGATGTCCTGTATTTAACAGCTAAACTGCAATTCATCAGTTCCACAGACTGCATTTTCATTATGCAGGTCTGGAACAGCTTCCCACAATTCAGCATGTTTTTAAAACCCAGACCAAGAAAATGAAGAGGTTTGTGTATTGGTAGATAGAGATGTTGATTTTTTAATTTTAGTTCCAGATTTTATTGTTTTTACCATATAGATGTTTAATGTGACCTTATTGATGAAATTTTGGCCCTCAAAGCCTGTCATCCTGCCAAAACTTCTGTCCTGCAGATGACTGTCCTTACCTTCAGCCGAAGGGACACAAGATGGGCATGCTCAGCAGCTGGCAGGAGCAAGCTCCGAATTATTAGAGAAACCAAACATGTCACAGCACTCCCTGCCAGGCAGCCAGTACCAGGTGCTGCAATGACAGCTTCTGGGGCAATGCTGCTTGGCATGCATCACATACCTTGCTGAAATTTCTTTATAATATTGCGTAGAAAGGTGCTTTCTCATGCTCCACTGTTGTAGAATTATGAAAATTTCCTTATATCCCATCCATCTGCCAGTGCACTTGCCACTGTCTCTGCTTTTCCTCTTTCGTCTGAGGGAGATTTCAGGTGAAATTGCTTTGAGTATTCTCCACTAACGAGATGGACATGCAGGCATTTCCAGGGACCATCAGCAGAGTTAATCTGTGCCAGTAACTTAAGTGACTGCTCTTATTTTTGTGGAGTCTGAAAGGTTTTTAAGCATATGATTTTTCTCATGAAGTGCCCCTCTCAGGACTGGATTTCACACCTGATCACAATCTCAAGCTGCATGAGAAAACCTGGCTGGGAGAGCCACCACTTCCCTGAGCTCTCAGTGTGGGTAAGACAAACCAGACCTTTACACAAATGTCTGGTGGGTGCTCCTCAGAAACACAGGGTTACCTTTTCAGAGGTGATCACAAGGGACCATCGCATGTGAGGAGCAAATTTCACCTGAGATGTTGCTACAGCGCTCATCTCAAGCTAAGCTTGCTTTGCAGAGAGACTTCCAGCCTGGCACGTCTGCAGGCAGACCACAGCTCCTTCCTCACAGCTGTGTAAGGGGAGGGAAGGACATGGGCACTGGGTGTGGGGCATGGCATCGTGTCAAGGATGGAGGGTGAGGATTTGGGTCAGGTGTGGGAGCAGAGGAGGCAGAGAGGCTTCCCCAGGGCATGAGAGGAGAGGGGATGAAAGTGTGGGCTGCTTGGAGACTCTGGTATATACTTACCCCAACAACTATTTCTGTCCTAAACAGGCTGAGCTCTAGCAAAGAGTCTGAGCACTGTGAGAAAACACGTGTAAAGGCACTGCTGGTTGCAACTGCCCTATCAATGTTTTTATTTAAAGGATGTGGCTTGACTGGCTGCAGAGGAAATGTAAGGGGATGCTCACAAGGAAAAGGCTCTGCTCACTGTGTATGTTTATTTAGAAAATGTATGAAAATGGATTTCAATTACTGGTAAAAATGACCTTCCATCATATGAAGTAAGACAACTGGATTTTCCCCTAATTTTTCTAAGTGGTCAGGTCCTGAGCTTCTCCTGAGGCATTTCTCTCTGGGGAATCTCCCAGGAGGAGTCTCCTCCCATCGGGGCAGTGTGGTCAGGCTCTGAGCACCTTTTCGGAGGTCACCTTCCCTCAGAACGGAGCTGGGAAGGTTCGGGGCTGGTTTGTTCCGCGCCTTTGTTTTGGGGGTGAGCTGAGAGCGGCCGGGCGCTGAGGGCTGGCGCTGCTCCCCGCGTCGCAGGGGTGCACGCGTGTGCCGGGTGTCCTGCCCTGCGGCCCGCAAGGCCGCGCGGGTGCACATGAGCGCGCTGAGCAGCGACCTGCGCCTGCGGCCGCTGACATCAGCGGGGATTCTCGTGTTGGCTCAGAGAGCAGAGTTTCTGCAAACGCCACGTGTGTGTGCGCTTTGCTGCCTGGTGTGACATGGAGCGTGTGCCTGTAAGAGAGCGGCCCGGCAGCCTTCTGCCAGCTTACCTCAGCCCCGAGCCGCCAGGAGCCTGCAGGAATGGTAAGCCTTGCTTATGGAGTAGCCAGGCGGGACACAGGGTGGGGTGGGAAGCTGGGGTCCTTTTGACCTGATGAACCAGATCATCAGGACGCATTTCAGCGGGGCATATCTGTGCGGCTTGCTGCTCGGCCCCAAGGCGAGTGCCTGGAGCCACGCTCCGGTTTCCCATGCGGTCTCTGACCGGGGTCAGGTGTCTTCGGTGAGCTAACGCTTCTCAGGCACACCCCTGCCTGATTTATGTGAGCGTTGGACTGCGTGAGATCAGTGAAGGAAGGTCGTGTTGCAGCATCATCGTGTTTTCATTTGGTGGATCCAGTTTGCTTTATTCACCTGCCTTCTGCCATTGTAATTACATTGTTTGTTTTGGAGGGGGTTGCCTTCCCAATCTTTGTCCTATCCCAGACAATGGTACAGCTTTTACTTCTGTTATGATGGTTTCAGAACTGAACCTAAAGCTCAGGACCACATTCTTACTTTTTTTTTTAATCCAGGAAACCCTTCTACTGAGCCTAAAGTCCTATTCTTAAAGGAGTGGCAGAGAAGGTAGGATCAAGCTCAGTTTTCCATTTCTACGCATATTTGAGGAGCCACATTTCTGCAGAAACAAAGGGCTAAACTTCCCCTTGTCTTTAAAATGGCAAAGAATGAAAGTTTCAGTCAAATGTATATAATTTGATGGTAACAGTCAGCCGTCAGTTGGTGTTACATAAGTTAAGTATCCCCATACATTTGAGAAACTCAATCCAGCCTGCCCTTTCCTGCCCAGCTGGAGGTCAGAGGCCTTGAAAACCTCCTCTGCAGCTGTACTTCAGCAATGATCTTAACCAGCAAACTACTGGCTTTTGTCACTTGGCAAATATAAATAGCATTATTTGGGGCCTCTCCAGTTATTCTCTCCAGAGAATTTTCATACCAAAGATCTTCCTTAAAGCAGCTATTTCCTATATGTGGAAGCTTAAATAATAGCTCTGCCTATTTATAGCCATGTTGAGTTTTCCATTTACTTCCATCTTGGTCTTGTGTGTAAGCCTGTGCCATGCCTGCCATTTCTGAGCAGTGAGCACCTTGGGAATTCCTGTGGCTGTGCCCTGGGAGAGGAATGCTAGCACTCTCCCACTACCTTGGGTATAAAACTGACAGTAAACATGAAAAAAAAACCTGCATAGAGGGAGTCGCTGAAGAGCAGCTGGGATCTCTGAGCAAGCATGAATTAGACATGGTTTTCTTCATTTCAGTGTCTCTAGTCATGGTAAGGAACCGTGTAATAGAGATGAGGAATTGATTGATAAATGTTCATTTATAAAATCATATGCCTGAAAAAAGTTATTTGGCACTGGACAAGGCATGAAGTGAGAAGCTCTTTCACATCAAGAGTGGATTTAGGACTTCTGTGTAATGCACGAGCATTTTGTGAGAGAAGAAATGGGAGAAAAGTGAGGGATTCTTGACCCATTCATCATGCCGGTTCTTGGTATTTCAACTAGTCACATTTTGTTGTACAATCTCTTACAGAGATTTTATGGCTTAGCCAAGGACAGAGTGACCCTGCAGAAAGTGTTACTCAGATGCTGCCTGTGGTGTTTAGGCAAGGCAGGTCTAGCACAGGAAGGATGCTCAGGTCCCTGCCCCAAGAGGTGATCAGGAATGGAGAGATTCAGAGTTCTGGGTTTGGTTCTGCTATCAACTGAAATTCCAAAGGCCTTGAATTTCAGTCAGGAATAGCAATAACAGAGCTCCTAAGGATGGGGAAACAAACAGAGCTGGTTTGCCAAGGGCTTCAAGCCTACTTGTAGAAATGACATCATTGGTTTAGACAGAGTGCTGGATCCTGCCAGTGTCTTGGCAACTGATTAACATCAAAGAGAGATAGGAGGAGGTATCTTCAGTTTCTGCTGTATCTGAAACAGCCACCCCTATGCCAGAGGCTTTGAATTTTTAATTTGCTGCCCTATCAACACCCAGAAGGGTGGGACTGGGAAAGGTTTTCCTCAAACAGATCATCTGCAGATATGACTGAGCTTGTTCTTGAAGGAGCCCTGCAAGGCAGACATAAAGAAGGGGATAATTACTTCACAAGTCAAATGTGTGATATATATCACCACTTCCAATGGCAAAGGAGAGGCTTCAGAAATAAGTGTAGAAGAAATGGTGGGAATTAAACTATAGAGACTTTACAAATCTGGACCCAAGCTTGGAGGGGAGGAGGCTTCTCCATAACTCCTTCCCACTGAGCTAACATTGCCCAGTTGCATCTTTCTATACTCCCCTCCATCAACATCCCTCAATTGGCCCCTCTATCTTGCTCCCAGCCCAGTCAAATAAACTCGTGGTTTTCCTAATTTGAATCTCATTACATATTTTTGCTTCCCTTCAATTCAGTCCACATTTGTTCTGCCCATATCCACACAGTCCAGTGCTGCAGTCACAAGTAACCCTAATCAGTCATATTCTGGTCCAGCCAAAACTGAGTAAAAGTATTTATAAAATGTATCACTGTGGCTATTTGCCTCAGAAAAAAAAAAAAAAAAAAAAAAAAAAGTGTTGGAATGATAAGGCTTTTAAGGCTTTGAGGGGGAAATATTAGAATATCTACATAATTTTCAACAAAAATCTCAAATTCTTAAAGGCAGCCCATGACTGCGTGGTGGAACATTAGGACCCCTTGTCTGGCCTGTTACCAGCATTTTGGTCAGTCCTCTCTAGTGCAGGTACTGGACAACTGAGAATAAACTGGCTAAGGAGCAAATTGAGAAACCAATCTCTATGGCTAGTATTTTACTAAGAACTTGTTTATATAGCAAACATATTATTTACTAGCAAGTCATTTAAGGATACAACAACAAAGAATTTTGTTAAGAAAAATTGGATTTATTTGGGATTATGAAAAATGTCTGCATTACCATAAATCAATCAGGACTTTGTCTACACACTTACTTGATTTAGGCTGAGATTCACAGAGCTAATAGCTAACATTTATTCATTACTGTTTTTCTTACAGGAAATCTGATATAGGAAAATTTAAGAAGGTCATTAGGGACAATAAGTGAATAAGGTAGATATTTTACTTAAAAAAAAAAAAAAAGGAATGAGAAATTGAATGAATGAAAACTTCCTGGAATATCACAAATAGTGATCCAGAACGTGGTAATTTAAATTATGGGGATAAATTACAAGAAAAACTGCCAGAAGTCAAAACAACATCAGATTAATTACTAACCTGAGACCAAATAGTGACGATGTCTCTTTGCCACTAGAGGGAAATGTATAGATCAATTTATAGACTGTTTGTCGGGAAAGTTTTCATTTTACATTGTAAACAATACGGGTCAAAGCCTTACCTGAATGATTTCTTTTCCAAATGGTTATATGTTTTAAAGCAGAGAATATTTAGAAATGAGAGATGGAGAGCTCATGGCATCTCAGTCCTTTCCATGATTAATTGCTATAGCTGCATGGAAATTAATTTCACAGAATGACAGAATGGGTCAGGTTGGAAGGGATCACAGTGGGTCATCTGGTCCAGGCTCCCTGCTCAAGCAGGGTCATCCCAGAGCACAGGGCACAGGATTGTGTCCAGATGGTTCTTGAATATCCCCAGTGAACTCAACAGCCTCTGTGGCCAATCTGTTCCAGTGCTTGGTCACCCACACAGTAAAGAAATTTTTCCTCATATTCAGGCAGAACTTTGTGTGCATCACTTTCTGCCCTTTGCCTTTTGTCCTGCTTGGCACCGCCAATAAAAGCCTGGCTACATCCTCTTGGCACCCTCCCTTTATATATTTCTAGGCTGTATTTGCTCCACTAGAGCTCACAGCCTCTGAACTTTATCTTACTTTTGCCACATTGAACTCACTTTCCTTTTCAAAATACAGAGTACTCCCCTTGGGACAGTGAGAAGGGCACACTGGCCTAGTGTCAGCTCAATATGCAGGGTTGCAGGATGCCTCTGCTCTTTTTCAGCTCTGGCATCAGCCATTGGCTGGTTCACTCAAGTAATCCCTCTATGACTTATTTAAGCATATAAATCCCCATGAAATATAACCAAGGAGAGTGTTTAAATAAAACTACCCCTGCAGATTATTTCCATCTGAGTAGATTGACACATTGAGCAAATTCTTTTAAAACATGTACTTCCAAGATAAGCTTATAAATACAGCTGCTTTTGGTGATCCTGGACATACAGCACCTTTCACTGACAGATTTTCTCCCAGCTCACCCAGGGAGCAAAAGGTCAGTATTCCTCCTCCTTGTTCACTTCCCCCACCCTGCTCTCCCCCAGGCTGCTGGGCTCCACACTTCACCCAGGCAGACACACTCCAGCTCCTGGGAACCCCCCATGTCACAAGGAATTCCTGCTCTGCACAGGAGTAGCTGCAGCCTCATCAGAGATACGGCCTCTGGATTGACTGGCAAGTTTACTGGATGAACTTGAGTTAGAAAGGTGTGCAGCAATACCTTGCCCAGGCTCTTATTTCTCCATCTTGCTCAGCTGAAATAATGTTAGACCAACCATATAGCATAAAGAAAGTTGATTTTGAAAGTTGAAATGGATTATTTTAAAGTCATGACTGTTCAGTAGGATCTGTTTTGAGAGTAATAGTTTTGGGATGCTTGAGGAGTTTATTTTATTTCATGCAGAAAATTAAGCCCGTTGACTCTGGGTTCTTTACCTTACAACACCTATGCTGGTTTTGGCTGGGGTAGAGTTAATTTTCTTCACAGTAGCGGGTCTAGGGCTGTGTTTTGGATTTGTGCTGAGAAGTGCTGATAACAGAGGGATGTTTTAGTTCCTGTTGAGCAGAGCTGACACAGAGCCAAGGCACAAGGCTTCTCACACCGCCGCACCAGCAAGTCGGCTGGGAGTGCACAAAAAGTTGGGAGGGGACAGCTGACCAAGGGGATATTCCGTACCATATGGCATTGTGCTCAACAATAATGTAGCTGGGGGGACTGCCCTTTGATGACTGGCTGGGCATCATTTGATTGGTGGTGAGGAATTTCACCTCCAATGAATGTTTCAATTTTTATCTCATCTTTCTTGGGTTTTACTTTTCTATCTCTTTGTTATCCTCCCACTCTGCCCTGCTGGCTGCCATTTATTAATATTGTTTTTGTTACTATTAATTATTATTACAAATTTCTTTTATTATTATTATTAGACTTTTTTTATATCAACCCATGAGATTTCTCACTTTCATCCTTCCTATTTCTTCCCCTATGTGGCCAGGGTAGGGGAGATGGGTGTGAGTGACTGCATGGTGTTTAGCTGCTAGCTGGGGTTAAATCACAACAGTATCACATCTTGGATTTTAATTGGTGAGAAAAGCCACTGTTAAGAAGAGCCCTGAAGAGCAGAGCCATTGCTGTCTTCTGAAGGCCACTGAAGCTGGCCCTGCTTTGAGCTGGGCGTTGGTCCAGATGATGTCCAGAGGTGTCTTCTGACCCAAACAACTGCCTAAGAAGCACTGCTGCTGCAGTGAGATGGAGAGCCTTACCACCTGTGAGCAGAAGACTTTAGGGCCTTGGTAACCCTGTAACTCCATAATGTGGCCACGTCATTGCTACAGACAAGCCGTCACTTTTGCAGTGAGTTTTCATAACCTTGGGGCTGAGCCTTGTCAGGTTGCTATCTCCCTTATCTGCCTGAAGCTTTGTTTTACTGAGTTTGGCTGTTGCAGCAATTTTTCTAACTAACTCAGTATCTACAGATAATTTATTTGTTTATCATTGCATGGTATAATCTTAGTTTTATATTGGTACCCACAATAAGCAGCTATTTCCTGTAGAATAAAATATTCATTAACAACTCTAATACAACGATGGAGAGAAACTTAGGTCTGATACAACAGCAGAGGCCTTGAGAAGCAGAGGCAGAGGGGATGGCATAGACAAAGACAGAATGTGGGATGATAAAGTACAGAGCTGCACTAAACTGTATTTAGGGAAAGCAGAACAAAGAAACAGTAATTCACCTATGTAGAAGGCATCATATCTATTAAATTCTGATGTAATGTGATAGTGTAGACCAAAGAAGAAAAATAAAAGTGTGTAAGTATGTTAGCAATCTAAAAAAAGTACCTCAGGTGGATCTCAGAAGGAGCAAGAAAAAACCAATTGCATCAATACAATCTTCCTCGCAAAGAGGCACTTCAGAGGCTGATGCCTTACTGTGTCACCCTCTTCAGCAGACCAAAGCTGCTGACTTCAGGAGTCAAAGGCGCAGTGCAAGGGTGACCATTACCTTGAGAAATAGGTGTCTACTAAGAACTGCAAGTCTTATGATTTCAGTTGTATTACAGAATCACAGAAATTATATGATTTGAAAAGACCTTTGAGATAATTGAGTCCAACCTGTGACCAAACACCACCTTGTCAACCAGACCATGGCACTGGGTGCCACATCCAGTCTTTCCTTAAACCCCTCCAGGGATGGAGACTCCACCACCTCCCCGGGCAGCCCGTTCCAATGCCCAGTCATCCTTTCAGTAAAGAACTTCTTCCTAATGTCCAACCTAAACCTCTCCTGGTGCAGCTTAAGACTGTGTCCTCTTGTCCTGCTGCTGGTTGCCTGAGAGAAGAGTTGGACCAATTACTGTAATTGAGAGTTTGTCTAAAAGAATTATCATTCTATTTCAGCAACAATTAGATCTAGACTAATAACAATTCTAGAATTAGATTGATACATTTTCCACTATAGTAACAATTTTTGTATTTACTTATATAAGTAAAGCTTCCTCTGTGTCCATGAACAATATTATGAGTGTAACAGACTCATCAGTTCAGTTCAACTTATTAATTGCTTAAGACCTTTAAAGGAATTCCTGAATCAATGAAGATTTCCTTAATACATAGTGTCACAGCAAAATTAAAATTAAAAAGCTTCAAAATCTTAAAAAAAAAAAAAAAAGCATATATTAGTTGTTGTGCTCACTTCTCTGATGGCTGTGAATTCCACCATGAGCAAAAAAATTTGGAAAATTAATTGCTTTTTCTGTTTTACTCTCAGTTTTTATCTGATAAATACTTCTATTCCTAGAAAAGAAATTAATTTAAAAGACCAAAGAAAAGGCATTGCAAATGTCCACATCTACCACAGGTGAATTCAAACCTTCGGAAGGGCAGGAATCGCCCTTGTTTGCTGTGGAAGCATAGGCTGGGGCCAGGACTGCTCTGTGCAAGGGCAATCAGGGCACCAGGAGAGCCCTAAGAGCCAGATCAGATTGTCAGACTTTGGGATGGGAAACAGAAATGTGAGGGATGACCCAAGGAAATACACAGTGAGACAGCAGCAGCACTTGGCAGCAACGCAGAGGATGTGTAATCCAGGCCTCCTGACAATGTCTAATGCCCTTTTCACCAGATAACAAAACCCCCTTCCAAACCAGAGCTAATGTTTGTTAGAGCCTGCTACATCTCCCTGGGTTGTGTAGGAGATCCTTCCCAGTCACCTTCTACACATCCCTGCAAGCCAGCACCTCAGACCTTCTCCCCTCCTGGCTTTCTTTTGTTGGAGCTGAACATGATTTGGCAACGTAGCACCAGGGAGATAATTTCTTTCCCTACAGAGTCGCCTGACAGCACAAAACAAGCTCTGGAGGAATAGAGAGTCCTTCTGCAAGGGCCACACAAAATCCCTGTTTGCAGTTACCTCAGCAAGTGTCACGTGTATCTCAGCAGCCCTCAACTCAGGGTGTCACCAGAAGGATGCTCGTTGGCAGTGTTGGACTGAGGCTCTCATCCTCTATTAAATTTTATGTTATTCTGTAACACTTGTACATATCCAGAGCTGTGACCATGGATGGAGCTGACAGGACTCCTGCACTGAGGAGTCTGGGATATTAGGAGGATGTGACAGCCACACCTGTGACACCTGCCCACGTATAGGAGTAAGTGTGTAATTAAAAGAGTGCTTTCACTTTATGATGATCAGTGTGTGGGGGACAGTGAGGTTTAATATAATTAGATTAAACAATAGTAAAAGGCCACTAAGGCTGGAAGATCAAAGCCCAAAACCTTGCTTAGGAGGTGCCTAATAAGTTAGCAAAAGGCCTAAATGTCTTTGAGTCACCTCTTTGGCATACATCATGTAACAACACTTTCACTACCTGACCACATGCTACTTTTCAAGAGGCTTTCTGCTCCATTCAAAGCAAAGCTGAATCTTTTCAACATTGGTATTGCACAATATTAGTGGGGAGAGGGTGTGAAAGGCAGGATGTGAGGGAGGACATCATCTGATATCCAGGCAAAGGGTGCCTATTTCAGCTGTAAAAGCAACAGAGGTGAGATTTTGAAATCAAAACATCTCCAGAAAGAAGAAAGAATGATGGTTCTTCTTTTATAATACATGTTCATAAATAAAACAAGATTATTGACAAATGAGTTCTAAGCCCATATGATTTAAGAGAAGTGAATTTTTAAATTGGCAGACATCCATTCATTTTGTTAGATTCAAATTCATGTAAACACGTAGCTGTTGCTGGAATTCAGCTTTCATTCTCCCTCTTAACTAGAAACAAATAAATCGATAAACTTGTACTGGACTTCATTGATGCCTTTTGGCCTGAGTTTGGTTTGGTAAATGAAGGGATATGGAAGAAACCAACCCTTTTTGTACCAAAATCATAAAAAAAGGTAAATAGCTGAAAGGAGCATCCAAGTGTAGACAAACTGAGATACCTCAAATTACTCCAGTTGTGAAATCCCTGACTAACCAGTCCAGCTTTTTATGATTATTATGAAGTTCTTTATGTAATGATAGAGAAGCATTATGTGCAGCAACTGATTGTTATGGTTCTTTGCTTTCTGGAATTTTGTTTTGGGGGAGGTTGACCCGGTCAGAAGCCAAACAAGGCAAACTAGTGCATTTGATTTATAACCCCTCACATTGCAGGTGTGGGAGAGCTGAGAGCAGTCACGTGTAGCTTCATCTTCCAGCACTGTAAAGCAGCTAGACTTTGTGGATTAAAGGAAAAAGCCTAGTTTTCAAAACGGTCTGCTCATTTTTTATTTTTTTTTCTGACATGTAAGAAGTTGAGAAGGCCTGTAGGCAACTTCATAAGGACTGCAGGAGCAGCACTGATTATGTGTCCCCAGAGAGGCCAAGAAAACAGAAAAGGGACCCAGGCAAGAGGCACATTTAAGAGAAGGTTTTCAAACTTCCCTATTACCTTTGGGATTGTTTCCATATTCTAAAGCTAAGAAAGAAAAACATGGACTTGGCAAAATAAATAATCTGCACTGCACAATACACGGTGTCTCAGGATGACTTGTGACATTTAGTAATACCGTATGTCATGAACAACCCTGAGGGAATAACCCACAGAAATACAGCTGCTTGAAAATTGCTTCCAAGACCACTTCTAAATGAACAATTAAATCAAAATTTTGCCCATTTTATAAGCACTGTAGCACAGAAAACAGTGTTCACAAAAGAGCTATTGCAAAAGGGAAATCTCAAAAAGATTCTTACTGGATATTACTTGGAAGGGATCATTTTTATATTTTTCATAATTTGTTATTTTAATTTTAGGATGGTTGTGACTAGGAGAAATTATTCCCATGATATAATTCCTTATCCTTAATTAGACTTAAAGTGATCTTACTGTCACAAATATGCAAGAAAAGCAAGTTTAGTATTTTATTTCCTCCAAATGGTCATATACAAATGGTTCTTATAATTATTTTCTCACAGATAAGCTGATTATACCCCCTTTAAACCTGATCTACAAGGAAAGGAACGACATTTGTATTATTCAAGAGAGTTCAGATGTATTTACATCTTTCTGGCCAGCACTGGTCATGTGTGTGGGGCACTATCCATAAACAGTAATAGGGAAAAATGGCTTTTATCACCTATTCTCCACTGTTAGTATATTTTTTTGAGAGACCTAGTGGAAAAAAGACTTTTCTTTGTATTGGAAATTTCCTTTGACAAATACTTTTTATTTTTTAACCATCTCAATATATTTATAATGTCTAGCAAGAGTAAAATTAGCATTTATTTGCCATAAATCTATAGCTGTAACATGTATGCTTTTGTGGATAATACTTCAGGAGAAACTGTTTTCTGTGATACCTGAGCCATGTACAGTATTTAGATATCTGTAATTAATGTCATATCATGAAAGGTGATGTAATCAAAAGCATTTATATACTATGGTTAAAGGAGTAATGGACTTTTACAAAGCTGTTTTTGTCAGTAGAATAAATGAGGAAACAGAATTTTGCTTCCAATTAAGATTTTATATCTTTATAATAAGCTTGAGCTACACTTCACCCAAATTTGAGGGACTGTTGCTGTGTGGGAAAGACAATGTCCATGGTCAACTGAGGAACTACCTGCTGGCTTTTTTCTCTTTCTGTGCCATCATTTACTTTCTAGCACAGGTTATGTGCTTGCTGCTACTATGCACTATTTACACCATCGTGAATGCAATACGATTAACATGCCAGAAGTGCAATTGCCATAAACCCAGATAATCCTTGCATTCACACTTTTAAATTCATGGAGAGTAATAATGATACACATTCCAGCATTATCTCAGATCTAAATTTTCATGAATTTTCATTATACCTCTCATCAGTTATATCCCTGTTACAGACCAAATAGCATCTTTTACATATGTATGCTTCCTGGAGACTGTAGAAAATATGCAGGAGAAAAAATGGCCCAAGCAGAGAATCTTGTGAGTTTGTGTTTGTGCAAAACAGATGCCCGGTCTGTTAGAGGAGGTCTTAAACATTACCTGAATAAAATACAGTGCAGAAAGTAAAAGATACAGTGCATGAAGTCAGAATGAGATTTATTTGAAAATTATAATCCGATTATCTATCACGTTTTCCTATTCTAATGCAGACTACATCTTTATTAATGTAGATATTTATGGGAAAAACACATAATCCCATCTTCAGCTATATTCTTACCAGATCTTACTATTGCACATATTTGCAGTGACCGATACCTGGATTCTGCTTTCCCCAGAACACTTCCTTTCTGGAGTGCTCCAGGGCCAGCACTGGTACTTCACTTCTGGCACATGGGTGCTTTCCGTGGCACGCATCCAAATGTAGTGAAGGTATCCTCCTCTGCTCTATCAGCCCCACCACCCTTTGTCTGCTGATGAAGGACTTTTCAAGGACAGGATGAATGCCAAGCAGTCAGCCTTTCAGGAAACAACATTCACTTCCATTGCTGCCAGTTAACAAATGGTGTTAGAGTAGTAATAGACCATAGTCCACATACTGTCCTGGCTCAATGGAATAATGAACCACCCCACAGCTGGAGATAACGTGTATGTGGCAGAATAATATTTTGCACACAAAAGAAGGATTTTCCCAACCTTACTTTAAGCATTTAAAGAAATGAAAATCTCCTCTCTAGGCTGAAGAGTACAAAATCTCTGATAGAGAAATCCTGCTATGGTGTGTGCAGAGAAGCAGAACCTCAGGGGGACTCTGAGGAGGTGAGCATTGTGCCACTCACATTGTGAAAATTGTTTAGAGCCTACTTCTGACAAAAAGCCTGCAACTTTTGTTTTGTGATTAAAAGCTCTGCAAAGGCTTTACTCTTCCATTTTCAAGTAAAATATTGCCCAGAGAGTTTGTGGACTCCCCATCCCTGGAGATGTTCTGGAGATTGGCTGGGGCTCTGAGTAACCCAGCCTAATGGAAGGTTCCCTGCCCGTGGCAGGAGGGTCGCTAGATGATCTTTAGGGCCACTAGCAACCCAAACCATTCTGTGCTTCAATGAAATACCAGTTCCTCTTGTGCTTACCTGGCAAGATCTGAACTCTTGCAAACACAGGGGGTCCAGGAAAGTGGAGTGTTTCTTCTTAGCACATTGCACGGCAGGCACTATGTCAAAAGGCTATTCTGACTGTATCTCTAGGGTTGGTGAGGAAAGACTTATGCCTCCCTCTTTGTACCTGCTCAGGGGATACC
Source organism: Hirundo rustica (assembly GCF_015227805.2). Taxonomy (NCBI): domain Eukaryota; kingdom Metazoa; phylum Chordata; class Aves; order Passeriformes; family Hirundinidae; genus Hirundo; species Hirundo rustica. The sequence goes on from NC_053454.1 coordinate 22,352,906, forward strand.
CAGCCACACCATTATTATGATAGAGCTCCCAGAAAAAAAAAAAAAAAACCAAAACCAAAAACAAAAACAAAAAAAAAAAAAAAAAAAAACAAAACAAAAAAAAAAAAAACCCACACACCACAACAACAACAACAACAACAACAAAAAAAAAACCACCAAAAAAAAACCCAAAACAAAAAAAAAAACACCACAACAGGAGGAAGTATTCTCTGTTAAAGATTAATTTGGTTTTTCCCAGCTTTTTAACATTGAAATAAGAAAAGAGGCACAGAAGAGCCTTTGCTCTTTGCTCTTGAGCTAATAAATAGTAATAATAATTTCTGGGAGAGCTATGCCCAAGTCTTTTCCACAGGTGTCCCTGCATCTTCTCAACATAACTTTTACCCTTTGGAATTTTCCTGCCTCTCCCATCTCGTGGCCCCTCCTCGCAGCCCTGGCTGCTGCCTGGCTCTCTGCAGCACTGGGCTGAGGTATGAGTGCCTTTGCAGGGCACTGCTCCCACTCCACTGCTCCCTGCCTCTGCCTAAGGCAGCAGCTTACCCGAGGACAGAGATTCCTGACTCATGAGGCACTTGCTTGCTTGGGCGCCAGGAGGGTGGGGAAGCCACTCTCAGGACCTTGCAGGGTGGAGCAGGGTGTCTGCCCTTCACCCTCACCCCACAGGCTTACAAAGAACCTCTTCTCCAGTGCCACTGAAGTGGCTCTTGGCCCCTTCTTGAAGGAACTTCACGCTGACCCCTGAAGATGGTGGTGGTTCTTCCTCTACAATCAGTCCCCCTCTGGGTCACTTTTGAGAAGTTTCCCTTTGTTACTCAGGGAAGTGCTGGTGTATGGATGTAGAGTCAGGACTGCACAAAGTTTTTTATTCCTTCTTAAACCACCTTAAAGGAGGTTAGAAGCTCATAACTGAGGTTTGAAAGGGTCAAGAGGAATCCACATAAAAATGCTCATACAAGTGTTTTATCAGAGCTTGATACAGAAGGATGCTAAAAAATCCTAATATTTATGAAATGAATGAGCATTTTACCCCTCAGTATCTTGATTCATACCTAAAAGTCTATGTTAGAAGTTATTCTACAAACAGCATCTCATAATGGTTTCAGTTTTAATGTAGACTTTAAGTTACAGTAGAATAAACACCTAAGCAATGTAAACATGCATGACCTGAGTCTGAGAAAAGGGGGAAAAAAAGTGTTGTTCTTTCTTGCAATATTTTTCCTTCAGAGTGTATTTTTTCCCCTAGTACTTAATCAAACAGGCTTCTTAATACTTTGGTGCTAAGTAATGGCTCCCCCATCAGAGGATTGTTAGACAGAAAACAACGAGGGTGTTTCCTTTCCCTCCTAATTGTTCCAATTTTTTTTTTAAGGTGAACCATAATTTGGCTGGGTACAAAATTCGAGCGTCAAAAGGAGACCTTTGCAAGGCCCATGGTGGCCATGGCTTAGTGGGATGGTGAGCATGCATGTTGTGGTGGCTTCACTTCTGCAACCTAAAGAGCTCTGTGAAAGCTGGGGGAACCATGCCACAGCCTTGCATTCAAGAGGAGTGTGGCAGTTCACATCACCCCACATTCCAGCTAACCTAGAAATATTCTGTCCAGTCTTGCCTTATGCAAACCCACAATACACGCAGCTCTGCAATTTGCTGCAGCACTCAGAGGAAGTGTTAATTCAGCTCGCAGAAGTGAGGAATACTTGTGCTCTCAAGACAGTGATATTCAGGCATGTCTCCAGAAATATATTATTCTTCTTAAGAAGGATATTCTCTACTACCAAGCTTTGAGATTTGCAAAGTGATAGTAGTATAGCCCAAATGAACAATTAAAATTTGGCAGACTACTGTTCGCTTCCCATTTAGAATCACAAGAACAATGTCAGTTTTATTTGATTAACATTCACTATCTGTAGTGATCAAAGGACTATGTCTAAAAAATTAGCATTTTAGAAGGTCTTTGATAGTCAGCAATAAAATTTTCATACTTAGCCTGAAATCATTCCCATCTGCATTCTTTATTTGCATATAATTTATGAAGTATCATTAATGAAATCAAACAGATAGTAAGCACACCTGAAGCATCATCCAACAAAGAATAGAGACTCCAGATAATTAGGGTAAGTGCTATTATTTTACTTCTCTGCTCCTTCTGTAATTAGCATTGTTTTTAGTTGAAAACAGAAAGAAACAAAGACTTTTCAGAAGATACTGTTTTAGTCTCACCTTATTTCACAATGTATTGTTTTAATCACACCTTATGCTTTGTAGGTGGCTTCTGGGCAAACTAAGTTTGACTCCCTTTAATGGCAGTCTACAATTAATGGCTTCATTATGTAGTTCATGTCCAGGAAATGAAAATTTTTACTTCAGACAGAGTTTTGCCTGCTAAAGGACGTATTCCTACATTATCAACAGAAATCAAAGAACATTACTTTTCAGCAGATACTTTTCTACTTAAGGAATTATGATTATTTATTGACCATTAGTATCCTGCAGAAGTCAGGGAGAACAAAGGGTAAGGAACAATTAGTGTAGAGAGAGTTGGCTTGAGCTAATTTCCAACACCAAGACTATGCAGTATAGAATATCCTTTTATGAATATGACCTTTATAGCATATTGTATTAGCCTACTAATACCACAAGGAATATTTTTTGCCATTTTAAAGAAGACTGTTAAGGACATATCCACCATTTATTACTTCTGATGGAAAATTGTATTTCAACAAATCCAATTGAAATAGAAAAAAAAAGTAGGTATTTCATACTTACACACACACACGAAAAAAGGTGTACAAAAAAAGTGTAAAGTTCATAGCTTTCTGATAGGGACTGAATGTTTTCCATTTGGAGTTACAGACCAGTTTTGGGAGTGATAAAATTTGCCCCTGCTCCAACCTCTCCTCTGATCCTGTCTGCCTGGGCATAAACGTACCTCAGTGCACTTGCAGGGATTGTGCTGAAGCCGCCACCTCCCTAAGCAGCCAGCTTGGCCAACATCTGCTGCAGCAGAGAGCTGCATCCATGGAAAATCCACAGGAACTGAGCACTGAGCTCAGGAGATGCCATGCCAGGAGGAGGTGACTGGCTGGCTTTTGCTTTACGTGTCCTTGCAGCTGCGGCTCCTCTGGGACCGCGAGAAGAGCGTATGCTGCCTGGTGCACGCGGGGCTCACCAAAACCTGGGGCTGCTCCTTCGCCAGGGTCCAGGGGAAGTGGTGGCCCCTTCAGCAGTGCTTGAAGAGAGGAGTCTTCATGTTCCCAGGATCAAGGTAGTGCCCATCCTCATGCATTTTTCTCAAACATTTCAAAACAGGAAAGGCCAACATTTCATCATAGTTAATGATGACTTGTCCTTCTCAGTGCTCAAAGTAACTGGTTTACAAAGAAGAGAACTAAAAATAGTGATAACAGAGCATGCACTTACACTGAGCAGCATTTACCTGGGATGTGATAAGAGGTGCTCAAATTCATGGGTCTAATAGGGACTACTTTCTATCTAATCAGCAATTAGCTGGCCAGTATAGAATGTTTGGCGTTAGAAATTAATGGCACTGTTTCCTCTTACTGAACTTTGGAGCAGGGAGATGAAAAGCAGAACAACTGTGAATGTCTCATTGTTTTGAACGGTGTAGACTGCATAGGTGTGTCATAAATGTATTCTTTCATTCACTGCACAGCTGAAACACTGTGCAACAGTACTTGTTGCAGACTGCAGTGTCCCACAGCAATAGTCACAAAGAAAGGAAACTGCTCACAGCCTCAGTCATCTATGAGACACAGATGGACAAAATTCTAAAATCAACATTGAAATCAAGATTCAAAAATATTGTGGCAAACCTAAGCGAACAGGTTTTCAGAAGTCAATTTTTCAAAGCAGCATACAGCATGAAAGCTGGCAATCACTCAATGATTTGCAGGAACTCGATAGCATCAGAGTAGATTATCTTACGACTTGTCCATTCTTGTATTGGCAAAAGTGGCTGTATTTCTTTTCTGAACTTAATGTCAAAAGCAATACTTAAACTTTAAGCAATATTTAAATAAATCTCATGTTTGACAAATTGCTCGTCTGCAGAAATAAAGTAGAATAGTCCCACAATGACCTGATGCAAGACTGATTGCAGGACAGTAGCTGAAGCTGAAATTGCAACAGTAGTGGGTTTAGATTTAGATTAACTGCCAAGGATTTCTGCAAGCAATCTGCAGGTTCTGTGCAACACAGTGGGACCCTGAAGTTCCAAGACAAGTTAATGACAACTTAACCTGCATGTCAGCTACCTACAGTAGTACATAGAATATGGAAAGACAGCAAAATGTGACTAGGAAAACACATCCAAATCTGTCTCTGTGGGATCACACCTGTCTCAACATTTTGTCCATTAGTGATACCACACATGAGATGAAGGGGGGTGGGGTTTATGCACTGAAATGTTTACAAGTTAGATACCTGCCCTGTGAAAAATTGACTCCTGCAAAGTGTGTATCACAATATGAAACCTGTATCAAAGAAGAATTCAAGTTTAAGGACAATTGGTTTTGAATAGTCACAACAATCCCACACAGACCTCCCAAAACTGGTTAGGCAGGTGAATCATGCAGGGCAGAGTTTACCATTTTAATTCAAACCCTTAAAGCATCTTGTCAAAACTATCAATATCTGTGATGATGTCACACCAAGTAGACAGTTGCCATCACTTAGAAGCACTTCTTCAAGTATATCAAATCAGGCTACTGAAGATGCAGGGCTAATAAAACTATCCACACATCATAAGGCAGGAGTACTGTAATTCTTCTGATCTTCAGTACAAAATACCAAAGTTGATGGATTTTGTAGTCATCAGAGATCATTTGGTCCATATGTTTGCTAGCCTAACAGCGACCCTTCTCTTCTCCTGGCTGAGGGCATGCACCCTGGGCAGTACTATCTGTGCTGCTGTGAGCTGCCAGCCCCTGGGAGCACCTTGTCCCTCTGGCAGCAGCTTCTAAGGCAGGTGTGAATGAAAAGCAATGTGTGCAGTGCCTGACAAGAGACTGTGAGAGTGCATCAGCATCCGCTGGTTAAGCCTGCTGCAGTAAGTAGCTATATGGGGATGATATGTATCAACCACATTTGTTCTAACTGAAGCACAGGATCTCTCCAGGCTTTGTAGAAAATCCTTCTGATGAAAAATGAAAGTCTTTTATGATTTCAGCTCATCAAATAGCCATCTCATTCAAAGCATCAGCACAGCTCTCCTATAAACTCCTGCATTATTTTCCATGCTTAAAGAGCACGTGTTGACTGGCAGTAGCTGAGACATGCTAAAAGCTGTCCAAGAAGCATGAAAAGTGGCATCAGATTGTGTGAGCCTTCAATAATCCACTAATCTTTTTGAACATATTCTTTTGTTTAGGCAGACTTTAGTTATTAGATTTGACATGTTCCACTTATTACAAAACTGATCATTATTATGTAGCTGGCTAAGCCTCAGTTTGAGGAAGGATTGATTTTTAAACTAATATAAAAAGGCTGTCAACTTTAGCAAGGAGGCTCTATGTTTCTAAGCATGAAATATTTTGCTTTAACAGTGTTATCAGAGATGATGCAAATGATAGGTACATTTACATAAAAGGGAAAATGTGTATACTGCGAGCACAAAACTGGTTCACAGGCAATGATCAAAGTAGAAATCAGTTTGTTTCTCTGTGAAACATTCACTTGTGGTCAGGATTAGATGACAGATCTGTTTTAGCAGGCATTTCTGTAAAGACAAAGGTAGAATCATAGAATCATTTAGATTGGAAAACACCCTAAAGATTATCAAATCCAACTGTTAACCCAGCACTGCCAAGTTCACCATTAAGCCACGTTCCTAAGTACCATGTCTACATAACCTAATAAAGTCAGGGATAAACTGCAGGGGAAGTATCAATTAACATCTATTTTGATGCATTTATGCCTTAACAATAAAATGAAAAAAACGTTAATATCAGAAATAAGGATGCATTTTTAATGTTAGTATTCACAGAACAGCCTATTTTTGCACAACTATGTAGTATTTGCTGTAAAATATACAATGTCCACTAGGCCTTGCAGAATTAATCAACCTTTTTTACAGGTTTCCAGACTATTAAAAAGCAGGCAATTGTGAAGTCACTGAAAATTAATTATTATCATTGGCTTTTTTGGTGAGCATCTCTAAATAGGGATTTTTAGGTTCTCGGAATACAGTTTCACTATTTCTTCCTGATGTCTGAGTTTTAATCACTGTTCAAGTCACTGAAAGTCTTTCAATTTCCATTAACAAAACTGAACTCATTACCAGGGCATAAAGATGCTTCAGGCCAGACTGCACAGTAAGGTCCCATTCATTTTCTGATCCTCCTTTTTCACCTATGAATGAATGCTGAAAATCCAGGAGGCAACTGTTTCCTGCCTGAAGAAGCGTCTGGGAGAGATTTTGAATTCATCTTCTAGGTTTCTTCATCTGAAGATCAGACCTCTAAAATCTGCTTATTAAATATGAATTTATATATTTAATTCTATTTAATTCTAAGTTGCCCACATTCGTTCTTGGTCACTGGATGCACAGTAGTCACTGATAAATTCAAATGATGTTAGTTTTAAAATGTGCACACATTTTTTGACAAGCTTCTAGTGGCCATGGCTGCAGGCCTTATACAAAACTGAAATAAGTCTAAATAAGTTATTATCTAGGTAATGAACTTGAATGACATTTTTAATCCTCCACTGATGTTACCATTTTATAATCAGATTTGCTTTGCTCTTCCACACTATGCATTAAAACAGTCACCTTCTAAGCCTTTGAAAGAATATGATCATGAACGCAGTCCAGCTCCTAGGATATAACACTTTTTCTCAGTCAGTCAGGCCAAGATAAGAACTGCAGTGAACCTGAGGCTTGCTGAATTGTCCAGTTGCTGAGATTTCAGTAGAAGATGGCTGCTTTATCCTTAAAGCAATGTGAATTTTCCAGCTAAAATGCAACTCTCGTGATGATAATGGTACCCAAAAGCCTCTGTGTGGTTTATCAGCACAGAGTTTATTCCACACTTAGACAATATTTTAAAAAAATTCGGGAAAGACTTTACTTTTGTACAGATGTGGGGTTCTGCTGTGCACTATAATGAATTCAGAGGGATTTTAATTTGCATACATTATCCTCTTATCATGCCTCTCCCCAAGCTTTATTAGCTTTAGTGCAATGCTGCCTGAATGTAGTAGCTAGACTGCTTTCAGAAGTTAGTTGATTAAAGCCAGTGGAAAAAATTACTGATTTTTGGAGTTTTGTTGGGTGTTTCCAAGCATATTTTTTCCATTTTGGCACTTGTGTGATTTTTATTGCTGACTGTGCTCACTAATACTATATTTAGTCTTTTACTCCAGGAGATTCTCATCAGTGTATTAGATATTAATCAGAATTATTAATCAGTAACTTGTCCTGCATCAGGACACACCAGAATTTGTACATGGAAAAATGCAAATCATTTTATTCACTCCAGATGGGAGATGGATTGTAAGGGTGAAAACTGACCAAGCAGCAGAAATGAAAGCTTTGCTTAGCTTTTTTCCGTCTATTTAAGCAAAATTGGTCAGCGTCTTATACTGACTGCAGAGGTGAGAGAATGTGAAAGTTGCTTGGTGACGAAAAGGAGAAATCTCTTCCTTCAGGTGCTGCTTGGGTGAGGGCTAGCACACCTTTGTCATGAATTTACTATCTTCAGAGGTATCAAACTAACTTAATCACCGCTTAAGTCCCAAGCCTGTCTGAGAGTTAAAATGCCCATAACATCAAATACAGCCCTGTGGGGGCTTGGTCTCTGGAGGCCATACTGATCTTTTATATCCCCTGCAAGGTGGGCTCCTGAACTGAGCCCAGGATACAGCCACAGTGCGAAGGACGCCAGTCCCTGGTCAGGCAGTCTCACGGGAGCTGCTGTGCAGGGGCAGAAACGCAGCTTGGGTGCTTCAGGCAGGAGGGAAACAGTCCCTTAACAACACTTCTGTGGCTCTGACACAGAGTGCCAGAAGACCCAGAATCACTGATTCTAGTTGCAAGAGGGCGTTGTCCATAAGAATGATTATTTGTTGTTTTATTGCAGTCTAGTGGTGCTCTGCAGGGCACCCTACAGGCACAAATTACAGTCCTCACTCTGGTCATAAAAGATCGCAATCAAAATTTCAAAACATATTGGGCGGAAATCCAGCGTTAGATCCACCTTTAGAAAGAGTCTCTATCAAAGTGCCCTATGCCAATTCACTGTGAGCTAAGCTCTCCCCACCCTGAATAACAGCACTAATTAAGAGAAGTTTTTGGCTAATTGCATTTCATACTGCCGCTTAGGTTGACCTAATTTGCGCTTGGCAGTCCCTGTAAGGAAAGTTAGTCAGTGAAGAATAAGACACTGTTGCAGTAAACAACTCAATGCAGGCAGTATCTGGGCAGTCTAAAACAGACATTTGTAGCTCTTCTAAGTTAAAAACAAAAAATGCTGTTTCTTTGTTGCTAATTTTATAAGCACGTTGTAGGGCAAAATTAAATGGCGTGTTTGTTGCAGCACAAATATTGCCGGAGATGTGTGCAGAAAAGTGGTGAATCATTTCCTGCTTGCTGCATTGTCGTTTCACAGCTTTCCCCTGGCGAGGGAATGATGATGCCACACAACCTCGGGAGCACCTCTGGGCGCGCAGATGTCGGGAGCTCCGTGTCGCGTCCCCTCGTGGCTGGGGGCTGTGTGCGCTGTGTGCTGGGACAGGCACGGGGACGGGACTGGGAGGAGCTGGGGAGGGATCGGTGCCACACCCAGCCTTGCCCGATCCTGCAAACCTGCACCAGGGGAGGGCAGGGGGCAGTGACTCGATGGTGCAGATGGCTTGAGGAAGCCCGCTCTTCCTTTGATGCTGCAGATAATAAATGGTTAGAGGGAAGAGGGAGCCTTAGATTCCTTTCTTGGCTTACCCGGCACGTGGATTCCCACTGCAGTGCAATACAGGGGACTTCAGCAGTCCTTACACCCACACAAAGGGTGTTGAAGTAGAGCCAGGAGTGTCCCAATTGCACTAGCGAAGGCCTAAGTCTGCAGGAGGGTCCCGACGTGTGTCTGCGCTAAGCTACGTGGAGCAATAAAGCTGTCACGCTCAGAGCAGCTCAGCGCTGCCTTTGCCGAAGCGCTGCTTGAAGATCGCTGGCAAGTACACAGTCCCAGAAACACTGCTTAAAAGAGGCCTGTCAAGGTCATCAACTCCAGCCTCCTTCTGGATGCACGACCACCGGTGCTGGTTGGTAGGTCTGCTGTGACTTTGGTCAAGTCCTGGAAGCACCCTGGGACTGAGACTTCCCTGCTTTCCCAGATAACCTCTTCCAGTGCTGCACTGCCCTCGTAGTGGAAATGGTTTTGTAATGTCCAGTCTGAATCTTCAGTTTGTGGTTATAGCTGCATGTTATATCATCTGCCAGCTCAGACAAGTTCAGCTTCTTCATTTGCTTCTGACATGTCAAAATCTTCACTAAAGTCAGTAAGTACTCCATCTAGCCTGCTCCTCCCATTAGTATACACAGTCATTTCCTCACAGACTGCAGTCAAGTTTGTCAAGGATTTACCCTTGGTTTATCTTTCCATCTTTATGTAACTGGAAATTATGCCCAAGATTCATGCTCCCTGGTTTTTCCAGGGCTGAGCCTTACTTGTTTACAGTTCCTCTTCCCAGGTCTTCCTTCTTGCCTTGACTACAGACAGATGTAACATTAGCCTTTTTCTGGTAAGAATAACAGCTTTCACTCCCACAGTTTCACTACTGTCTTCATCTCAGCAGTTGTTTAGTAACTTTTCTAAATCCTCTCACATGAATTGTGTTTTGTACGTGTTCTACAGACTCCTGACACTTCAAAATCATTCCTGACTGTTCAAGATACCAGTTTCCCCTTGAAGGACATGCCATCCATGTCCGTGACTTTCTTCATTTTGAAGGGAGCATCCTGGTTGGAACACAAGTTGAGAACCATTGAAAGGAAGGATAGTTATGCAGACAGAAAATTACCACAGACTGATGATAAACATTGGCTATCTTCTTTTCACTGAATAGAGGTTAAAATATTCAGCCTGTAAGATATGTTTCAAAACTTGATTATTTGTTCCATCTACTTTACTATGTCCTGTATTTTTCTTCTTTTGAGAGGAATATAGTCTGCTAATTGCTTTTGTAACCAGCTTGCCATAACATAATTTACACTTCTCTTTTGGGTACTAGCAACAGAATTTCATGAAAGAAGCATTTTCTAAATTACAGAATTTAACTTAATGGCTATTATGCTTTACTCAAGTTAAATTCTCTCTCCCAATATATAGAGTTTACTTAACATAATATAATTAATATTTTGGGCATGCCAAATGTGTATATATGCATTATATAGCTGAGTGTAAAAATCCAGGAAACTCTCCTTACGCCATTCATATATCACACAATAATAAGGATGATAAATAATTGAGTATAGGATTTTACATCACAGAAGTTGTTTTTTTATTAAAAAAGTGTTTCCTTAGTCTCTTAAGTCACAAATGTGGTCCTTAAATTTTCTGCTTGCTGTACATCTGATGTAAAACTTAGTCAAATGGTTGCTTCATTCCTATACTCCTTCTGATAGCTGAAATCTATACCTGAAATGACAATATTAAAAAATAAAATTGCAGAAGTCAACAAGGAGAATCAATTATATTTACCTAGGTTGTTTTAGACTTCTCTCTGACAATTCAACCATTAAATCAGTTAATGGAAATAAATTAATTGTATGGGAAAGTCTGCCCTGTGCTTTGTATATTACCTTAGCTTTAAGTGTGTGCTGTGCAAGTTACCAAAAATTAACTGCCACTGTTCATCCTTCAGAGCTAGTTTAGTCAGATTTGGAGAGTTCTCCTCTCTGGGCTCCCAGTCAGCTGTCCTGCCCTCCACATGCCTTTTCCAAGGCACAAAACATGAGATCATGCCAGAAGGAAAACTTCCTGTGCAGCATAATATGAGGAGAGCCAAATATTTCTGCAGTGCTGTAGAAGTTGCACATGCAGTATGTGTTGCATGGACATGGGTGGATTAGGGATGTGGTACTTACTGGAACGTAAATGTTCTGGTTTGTGCCTGTTCAGCATCTCTACTGCCTATACACCTGACAGCCTGTGCCCTGATCTAATAGTTGCAGCTCCCTAGAAGTAAAAACAGCAATTGTACAAGAAAAAAGATGAAGCCAGAGACTGAACAGCGAATAGGAATTTCTGACAGTCAGTACTGGATGCGTGTGAGGAGGGAAGGAGAGCGTGAGCAAGTCAGAGCCTCTCAGAGTCTGAATGTACTAGCCCAGTTTTTCAAAGAGGCAGAGCTCATCGACTGCACCCATGCATCCACCCTACTCTTCCTGTAGGATGTAATTCTGTCAGCTGTAATAAAAGGAGAAATTAAACATTTTGCTGTCCATAATCACTGTGTTCAGATAATTCTTAGGTTTCTATCCTGTTGGCTTCTTGCAGGATTGACCATTTTTCTTTTTCTTCTCCCTAAAGGAATGATGTCCAGCTGTTATCCTGCTCCTTTTCAAGATGATATCAGGTGAGTGCACAGCATTCCCCATGCCAGAAGTCTTCCTTCCCTGCATTATGTAGGTTTCATTGTCAAGCCACAGACAATTACTTTAACTTTACTTGTCAACATGCAGGCACACAAGAACTCTTTACCTCCAAAACTGTCTACTCAGCACCATCCTCTGCAAACTTTGCCCTCCTTTCAGCCTGTCTGGAAGAAATGGATGGGGTGGAAAGGAGACAACAAGCTCAGTCGCAAGCTTTTGCTTTCAGAGTTGAGCTGGGAAGCTCTCCAGAAGGATATCTTGCACAGCTGGAGCTCTGGGCTCCAAAAGGACTGCTTTGAGAGCTCAGCACCAAGACAGGTGGCCGGAGAACAGGTACTTCAGAGCCCTTGTGTTTCTTTAGCAGCAGTGAAAGAAGTAGAACCCCTGTGAAATGCACAAAGCAGTAGCCAGGGTACAGCTAGCAGCTGTAGGACATGCTCCATGGCCTGTATTAGGTGACCACTCTCACAGCACTGAAACAGATCCATCACCCGTGCTGCTACTCAGCCCCAGGCAACAGCAGAAAGGCAAATGTCCAGAATTTACATACCCCAAAACAGTGCATATCCATTCTTTTCCTATTACCTAAAACAAAGCTAGATGATTTGTGTTAATTACAACTTAGATAAAATAAATTTACAGATAATTCGCATGCTGCCTTTTGTATGGCAGCATGTGAATTAGCTTGGCATCCAATGCTGACCTGACACATCCATACTGGTGGTATGAAGTCGGAGGATCTATTTGCAGAGTGGTATATTGCTTGAATTAAGGGCACAAGGGCAGGGAAAGAGGCCATGCAAAATCTGACTCATTTACCTATAAATCAGTTTATGATTGCGAAGATATTTATTTACTGATATTGGGACACAATCAGTAAGAGAAGCAACAAGAACAAGTGATGGCAAGACTGCTGTATTCCCAGGAAAGGTTAAGGTTTGTGTTGATACTCTGACATACAGGAATGAGCAAATTTGTTTTCAACAACTTTTATTCCAGATGATTAGATGGGGTGAGACAGGTTTGTTAGTAGCAAAGCATTTATCCTCTTTGCAAAAACAGTGCACAGCATCTATTAAATGTAACTGATCAGACACACCCTCTCGGAGATACATCCTTCCTACTCTTGTAAGCCAGTAAAATCTACATTTTCATCTGAGGCTAATCACATGAACCACGCTGGATGCTCAGAGCCAGCACCTCACCACATGTAAGCCAGAGTAGCGCCTCTCAAGGCAGTGGAGCAGCGCCAGCTGTGCTGTTTCAGATCAGATCTACAAACCTCCATGCATGTGTTGGGCTGTGTAGGAGCAAAGTTACCTGTTTACAGAAGTAAGCCTTCAAAGCATGTAGAAAACATACTGTGCAGAAAGTTTACCCTTGTCAGGAGTCATGAATCCAGGGGTCTTTACATGGAGAGCACTAGCTCAATTAAGAGCAATGTATTCCACTTAAACCTGGGGTTTTACTCTCTAGAACTCAGATATCTACACTAATATCTACAATTACTCTTTTATGTATTAGAATGACTTTTAAGCAGTTACAAATAGAAGAACCATTAAACATAGACTATGTTGTCTGTAAAACAGCTTTCCATCTAAAAAAAAATTGTCTAATAGGCACTATAGGTATAAATGTTTATAAAATGCTTATATAAAATGATATAATATTATTGAAATTTAAATTGCTTTAGCACATTGACCTGGTCTTCTAATCAAATGTAGCCAACAAGACACACAGTTCAAAAGAATTGTCCTTTTTATATGTTAATAATTGTGGGGTTTCCAGAACAGCGGCACAGTTTAATGGAGACCCCTCCCAGCTCTGCTCTCCTTGAGTTCAGATCCAGAAGAAGGCAGAAATAAGCCACAAGTAAAATCCTTTCTTTCAGAGATTGTCCCTGTGCCTCTCAGGAAATGCACAAACCGTGGGATAGCACACTAGGGAGAAGTTCAGGCCTACCTCCATACCTAGTTTAAAGCTGGAGCTGCATTCACCAGCCCAGAACAATTCCTCAGAGAATGAGAAGCTCATCTGTTGTATTACCCAAGAGTTTACTGATCTAGGATCACAAAGCAACACTCTTTGACTAAGGCTCTTGATGGCACTGAGTTTATTATCTAAAAACTTTGAACAGAGAAAAAAGCATGTTTGCTTCCACATGTGTTAATATACAGCCATTTTTAAAATAGTATCCTCCCAAGACAAGCAAAGTAAACCAAGACTGAAGTTCTCAGATTTAGTTATTATAGTCTCTGATCTGCTTTTAATTTGTTTTCTGTAATAATTGATCTCTAACAACTTAGGTAACGAGCACAGGTAAGCTACACAGTATTGTTATGGTTTGGTAAAGGCAAGCAGCTTTCTATTAGGAATGTTGTTTGTGTATCTTTTTCAGAGGTTGGCCTTGATTTCTTTGTTGCCTCTGGTCTACTGCAGTGTCAAGGACTGGCAGTTCCCAAAGAGCTGCCAGTACAAGAAAACATAGCTGCCTCTTTCCACGGGTTCAATCATGTACCTGAATTTCAGAAAGGAAATGATGGAAGGAAGAAGCGATAGAAATTGGATTATTTTGCTTTCACTACTGTTATATCTAGTAATCAGGCAATTTATCAATCCTCCTTGCCAAAACCTATGTACTTAAACTTTGAAAGTATTATGTAACAAACCACTACGGTTTTTTGGGCCATATATCGTTTGCCTGGAAGACTATAAGGACTAGAACATTAATGCTTCCAGGAAGTTGATGCAATTTGTGAGCTGTGCTTGGGCATGAAACCTCAGTTCTCCCATTTGAACAGTGTGCAGGGAATCTCCTGTTGCTCAAGCTCCTGCCCTGAGATGCAGAGTCCGGGCAGCAAGGGCCATCCAGGCTGTGCTTCCCTGCTGAGGATTTGTCCCCGCCGAGCAGTGATGAAATGCAGTGCAGTGCAGCCTGCCGCTTCTTGCAAATCTCAGACACTCATATTCACAAGGGACGCAAATGCAAGCTTCTAGTCATAAAGGGACCTAATTCTGGTAGCTTTGCACAGAGAACTGAACTTTCCTCTAAACAGTAGCAGTAAAATAAAGGCAGTAAAGGGCAGTAAAATAATGACTGATAGCAGTGTTGCCTTTTAACAGCCACAAGGCTGTAAAACAGTCCTTAAAATAGTTTGCGAGATGTGAGCCTCAGTCAGTAAGGGAAAATATTCAATAAGATCTTACAAAATAAATTATTTTGTTGGTTTACTGTCATGGGAAACAAATACTTCCACTAAATCAGAGGCAAATTTATACTTGGAATCTTACCATAGAGTGGTTTGGATTTGAAGGGACCTTGAAGATCATCTAGTTCCAGCACCCGTGATATGGGCAGGGACACCTTCCACTAGACCAAGGTGCTCAGAGCCCCCCATCAACCTTACCTTGAACACTTCCAGGGATGGGACATCCACAGCTTCTCTGGCCAGCCTGTTTATGTACCTCACCACCCTCATAATGAAGCATTTCTTCCTAATATCTAATCTAAACCTACTCTCTTTCAATTTAAAGGCCTTCCCCCTTGTCCTGTCACTGCATGCCCGTCTACAAAGCCCCTCTCCAGCCTTTTGTAGGCCCCCTCTAAGCGCCAGAAGGCTGCTATAAAATCTTCCTGGAGCATTGTCTTCTCCAGGCTGAACAAGCCCAACTCTCAGCCTTTCCTTTTAGAAGAACTGGCCTATCTTTCTGATCATCTTCATGGCCCTCCCCCAGAGGTCCATTTTTTCTTAGGTCGGTGTCCCCAGGCCTGAACACAGTACTTTGGGCAGGTTCTCATGAGAGTGGAGTAGAGGGGCAGAACCACCTTCCTCAACCTGCTGGTCACACTTCTTCTGATGCAGCCCAGAATACAGTTAGAAGGTACTCTGCATAAATACCATGGCCTTTCTTTGTAGCATATATAGCAGACAGACATTTTAATGAGGACTATGATGACAAAGAAGAAGACAGCCTCTCACAGAAAATCTTAGAAGTGCACAGGTCCTAACAAAAGGATGTTTGTGAGATGAAGGCATTTTGAATGTTTCCTTAATCCATGAGAGCGGGGATACGCGGGAATGTCATGCCAGGGCTGCTCAGGCCATGAATCTCATTTCAGTGCTTCCTTTTGGGACCAGCCCAATACTGGTATTCCTCCCACTGCAGCACCCAAAAGCAGGAGAAGCAGTTCCGGGGTTGGGGCTTGGAGAGCTGGTAAAAGACAAAATGCACATCATCTGTGCAAGCAACTTTACAAAAAAGCTAGAATATGGCCTGAAATAAGTAGGGTAAATGAACACCATTAGACCTGGTTGGAGCATATGATCCCTAATTACCACTTCCAGAACACTTTGATGTCCTTACAGAGAGATTATATGAAGTTCAAAATGACTTGTTAATAAGTAAGATTTTCAAAAGTATTTGAATAATGAATGAGTTCCAGAGACCACTGAGTTAGGTAGCTTTGAAACCTTCCCCTCAAGTTAATAAATGTATGTCCCACCACTTGCTAAAAAGCCTTTCTTCTGCAGTGGCACAGTATTACTTGCACACATTTTGTAGCCGTGTTTTTGTTCTCTGACGAACTGAAAGCATAGCCTCAGTGTATCACTCTGTGTGTTGTGCAAGAGCACATTTGGAATTTGCATTTTTCAGATTACCAGACAATAAAAAAACCCTCAGATTGCACAGATATGCACCACCCTTCATTAGAGGCAGCAATATTCTCTCCCACCCAGTCCTGCCCAACCAAGACAATATTGCACATACACCTCCAGACAATGAGCCTACCACACCTTTTGCCTCTAATTAAAATTATTAAGTTGAGATGGAAATAAATGTATTTCAGTCTGTGCTTGTTAGCCAAATGTCTTGATAAAACTGAACATGTTCTGCTGCTGCCCACCATCTGTCCTTATAAATACTTTTTGAAAACACTGAACAGGAAAACAGATTTGTCATTACTGACTTCCACAATTTTATGCCATGCCCTCAGGTTTTTCTTTATGCAGACCAATAGAATCCACAAAATAGGATAAATTTTTCTTCTATTAAAACAATTTTGCACTCAACACCTTTCAGTAGAAAAGATTCAAACCTAATGCATGTAGAAAGCTACGCAGAGCAAGGAGGCTGTCCTTACTGAGAACAGTATTTTGGAGCAATCTTCCTTCTCCTGTGTCAATTCATTCCTCACATATTCTCAGTTCTTTCAGTGCTAGATAAGCTCTCATGGAAACACTGTGGCTCCCTGTCTTAAACAAAGGAGTTACTTTCATTGCTCAGCAGCCTTTGAGGCATCAAAACAATGTACATCTTCTCAGCTTTCCCTTGTTGCTGAGAATTCAGACACCTGCAAGAAAATATGCCTTTTCCATTACTGAGGTAAAGAAAACTTCCTAGACAACCATAGCATCTAGTCCTGCCATGATTCCCAGTATTTTGCCCCTGATACAATGAAGAAATCCCAGCTGATGCAACACAGCAGCCCAGCCACTGATCAGTATGGGCTGCCAAGAAGGTCGATGCTCTTTCTTATGCAGACTCCCCACTGAATTTTAAGTGCTGTAGTCATCCCCAGGCTTCCAGAGAGCTGCTTTAACTACTGTGCCATAGGTGCCCTTCTTAAAAGCCTCACCTCAGGTACGATGTTATAGTCAACTGGTAAGACAAAGGAAAATGGACTTTGCCTGAGGCTGGTGGGAATCTCCAGAGAAAAACAGGAATATCTCCTACTGCTGCAGGACCAACTGGTGAGCTCTCTTCCCGCAGATTATTCCAATTTTTCCGAACTACTCTTCTTTCTTATCACAGGAGCTCTTCCCAACAAACAAGTGCAAATTACTGTTTATTCACAATGGGTGTGAATAAACAATACCAGATACAAACATTATCCCATCACAAGATGAGAACAGGCTCTCATAGGTGCAGGCATTAAATTCCTCAGGGCTTGAGTTCAGGCAACACAGAGGCCACTCTTTCTTTGGCAAATTTTGGTGAGATAACTGATGCATAGTGTGAAGATTTCTGGAATACCAGGACTGTTTAAGAAAAGGCTGCTCAGTTGATATTAAATCGGTTTAGGAGTGTTGCCTAATCCCATGGCATTCCAGGTCATGTGAAGCCAGGGCTGCTTGGGAAGGAGCAGCAGTACTTTCTCCTCCTCAAACCAGTGAAAAGTTCTGCTTGCTGCCAGAAGGGACAAGAACAAGAATAGGACAGAAAAGTCTCTAATACTAAATGCAAGAGTGTGGGGTTGTTTTTTTTTTTTTTTTGGAAGTATAGAAATACAAGGAGGTCACAAGAAATGGCAGCAGCAAGATTTAAAACTATAGCAGTAATTTCTAAAAGGCTTCTAGACAAAGCATGCACAAAAAAGGGCCTTTTTTCAGTCTTCTCTAAGTTAAACTCCATTTGCAAATTCTCTCTAGAAATTCCTTAGGAGTAGGCTTTCTTCTGCAATTTATGGTCCCATCCATTTCAGGTTAGACTGGAAATATTGAGAAAGAGGCTCCTGACTCACTAACAGCCCGATCTTTCTCAGGCTATTGACTCCCTCGTATTCAAATCCACAAATTTCTCAGGAAGTACAGATACATGAGTCTGAGGATGTTATCTTGTAAGGCAGAACATTAGACTGGCTTCAAAAGTCAGAAAAAAAATTTTGCATCATTGCCAAGGCTGTGTCTATGACAGCCAAGGTGAGAACAATGAGGAAAGGTGAGGATGAAAATAGGCATTTTGTTGTAACTGGAATTTGTTTCTGTTTCCTTATCAGGAAGTTTTGGAAGCTTTTTTGCCCCTCCCATCTTTGTGTTCAGTTACATTTAAATTACATAGTTAAGTGAGTATCTTGAGCTATCCAAAGCTTTCTGGGCAATGGGAAGGAATTATATTGAATTAATGTCTGGGTTAATATGACATTTTTGGGAAAGTAAGTGCATGTGATATTCCAAATACCACTTCATACACTCCAGTAACTTCACACTGTACCTTATTATTGCAGCATATGGCTGTCTCAGATGATGTTGAAAGTTCACAGTTTACCCCCCAAAATCTCAGTAAATAGACAGGAAACTTTATTTCAAAATTCAGGGGTGGGGAAGGGAAACAAAAACAAAACCCAAAAACCTTATCCTTACCTTCTCAAATGACTGAAGTTCTGGAGTACAGAATGAGAGAAAACTGTATGTTTGCTTGTTGTGAGAGGGAAGAAAATAATAACGTGCCTACAGTTACTTTCTTACTGGAAGAAGAAGAAACTAAAAACTAAAATTGAGCAAATTTCTTCACAAGTTAAAAAAGGAAAATTAATACCATAAATGTTTCCTTTTGTGTCTTACAAAACAGTTTAAAAATCCATTCTAATTAGAGCTGTGGTTCCAGCTTTTACATGAGCAGTAATACAACTGAACTCCTGCATAATTTCTTTATACTTTTGCTCTTTATTGCCTCTGAACACTCAGCATTTTACTTTTTTTTCAAATGAGCATCATTAAACACATGTGACTCATTAGTAATGATGGCTTAGTTTGGGGCAACATTGGTGGTTTCCACTCCCAGCTTCCTGCTCTTGCTTTCTCTTGGTAGTTACTTATTCCTCTTGCTTCTGGGGTAGCTCAGCAGCACACAGTGCTCCGTCACAACTCAAGTTTGGAGGAAACCAGGATCCATTTCAATTTCCCCTAGTACACCTAGCTCTAATTTATGGCAGCTCAGCAAACTGCTCCTGAGCAGCCACAGCCCCCTGCAGCAGAGGCAGAAGCTGCTGAGAGAAGAGCAGGGCAGATTTCCTGGCCAAGTTCAAAGGAGCAGGTGAGGTACATTAGTAAATGCCATGTGTCGCATTAAGGAAATTTGAGGAGTAATGTACTCAGTGAGAACAAAGCAGACCTTGGCAGCAATCTAAATATTTGGAGGGTGGGGGATGGAGGAAAAGAAGGTGCTACAGGCCATAAAGAGTTGTTAGATCATCATTCAGAACTGGAAAAAAAATGCTTAAGGAGGAATCCCCAGGGAGACACAAAATTAACCTTTGATAATACACTTATAATTTCCCAGTGTTTTAAAGAAAGTCCAGTTAAAAGAAAAGACATTACTGCTTTAGCAGGTACCCCAGCCCTTTGGCTCAAGGTATACTCGTTTTGAAATGGCAGGGGTCAGTACACAAAGAAAGCATCTGGGGACGTTTCACCACAACTTTCAACATATATTACTTGAAATTGCTTCTCTCAAAGATCATGTCCACAAAAATTCTCCTTGTCCTGTAGCAAAGTATAAAACAAAGCCATGGTCCTCTGGCTTTGTGACTTAAAAAATGAAGTGAAAGAAGTAAGATTGCTTAGCTTGTCTTCTAGATGTAAAGAATTAAATCCTGTCTTTACATGCAGGCTGAAAAGTATTATACAAATGAAGAAGGGAACATTCCTTGGAGATGTGGCTGATTATTTTCCTAACCTGATGTATCATCTTCAGCCTAGATGCTACCCTTAGAAAGAATGTGGCCTTACAACATTTTACTTTGCATATCCAGTTCCTTTTTAAGAGTCTTTGTTTTCTTAAACTGATATTTGAATTGTATTCAGCACTTATTTCCTGACAAAACAACTGTGTATTGGTACAGGAAGCCGCACAGGTGACAGTTTAATTTACAAAAGAATAGCAGAATAACTTCTGCAAATACCACATTAAGAATTGATTCTCTAAAACAAAGCAGGCACAGCTTTGCTCTTACTGCCAAAAAAGGTATTTGCCTGTCCTGTATTTCATTCTGGTTTTCCTGAGGTAGTTTTCCTAGGAAGTTCTCAAGGTCAGCAAGTAAATGTGTGTAGTCAGTCTTGTGAAGTTACAAAGAATATTTGGTAGTAGGCTGTAGGCTTCTGGTTCACCAGCACAAGTTTAGGTAGTCAGAGACAAGGAGGTGTGACGGTAGGTTGGCAGATCTTGTGCTGGAGTAGCACTGTCTCTAACAGCAGGGCTGGTGTCTCCAGGGAACCACACGGGCCCAAGCACCACAAAGGCTCATTTAACATTACACACATTCAGCATGGTACGTCACCTAAGAACATTTGTAATTGGGGCTGGGCTTCTTTAAGGAATTATAAAATTCTGCCTCAAGAAGAAAAACGCAATATTTGAGACTGCATTTTTCAGTGCTGAATCATCTCAGACAGAGTCAGAAGAAAAGATTGCTGTCGAGTGCCTGTATATATTGTAAGTTAGACCTGGTCTTGTAAGTATAGAGCAGCCACTGGATACCACAAAAAGGGAGCCAATGCTGCATGCCCTATAATCTGGTTTTTGATAAATCCTGCAGAAAACTGTTAAAGCAAACACTAGCAAATTAGCTCATGTGAGAGAGGGGAAGAAAGACCAGAAATGAAGCACTACAGTGTAGAAGCACTACATGTTATTGATAGATTTGCTGTCATGAAGATTGCATTGTCTCGTTTTTACCACCAGTTTCTGACTCCCAGCCACGTGTATGTATAAGGTATGGGGGATTTGGTCTGGTAATTTTTCTGTTCCTCATAATCTGTGTTCCTTTGTGATTTTCACTTTGTTTTTGATGTCATACCAAATACATCTTGTTCTTCAAAGTATAAGAAACTGGCAATAAAAATCATTTGGGAGTGAGCACTGGCAGGCTCACCTGGCAGAGAAACTGGCTTTTAACCTTGCCGCAGAGGGGAGGAGAGGATCTGGTTGAGCACTCTGCAATGCTTAGTGAACATACTCTGCAGTAGGTGAAGCTGTGCTGAGCCATGGGACAGCTGGAAAACTCCACGGCAGCTGAGATGTGAGATATGGCAGCTTCTGTCTGCATCTCCACAGTGTGTGACTGCAGGACAAGGTCCACAATCACGTTTTGCTCCCACTCTCAAATTCTTCCTCTCATGAGCAGCTCCACCATCTTTAAGTGAATTATTTGCTGCTACTTCCACCAAGCCCCCCTAATTCTCCATTTAACAGAGGCACATTCCCTGAAATTTTCTTCTGGTTTCCAGCTTATTTTAAGGGATAAAGCTTAGGAGATAAGAAGAAAAGGCCCATACAGTCAACTTCCCACTATTCATGTCACAGAGATGTATAATGGTGAATTGCTTTAAATGGGAAGTTTAATGGAAAAGGACTAAATTGTTTTAATGGAAAGGGATTTTTAGCTCAAACATAACAGTGTGTAAGTGCATAAGCTGAAAGGTTCAAACACAGCCAAGCCCACTGCAGATCTCTCCAGCCCAGAAGGAAGAGGCTGAGGAACTCTTACAATGGCTCATCCTCGTGGTGCAGTCAGCCTTTGATAGCTGCTCTTGTATAACACCACTTCTGTGGCAACAAAGAGCAGACACAAGTTTACTGGAGATTGTTAGCTCAGGCTCGGTCCAGACCTTTCTGGACCAGTTGCAGCCCTACACCAGCCAGCTGAGGCACTCCTAAAACCACAGTTCATTTACTAAATGACCAGGTAACCCATTCAGAGGCACTGGAGCTGGCTGATCAAATTTACATCACATTCACATCACATTCAATGAGGAATCTCTGCGTGGATCACAGACAGACAGTGTCCACAACATCTTTTGTATCTTTACTTTATAGGAGAAACTCCTTTTCCGCATTGCAGCCTGGACTTCCTTCTGTAATCTTTACAGGGGGAATTACACACACAGCTGGTGTACAACTGCTACCTACAAAGGACCCATATCTCAGTGTAAACAAAGAACAAAAGAAATTGTTTAGCTGTATAAAGTGACAACATAATGAACAGATTCTCTCTTCCTGTACATTCATTCCTGAGTATCTGCTTCAATTTGGAAACATTTATGGTGTTGAGAATGTTTTTTAATTGTTCCACAGCATCTGCTTCTTTCGATAAAAAATAATAGCTGGCCACACTCCATATTGATTCTTTACTCAAGCAATGTTGCAAATTTAAACAGGAATTGGGGAAAATGCTAGGGAACAGAGAGCATAGATGAAAACTCAATGGCATATGATATAATTAGGCCACAGCAGCACCAAATCCAACACAGACTTAGAAGGTTGCTCCCCCAGACCAACAGCAGGATGCTGTGCTAGCTAGCAAACCACAGTGTGCAGGGAAGATGAGGCACCTCTGAACGGCAGTGCTGAGCAGGGAGTTATGTCAGTGCAAAACCCTGGCAAGGAGACACCTAATTCCTGCCATCAGCTGCCTAAGGTAGGGCAGTGCCAGACTTCCCTCAGAGGTGCACAGTGGAAGGACAATGGTAATCATCACAAGTTGTAGCAAAGGAAATTCTGTCTAGATATGTGGACAAAAATGTTCACAGTGAGACTAATCCAACACTGGAAGAGATTTCCCAGTGAAGTTGTGGAGCCTCAGTTCTTGCAGATATTCAAAGCTCAGCTTCATGGCCCTGAGAAACTTGATAATAGCTTGAGGAAGAGGTTGGATTGGACGACACCCAGAAGTCTCTTCTGACCTACATTGTCCTGTGTTTTGGTGGACTCCTGTCCAGACTCTGGGATGCTCATGGAGAAATGCAGTTAGGAATATTTGTTTATTTGGAACCCATCCCCAAGAAGTCTCTCCCAAAGAAAAGTCATGTAACCATCTTCTCAAAAAGGAAAAAGCAAAAATAGCAGTTTCTTTTAAAACTCGTGACAGTGGTGATGCCAGTACCCAAGTACTGCATGATATCCTGCTTGCACTTGCCCAAGAAATGGCTATCCTTAGTGACCTGAGTGGGTCCAAACAAGTACAGGGTAGCCATCGAGAAACAAGGATCTGAAGAAAGGCTCAGGGACATGAAGGAGCCTAGGCCTATGGGAAAGGTTAATGTCTCTTTCCAAGAAAAGTCTCCAATCTTCAAATCTGGTTCTGGACTGTCTTTTGCATGGGCTCAGATGGAGAAACAGCCATGGAGATGGGGATATGCCAGGCTTTATTTCCTTCCCAGCTCTGCTGTAGCTCCCAGGCTGCAGTCACACTGCCCCTAGTTGTTCCCTTCCTGGCCCTTTGACTCATTATAATTTATTCTGCCAAGATCCAGCTTCAAAAACAAGCTCCAAGTTTCCTCCCCTCCCACACATGGGCTGCTTATGAGGCTCTCTTGGGAAAATGTACACTTGACCTTCTCCAGACTGAGGAAGACCTAATACTGAGGTTACCCTGGGCAGGTACCATCAACCACCGTGGGGCATTAACTAAAAAAACCCCACATGGTTTTGCCATCCCCATTACCTCCTCCATCATAATCAGGGCCTGTTTTCAAAGAGCTCGGCCCTTGCTGAGCTCTGCAGGCAGCCCAACACCATCTATGGTGTTAGGTGTGCTTTGGGAACAGGGAAAGGGATGAGCCCTGGGGGAGTGGGGTCGAGAGCAGCCAGTTTCCTGTATCCTGCCCTTCCCAGCGCCTGGACACAGAGCCACGCAGTGAAGCAAAGCTGGAGGTGCCCAGTCCATGTCAGGACCTCCCTGTGAGCACAGGAAACCCCAACCTTTGGGTACAGATGCACAGGGTCTTCTTGGATTTCTGATTTGAAGACAGGTGGGCGTTCAACGTGCCCTATGATACAGGTAATTTACACACCTGCAGCTTCTTTGGCCTTCAATGCTCATATCCAGTGCTCTGCTTGAATCACATTTTGGTCATTGTGTCACCATCTCAAATGCTCTGTTATCCATTTTTTCTCTCTCCTACTAAACCCTCTCATCCTTTCTTTCCTGCCATGGTGCCCTCTGCCTGGGCTCTCCATACAGTTTTTTCAGTGGGCATTTTCTCTCCGTACAGCTCCCCAGCAGACTGACCTGCTTGGGTCAGAGGTGTCCCTGACACTCCAGTTGCTAAAGTAGCCCACAAGACCCACAGACTGCTTCAGAGGGACCCCCAGGGACTGATAGATCCCTGTATCTGATGGAAAAAACTTCAGGACTAGACTGAAAAAAAGCCCCAGCTTCTACCAGCTTCTGACCCCCAACAGCTCAGCCTTTGCCTTCTGCCATACACACCATGTGCTATCATTTCTTTTTTACTATTTTCCACTTGTTCCAATAGAGCATTACTACAATCCCATGACAAAAGTAGCATGGTCCAAATGTGCTAAGTACTTTGTCACCACATTTAAGTATTAAAATTATTTTTGATTTTGTTCTTCAGAGATTGAAATAATATCTTTCAGCTTTCTCTTCTGTCAGAAATGTGCTGAGACATCTGTTTGCAGATGGTTTTCCACTTTGGAAGGCACATATGGCATTGGTCTTCCAGTATCCCCATCCAAGTTTCTTTTGTGGGACTCGTAAATCCTTCCATCTTTGACACTTGCATTACAGCAAAGCAGGGAATGAGTCAGAATCTTAGTCTAGGAAATTATCTAATTCCCTTGTCACAAAACATGATGTGTGCCTACTTCTTCAATTACTTTGTCTCTCACTCTTGACAAAATTGACACTGCTTTGGAAGCATTTTGACTTAAAAAGAAAAAAAATCAGAAAACAAATTCATTTAAATGAAAATTACACCCAGACTCGTACTTCACAGTTCCTATTTTGGAGTCCCCTTTAAAAAACATCCTAAGTCTCCATGTGCTTTTCCTGCTCTTTCTCAGTGATGAGCTCTTCATGGCACAAAATGTACCATGAATAGTAATACTCTTTTACTATTGGAGGCCAGAAGATGAGACTCCAACTAGAAGCTACAAAAACAGAGTAAAAACTGAGTTTTCTCTTTTGAAATAGCACATTATCCATTAATGACAAGCGGCACGATTCAAAGAAACTTCAGGATGAAACAGAAGGGCTGGAACACTCCGAAGAATAGCAGGAACCCAGTCATGTAGGTACTGGAGGGGTGGGTTACCCAGAGACAGCACAGCACTAACAACACTGGCACATGGCCAGAGATAACAAGCCTACTTATCCTACTACAGAGCAAGACATGTTCTCCTCAATGCTCAATGATGTGGCAGGATTTACCATCTTGGGCTTAATACCAGTGATGCCAGATGTGAGTGTACCCGCTCTGCAGTCCTGGAATTGGGAAAGCAATAGGGACCCAAGGGGGCTCTGCAGGTAGCCCACTGGAGTCTAGCATGGTTCCTTAAGATAAAGGCTTTATTGTTAGCAGGGTGAAAAAGAACAGGGTGGGAAAGACTAGGACAGTGGGGAAATAGGAAGGAGGGAGGAACAGGAGTGCCTCATTTAACGCTGGTAAGCTCACTTTAGGTGTGTTGCTTAATTTTGTCCTCTAAGTCTGCAACATAACTGCAGAGAACCCTCTGCCAGTGCAGAGATGGTTCTGCAAACAGTGGAGCTATGCCTCTGTGACATTCCTTCTAAACCTATAAAGTGCTGCTGATCCCTAGCTGGCTCTGCTGTCCAGTAGAATAATGCCCCAAGACACCAGCAGGCAACTAAATGTTAACTGGCCTGGCAATTTATGGCACACAGATGGTGGTGTAACTATTTAGCAGAGAAGTGTCACGGTCAACTATGAATGGGATCCTTTTAAAAACCTCAAAAAAGGGCTTTCATACTAACCTGAGAAGCTACATTAAATTTTCTGTGTGTTTATGATGGGTACTATACTCCACTCACTGGACTTCCTGTGTCTGTCATACATGGACACATTGGTTTTACCTGTGTGTTGCTACTCATACCTGGCCTTGATCATTAGTAGATCAATGGGACACCTCCCTCTAGGCTTCACAAGGGATCTGGCCCTCTCTTTCCCTAGTGCACAAACAGTGTGTTGTGTCTAAACCTTGCAGCTTAGCCTTGAGAAGTGGCCCTGAGACTGCAGATGTGTGCACAACCCATCCCACAGGCATAATTTGAGAAAACCCTTGTGCAAGCTTGGTCTCAGCCTTAACTGTGCTAAGCAGTAAAGCAATTTCCTGCCCCAAAACAATTTCACTCCAGTGGTCTGAACAACACAGGGATCTGGAGAAATTACAGTGTCCTTCTCAAAGTACAGTTATCCTATCCCTCTGCTCAAATAAATCCTTAAACTGCACACAAAGCAGGAGAATGCCAAGCCAGGACAGAGAATTCCATCGAGGAGTCACCACTAAGATCTACCTCAGGCACTACTATAACTTCTTAGAACAAATGTCAAATGGTAGACTAAAATGCAAGATTTTTTTTTTTTTTTTTAATGTAACATGCTTAGCAAATTGCATTGGAAGAGTGTACACTGTGCATTAAAGTTATATGTTACCCCTATGGCTCTGCTGTGCCTACCACCAATTGTCAAAATACACTAATATTCTCCTTTTAATTCTGACACATTTTCCATTGAAGCAAATGGAACTTTTTTCCATTGCTTTGACTCTGTAAAATGCCTTCTGAATAAAAACCATACAACTGTTACAGCTATTTAATAAGTAACTACCATATACAATTTTATAACTATATGTTTATAGTTATACAGTAATAACTAGATATTTATATAATGTAGTTAACTATGAAGTTAAATAGCAGTTATAGCTCACTTTAGCATGAAAAGGAGTATTAAAATTTTACTGGATTGATTTAACATTTGCTAGTGGTTTTGCTAGAATGATTTACATGCACTGCCTGTCTGTTCTCAGCTGTGCTCAGAAATTAAGTGCAGCCTGAATAACACAGGGATTAATACATGGGACTGAACCAATCTGTGAGTCTTGTGGTCTGTCTTGAACAGGAAGCAAGGAGACAATGGTGTTTTGATAATCCATAACTGTTTCAATGCTAAGATCCATTTCTTCATGCTTTGCAAGCACTGAAGAGATCTCCAGAGCACACACAGTTCAGCCTCTCCACTGGAGCAGAATCCAGAATCCATGTGTGACAGATGTTGATTTAACCAGTTCTTACAAACCCCCAGTGAAGGAGATTAGCAACACAGCTTGCCTCTGCTTAGTCACTAGATAATCTTTTTTTCATATATAATTTAAATCTTCTTCTCTACAAATTAGACTCTTTTTTTTATTCACATCCCAGTGGGCATGTTAAACATTTAGTTACTCACTGATCTCTTTAAAACAACCTTTAAGCAGTACCAGTGTTTTTCCTCTTCACATCTTATGCTGATTTACACTAGCTGGGCAGCTGGCCTACAGTTTTAAAAAACCTGTTCTGCCAGCATCAGGCACTTCAGGGGACTGACAACAGCAAATCAAGGTTTTATGGTTTTCTGTTCAAGTGTTTTGTGATTTTAATGTGCTTATTTTCATAGTGACAGTAAGTCTTTGTGAGCTTACAGCTCTGATGGTAACCTGTACAAACCAACTAAGGCTGGATTGTGTCCTCCAAGGATAGACAGCAAGATGGGGTTTGCACTCATATTGGGTCATTTTTGTATGATGTTCTCAGTTTTGCTCCCTCTAACAGAGTTAAATTCACCTTAAAAACAAGGGAGGGAGAATGAGAATTAGAACTTTGTTTTCTCCTAAACAACTTTCAATAGAAGGTGGTTCAAGTTTCTAGCATCATACAACAGGATTTTTAGTTCCAGCCAAGATGTCAAGTGAGATGTTTTGCCTTCAAGAATGGTCTACTCTGTTTCTTACGGAGGCCTGATGCATTTATTTTATGTCAATGGTCAATCTGTAGGAAATTCCTGCAGCCATTTTTGGTTCGGCATGGAAAGGGACTGCTCTAGTCTATGAGACAATGGAAAAAACCCAGCCTCCCCTAATATCAGCTTGGAAATTAACACTCCTAGGAATTCTGTTCCCAGAGAAAACAAGGCATCAGCTAGTTATATTGTCTTCTCAATGTCTTAGAGATTTATCTTGAACTCATTACCTGAAATGAGTCAAGACTTGGTGGTCTAGATAATTGAGTGAGAGTTGTGTGACCCAGATTAGCATCCACCACACCTCCTGACTCTTGGCATTTTGGCCCATATGGGAAACAATGATAATGTTTCTGGACCTCACAGGGAAGAGGAAGATGAGAAAAACTATAGGGAGAGTGGGGAAAAAAAATCTAAAAATAGCACAAAACAGCATCAGAATGAGATCCTTTTGATATACTAAAAATTTCAAAGGACAAAACAAATTGTGCTGCTCTCTTCTGGCCTGGCATGGCTTGTCCTGAAAAGAATGAGCCTCACTGCCTTTCTAGGCACTGGTTGGTACATGGAACTGCTTTTGAGGCAAGCATAATTTGAGAGAAAGCGGTTGTATAAATTTTACAGTGACCTTGCCACTAGTTGCTGTGTGGGTGATGATAGCATGAAACTAACTGGCAAAGAAGCTGACAAGGGAAGAGAGCAAAGAAGTGAAGTCTAAGAAGCTGGTCCCTAAGTTGGTGCTAACCTAGGAGGGTTAAATGGAGCAGACTTTTCTTGAACTGCCTGGGCAGATCCTTTGCCCTAGGAATCAAAGAGTGAGCAGAATAATCCAATAAAATACGTTTACTTCCTAAGTATTGTGAGGAAAAAGGCAGGAATGTTTTGCTGAGGGATAAACTGAAATAATGTATAGAAAATAAACTTCAAAGTAGACAACTGGTACTTGGTTTTTCTTTGAATCAGATGTGCCAGCCAGAGACTGGAAATTGTCTCTAAAATCAGGGTGAGCTTCTATGAACATTCAGTGCTTCTTGTGGACATATTCTTCCTCAGACTATGGTTGGAGTTATAGCCAGCACTCAGGGTGTCAGTGCAACACAGAAGCTCAATAACAACACCTGAAGACTTAGATCAAGTGCTAAGAAAGCTTTGAGGGAATTCATGGCCTGAGAGTAATAGAAGAACTAAATAGTAAAGCAAAGGATAAGGCTTGTACTTGGAGGAGACTTAAACAAGGGGAAGTGAAATGTGCTTGATGAATATCAGGTTGATAACCAGGGATTTTGTTGAAACTGTTGAGCTAGAGTTGAAGGCCACAGGATGGAGACAAGGGCAGAGGGAAGCCTAATTAATGAGATGGAGTCTCTGGATGAAAATAAAAGTCACTGAAAGGAAGAAACGGAGGAGAGCCATAAAGTAAGGTAGGGGATTGCTAAGGCTGGGTGGTACCAGATATGATGTACACCAGAGCAACATACAGCAGGAAGAAAAGTCAAAGATATGAAACAAAATGACAGAAGGGAGGAGAAGGATGCAGCTACAGGGGGAAGAACCATCAGTTTTCAGCTTTTATCTTCTAAACAGTTCAGCTTCTCTCCTGTGTAGAAAAAATTATCACTGAAATTTATCCTCAGTGTTTCATGTCATTTTGGCTCAATTTGTGATATTTTTTCACAAATAACTTTGGTAAATGCTCCCTTAACCCTGTTCTGTGCTGTGATTGGTGAGGTCCTTCACAACAAGAAGTAGAGTGGTAAAAGCCAGATAACTGCTGTGCAAGCAGGGTGGAGTCGCCAAACAGTGTTGTTATTGCATGGCAACTCACAATGTGAAGCTGTTGAAAATTACTCATGTTTTAGTAGTATAACTATGCTACTTTTCCTGATACTAAATGCCCTCTGACATGCCAAATTTACTGGGGATGATAAACAAAAGCTTGTGGCCAGTTGTTGTTCTGGCACAGAAAAGAATTTAAAAATGCAAGTTCATAAATTTTGTCATTATAATTGTGTAAATTACATTCCTGATCCCACCAGATGCCTCCCCTCCTACTGCCAGGCTCTCAGTTTCCACATCTCCTGCCACAGAGCCCCATGACTCTCCCAGGCTCCACTTCCCTGCAGTCAGAAGTAATTATCTCACAGTCCTGACTAAATTTCAGTTCTTCTGCCTCCACCAGCATAGTGGTGTCCACCAGCAAACAGCCTTGCTAAAGTCGAGCCTGATCTCAGAACAAAGGCAAGACAGTGGAAAAGGTTCCACAACAAAAGAGTTATCTATGTAAGTTTGTCTGTCTGCCTCCCACTAAGGCTGACTGTGACGGCTGCTTCTCTGTCTCCAGAACCTCACCCCAGCTTGTGCTGTGTCCAGTGGCAGCTCCTGACTGCTGACTCTTGGGAGCAGCTTTTAACTGTTTGCTGATCTCTGGATTTACAAGTATTGCAACCAGCAAAGAAAAGCCTGGAGCTTTTCACTGAGCAGAATATAGGATGCTCAAATGGAGCAGCTTGTCAGTGCCTGCCAAGATACTGTTGTCTGCAAAGTCACTGTACAGACTGACAAGCTTTGGTCTTCCAATAGTCTCACTCAATTAGACCAATGCTGGCTAGTCAGGAAGTATTTTCTCCTCTAGAAGTCAAACAGATTAGCTTCATTTTCAAGAGTACATTTAAACAGCAGAGAACATGATGCAGAGTTCCCCAAGCTAGCACTGAGCTGATCTGGCAAGACCACATAGCACAGCAAAGTACTGTGCAGATATGCCAAGTGGGACTGCAAGGTGGAATAATCATGTTCAGCTGGTACAGCACTCAGGGCTACGTCGTGTTTGCTTCAGTGCTGGTCGGCATGGAGCCTTTGCACTGTGTTTACCAGCTCTGCAAGCTGTGGGAATAAATTGTACTGCACCAGCACAGACACCTTTGTGTACACCCTAAGTTGCTGCTCAGAGTCTTAGATTTACATGGCAACTCCACTCCATCCCAAGCTCTCTCTTATAATCACTAAGAAGTCATCATGCAGTCTGATCTAGTTGACCTCCATCTCATTACACTCCTCATGTGAGACACGTAAAATCTCTTAACTTCTATTTTTTTTTTCCATTGATTTTTCTAAGTGTAACCTTGAGAAAGTCTTATAACACTAGCCGTCCAACATCTGCATTTATCCTGACCCCTTCCTTCCTTCCTTCCTTCCTTCCTTCCTTCCTTCCTTCCTTCCTTCCTTCCTTCCTTCCTTCCTTCCTTCCTTCCTTCCTTCCTTCCTTCCTTCCTTCCTTCCTTCCTTCCTTCCTTCCTTCCTTCCTTCCTTCCTTCCTTCCTTCCTTCCTTCCTTCCTTCCTTCCTTCCTTCCTTCCTTCCTTCCTTCCTTCCTTCCTTCCTTCCTTCCTTCCTTCCTTCCTTCCTCCCTTCCTTCCTTCCTTCCTCCCTTCCTCCCTTCCTCCCTTCCTCCCTTCTTTCCTTCCTCCCTTCCTTCAATATATCCCAACACCTCTTTAAGACACAGTTACCAAAAAAAGAAATATTTGTCCTAGGTTACAATGTAAAATGTGCCCAAAGTATGTATTCTATCACCATCTACATGAAATGTTGTTGTGCACCACTGTTTCCCGTGCCCCCTCCCTCCAGACTATCTTCTGTTAATGGCCCATCAATACCGTCCTGCATGACTCATAGATAACTCTCCCCAGGAGCTATCTCTGTTTAATAGGCAATCAAGGACCCATTGCAAAACTGATAAAATGATATCAGTCCATTGTGAGATGCTCCGCCCAGGGGGAGGAGCCAAGCATTCCCACCTAGATATAATCGGGGCCTTGGGACAGCACAGGCAGCCTTACCCACTGGACTCCCAGAGGACAAGAGCTACCAGACCTTTCTGCAAGAACACTGCTTCAACAAGACCACTTCATCTGGACTGCCACCACCACGGTTTCAGGTTGTATTCTGACTCTGTCAGTGATCTTTTGTACCATTGCATGTGTTTTTATTTTACTTTTTTTTTTTTTTTCCCTCTCCTATTAAATTGTTTTTTCTGACTTGGAGTCTCTCGCTGGTTTTGCCTTCAAGCCAGCACATATATTTTGGCGCCCAACGTGGGGCAGGAGGTACTGAGAAAAGTCAGAATTACAATTTTGTAGTGAGGAAAAAAGAAACAGCTGTCCGCTATGATGCTCAACATGCTTTCATATATCTTATACCTAGCTCTCTACATTTTCCCACACATGGGGCAGTATTTGCCGGTCTTAATGCTCATGTGTAGACCAGGGTATGGTACCAGAATTGCTGTATTGGTCTATTATGTTTATTGTATGATAACCTCTGAGGCAATGAGCATCATTCGGAATATATACTCTATTTTGTGTTCTTGTCCTGGTCCAGAATGCTACATCTGGGCTCTCAATAATCATACCCAGCCCCTGTGGGGAGGGGTAAAGAATGATTTTTTCCAGTCTTTTAGGTATGGCACAGCAGTTTTCAAAAGTATTGAGTTCTCTCTAGGTGCCAAGGACAGCATAATATTGTTGTTAGTTCTGCTTTGCCTTCTCTGCACGGCCTGCACCATGTTTAGAAATCAAACACTACATGGGGTGGTGCAGCGTCTCCTTGAGGAGGAGGGAAAAAGAAACAAATGCAAAACAACGGCATCCGTGTCTACACAAACTGTCGTAGAGGAAACAGGAACCGCATCTATGCAGACTGTCACAGAAGAGAAAAGAACCAAAAACAAGGCAAGAGTTTCTGCATCTACTCAGACCATCACAGAAGAGAAAGGAACCAAAAACAAAGCAACAGTTTCTGCATCTACTCAGACCATCACAGAGGAGAAAGGAACCAAAAACAAAGCAACAGTGTCAGTGTCTACACAAGCTGTCACAGAGGAGAAAGAAACCAAAAGTGCCATCAGCATCTCCACACAAACTGTCACCGAAGCAGAACAACCTAAACCAGTGGCAGTTGCCCCTGTTCAGAAGAAGAAATCAAAGAGCAAATCAGTCCGCATAATGACTGATGAGGATGTGGCAGGACCTTCGCACCCAGCAGAAGAGACAGAGCCAGAGATCATCACCCGCTCTCTATCCCTGGGTGAACTGCGTGACCTGCGGAGGGAATTCACCCGCCAGACAAACGAGTCCATCCTAACCTGGCTGCTCCGCATCTGGGACGCTGCAGCCAATGACACCATTCTGGATGGAAGTGAGGCCAGGCAACTGGGATCGCTGTCTCGGGATGTGGTCATTGACCAGGGGATCGGGAGAACCCAACAAACTCTCAGCCTCTGGCGGCGACTGCTAACAAGTGTGAGGGACAGATACCTTTGTAAAGAAGACCTCCAGGTGCACCAAGGAAAATGGAGCACAATGGAACAAGGTACCCGATGCCTGAGGGAATTGGCTGTGCTGGAGATCATTTTCTCAGAAGACGAGAGATTTCCTAAAAGCCCAGATGATGTCCAGTGCACATCGCAGATGTGGTTGAGATTTGCACGGCTTGGACCAGAGATGTACTCCCGTTACCTGGCAACGCTGCAATGGAGGGAAGGTGAGGACAAGGTGGGCGTCTTGGTCAATAAACTAAGAATTTACGAGGATACTGTCACCGCCCCATTTCGTACCCATGTCTCATCCGTGGAAACAAGGCTGGCTGAGCAAGTCCGGAGCTTGATTGAAGAGGGCCATCAGAAACTAAAAAAGGAACTTAAGGAAGAAATTTACCACATCTCGCCAGAACCAACAAGAGTCTCTGCCATTAGGAGCAGGTACCCACCAGCCAGGGAGAGAGCATACACTCCACGGGGTAACCTCTGGTCTTTTCTTCGGGAACATGGAGAAGACATGAGGAATTGGGATGGAAAACCCACCTCCTCCTTAGCAGCCCGGGTACGTGAACTGAAGAGAGAGACACCTACCACGAAGAGCTCATCTAGAGCCAACATTGCTCCAGTCTCAAAGGCACAGAACCCCAGACAGTATAAGAAGAATGATATGACTGATCCACTTGAAGGGACCTCAGGAACATATTTACAGGAAGAAAGCAACGTGTACCATGACCAGGAATAGGGGGGCCCTGCCTCTAGCCAGGTAGAGGAAAGGGACAATCGGATCTATTGGACTGTGTGGATCCGATGGCCTGGCACATCTGACCCACAAAAATATACGGCTTTGGTTGACACTGGTGCCCAATGTACCCTGATGCCATCAAGGTATGTAGGAACAGAATCCATTTCTATTTCTGGAGTGACAGGAGGGTCCCAGCAGCTGACTGTATTGGAGGCCGAAGTGAGTTTAACCGGGAATGGATGGCAAAAACACCCCATCGTGACTGGCCCAGAGGCCCCATGCATCCTTGGCATAGACTACCTCAGAAATGGATACTTCAAAGATCCAAAAGGATATCGCTGGGCTTTTGGGATAGCTGCTGTAGAGACAGAAGACATCAGACAACTGAGTACCTTGCCTGGTCTCTCAGATGACTCCTGTGCTGTGGGACTACTAAGAGTTGAAGAACAACAGGTACCAATCGCCACAACAACAGTACACCGACGGCAATACCGCACCGACAGAGACTCTGTGATTCCTATCCATGAGATGATTCGGAAACTGGAGAGCCAAGGGGTGGTCAGCAAGGCTCGTTCACCTTTCAACAGCCCTATATGGCCAGTGCGTAAGTCCAGTGGAGAATGGAGACTGACTGTGGATTACCGTGCTCTGAATGAAGTCACCCCACCACTAAGTGCTGCTGTGCCAGACATGTTGGAGCTTCAGTACGAGCTAGAGTCCAAGGCAGCAAAGTGGTATGCGACCATTGATATTGCCAATGCCTTCTTCTCCATTCCTTTGGCAGCAGAGTGCAGGGCCCAGTTTGCCTTCACCTGGAAGGGCATACAGTACACCTGGAACCGACTGCCCCAGGGGTGGAAACACAGCCCCACCATCTGCCATGGACTGATCCAGACTGCACTGGAAAAAGGTGAGGCTCCTGAACATTTACAGTACATTGATGACATCATTGTATGGGGGAACACAGCAGGGGAAGTCTTTGAGAAAGGAGAAAAGATCATCCAGATTCTGCTGAAAGCTGGTTTTGCCATTAAGCGAAGTAAAGTGAAGGGACCGGCCCAAGAAATCCAGTTCCTGGGAGTAAAGTGGCAAGATGGACGGCGGCAGATTCCCACTGAGGTCATCAATAAGATCATCGCCATGTCCCCACCGACCAGCAAGAAGGAGACACAAGCTTTCCTAGGCGCCATAGGTTTCTGGAGGATGCACATTCCTGAGTACAGCCAGATTGTGAGCCCTCTCTACCTGGTCACCCGCAAGAAGAACGATTTCCACTGGGGCCCTGAACAGCAGCAAGCCTTTGCCCAGATCAAGCAGGAGATCGCTCATGCGGTAGCCCTTGGCCCAGTAAGGACGGGACCAGAGGTGAAGAACGTGCTCTACTCAGCAGCTGGGAACAATGGCCTGTCTTGGAGTCTTTGGCAGAAGGTGCCTGGGGAGACTCGGGGCCGACCACTGGGATTCTGGAGCCGAAGCTACAGAGGATCTGAAGCCAACTACACTCCCACAGAGAAGGAAATCTTAGCCGCCTATGAAGGACTTCAAGCTGCCTCAGAAGTAATTGGCACTGAAACGCAGCTGCTTTTGGCACCTCGACTACCAGTGCTGGGATGGATGTTCAAGGGAAAGGTTCCTTCCACGCATCATGCCACTGACACCACATGGAGCAAATGGATTGCCCTCATCACACAGCGCGCCCGTATTGGAAACCCGAATCGCCCTGGGATTCTAGAAATTATAACTAACTGGCCTGAAGGTGAGACTTTTGGACTATCTTTTGAAGAAGAGGAAGAACAAGTGACACGTGCCGAGGAAGCCCCACCGTATAACGAGCTACCAGAGACTGAAAGACAATATGCCCTTTTCACTGACGGTTCCTGCCGAATTGTAGGCGCTAACCGGAAATGGAAGGCTGCAGTATGGAGCCCCACACGACGAGTTGCACAAGCTACTGAAGGACAAGGTGGATCAAGTCAAATTGCAGAACTTAAAGCCATCCAGCTAGCTTTAGATATTGCCGAACGAGAGAAGTGGCCAAGACTCTATCTCTACACCGACTCGTGGATGGTAGCTAATGCTCTGTGGGGATGGCTGAACCGCTGGAAAAAGGCCAATTGGCAGCGCAGAGGGAAACCCATCTGGGCTGCTGAGATTTGGCAAGACATCGCCGCCCGAGTAGAGAAGCTGACCGTTAAGGTTCGACACGTGGACGCACATGTGTCCAAGAGTCAGGCTAATGAAGAGCATCACAACAACGAGCAGGTGGACAAAGCCGCCAAGGTGAAAGTATCACAGGTGGATCTAGACTGGCAACACAAGGGAGAAGTATTCTTAGCCCGTTGGGCCCATGATGCGTCTGGTCATCAGGGGAGAGATGCAACATACCGATGGGCCCGTGACCGAGGGGTGGACCTTACTATGGACAACATCTCACAGGTCATCCACAACTGTGAGACCTGCGCTGCAATCAAACAGGCCAAGCGGGTAAAGCCTCTGTGGTACGGTGGACGATGGTTGAAGTACAGGTATGGGGAGGCCTGGCAGATTGACTACATCACCCTTCCCCAAACCCGCCAAGGCAAGCGCTATGTGCTAACTATGGTGGAAGCCACCACTGGATGGTTAGAGACCTACCCTGTACCTCATGCTACTGCTCGGAATACTATCTTAGGCCTTGAAAAGCAGGTCTTGTGGAGACATGGCACTCCTGAGAGAATCGAGTCAGACAATGGGACCCATTTCAAGAACGGCCTTATAAACACCTGGGCTAGAGAACATGGCATTGAATGGATATATCACATCCCTTATCATGCACCAGCTGCCGGGAAAGTTGAACGGTGCAATGGGTTACTTAAGACTACCCTGAAGGCACTCGGTGGGGGGACTTTCAAAAATTGGGAACTGAACTTAGCAAAGGCCACCTGGATGGTCAACACTCGAGGGTCAATCAATCGAGCTGGTCCTGCCCAGTCTGAACCCTTGCACACAGTGGATGGAGATAAAGTCCCTGTGGTACACATGAAAGGCATCTTAGGAAAAACTGTTTGGATTAATCCCACATCAAGCAAAGGCAGACCCATCCGTGGGATTGTTTTTGCTCAAGGACCTGGTTCCACTTGGTGGGTAATGCAGAAAGATGGGGAAACCCGTTATGTACCACAGGGAGACCTAATTTTAAGTGAGAACTGAGTGTAGGGTTTCATTCTGTATATGTGTATATTTATCTATCTAGCTGTAAGAATGTATTAATTTAGGTATAATGTAGATGGTCATAGAATAAGGGGTGGATTATGTCCTAGGTTACAATGTAAAATGTGCCCAAAGTATGTATTCTATCACCATCTACATGAAATGTTGTTGTGCACCACTGTTTCCCGTGCCCCCTCCCTCCAGACTATCTTCTGTTAATGGCCCATCAATACCGTCCTGCATGACTCATAGATAACTCTCCCCAGGAGCTATCTCTGTTTAATAGGCAATCAAGGACCCATTGCAAAACTGATAAAATGATATCAGTCCATTGTGAGATGCTCCGCCCAGGGGGAGGAGCCAAGCATTCCCACCTAGATATAATCGGGGCCTTGGGACAGCACAGGCAGCCTTACCCACTGGACTCCCAGAGGACAAGAGCTACCAGACCTTTCTGCAAGAACACTGCTTCAACAAGACCACTTCATCTGGACTGCCACCACCACGGTTTCAGGTTGTATTCTGACTCTGTCAGTGATCTTTTGTACCATTGCATGTGTTTTTATTTTACTTTTTTTTTTTTTTCCCTCTCCTATTAAATTGTTTTTTCTGACTTGGAGTCTCTCGCTGGTTTTGCCTTCAAGCCAGCACAATATTTTATTCAGATAAAATTAAAATCTGGTACTAGACATGAATGAGTAACAGCTTTGGCATCAACCTAGATTAGTAACCCTAAATTCAAGAAACTATTCCTTCTAGCAGGTCCTAGCAGAGCAAGGAACAGGAAACATGAGAAAATGCAAAGTTTTTGTAGCACTGACTGTTATTGAAAAGCAGCCAGCAATCCATCCTATGCACTTGTAAACATTCTGCAGCTACTGTCTTAATAACTCAAGGATGATGGATGAGTGTAAGGTTGGGCAGCTTTGTTTGATAGCCTAGGGGAGAGAGAAGGAGGGAGAGAAACAAGTATCAGCAAATAGATTGCGCAACAGACAAATAAAAAGAATTACACAATACACTATATTTTAAACAAGCCTTCTGGAATGTTGTCATTTTCAGCAATCTGTGTTGCTTACAATAAATTATCAGTTAATGCTACCAATAATTTCATTTCAAAAGAGACAAATGGATTTAAAGCATTGCCCCCAATACTGCTTAAAAGAGTGTCAACAATGCAGAGCACTATTTACAACATGTTATGTTTTCTAAAGAGATAGTCCCTTCATTTCGGTCTTTTATCCCCTTTGGAGCTTTAGCAGCAATTTAGGAAAATGGGCTCAAACGTGAAATGGAGAGAAGTATTGAAGTCTTCTCACACCTCAGAAGCAGTCTGGAGTAACTTTTGCTAATTGTTTAATTCTGTGATTTTTCCAACCTCTAGGAGACACAGAGCAAAAAGTTTTGTGCCCCAGATTTTCACAACAGCTAAGTGAGAAACACAGCCACTACTGTCAGTAGGCTTAAATTCAATAGAAATGGGGACTGCCCCTCTGCTTGGTAAATGCTGACATTGTTAAGATGGTGAAAGCTCATTTAAATCTGTTATGAATCCTTCTAGTAAATATTTATAAATTATTTTCTGCTTGAAGAAAAAGACTTAACAGTTCTTTCTTTTCCTTCAACTTTTGCAACTTCTGATCTGTCCTTCTTTCCACTCCCTCTCCTTGAGCTGAAACTTCTTTCTCATTTTATGGTCACCAGAGCACAACATGCTAATAAAGAAAACAACTCTAACATTAATTGAAGTTATGGAAGCATACATTTTGGAATTAGGAATTTTTGGAATAAGTATGGGAATTGTAATTATTTCAGATCTAGTACATACATGCAAACCAGCAGAAGTTTGCACAAAGAATATGGTCATGCATGGTAAAGCAGAGACCACTGGTTTTCTCAAGCAAATCTCCAGTGGGAAGGTGAGCACCTAAAAGTGCTTTTGATTTTTGGGCTGGACTCAGCGTTTCACTTTTCATAATTAATACACTTTTTTCAAAACCAGCCAATGTATTCACGTCTTGAGGAAGAAGCAGCACAACAGCACATGCAAAGGGTACTAGAACACACACTTAAATAAAATCAACATCAAAATGCCTCTTGCCCTCAGCTGTGACAGCAGCAGTCTGTGTATATGAGAACAGATGTCTGAAACTGACTTGCAATGGAAGAGAAGGTTTTGAGAAATGGAGAAAAACATTTTCTGAAGAACTTGTAGCCACTGTGCAGCTAATGGCAATGGTAGAAGCACACCATTGGCTAAGTCAGTCTTTAATCTGGTAGCAGCTCTGACCTCCTGACTGACATTATTCACACAGAGCAGCTTCTGCAGGAAATGTTTGCCAGACTCTCTCCCAACAAGAAAACTCCACCTGACATGGGTGGCTATGAATGAATCTGACCTGTCCCTACTCTCTGCCTAGGTCATCTATGACATTTCAAGCATCATTAAGGCTCTTTACCTTTGAGACCGCTACATGGCCGCTACAAAAGATCACCGTGAGTTATAGAGTGAAGAACACAACCAGTTTCAGTGCTCTCAGAAACAGTCCCCTGAGGTACAGAAATCACTGTGGTAAGAAAAACTATTTAGGGCAGAAGTAGAACTGTTTTTTAGAGCTGTGAATCTGAAGAATGAACTTCCAATAAGCTGAAGACCACCACAAACCACAGAACTTCCCGTTCCAACCGTATTTGACCTTGTCCTTCTAACAATAATAAAAAGTGCTGGTATTCCACCAAAAGAGACTGCTACAGAAGACTCACCACCACTGCAAAGCACACTGCCAAGGCTCAGTGGAAGGTCAGGCTGTATGTGTGAACAGCAAATATCCTGGAGGGGCCAAAAGGAATATGCAAATATCCTTTAAATCTACAAACTTTGAAAGAGAAAGGTACAGTGCTGTCCCTCCTAGAGAATTCCATCTAGTGTGTTATTTCTGCTGTTCACCATCTTCAGCTACCCAATCAATGTCATCTGAGGAAGGACTGAAAAAGCTGTCGCCACATTTGTCCCACTTGAAGCACAGTTTTTATAACATCAACAGTAAAACAATTTATATTATAGTGCATTGGTCACACCTTCATGACAACTATTTTTACTCTTATTTTTTCCATCTATGCAGCTCAGGAGTAGAGGACACATCTACTTTTTGGGGTATGGAAGTTGAAAGCATGAAACAAAATGTTGTCAGACAACTTAAGCAAGTGCCCTAATACATATCCATATGCCTTCTGCTAAAGACCCAATTAAAGGCTCTGTGAATTTGAGTCTAGAAGGCAGGGAATCCTCAGTCCAAGAGCATATTTAATTCATTCCTCATTACCATAATATTGAATATTACAGCATTAAGTAATCCAGTAATTACTGCTTTCCTTTTCAAATCTGGAGTCCATTGATGCAGTTGACAGCAAAACAACCCTGAGATTTCTCAAAAGCAAAGTAACTTACATTTATGTCTTTATTTGTAAATGCATTTCTGAAAGACATCATGAGAATTGTATTTGGTGAGATCCTTAAAGAGCTTTTACTACCTCAGCATTAAATAAAGAGAATCCTACTTGAGCAGTAATAATGTCATCTCTTTCCTTCTAAGGAAGCCTGTTTGACTTGACAAAACATGTATTGTCAAATGCATGGCAGGCACAGATGACTTGGGAGATAACACAGTACAAGCAGTCATAAGGTCTGAAACTCAGAGAACTACCAGAAATTCCCATACAACTTTTATTCTTAAGCTATACTTCTTCTGAATTTGTTCTTTCAATATAGGAATATTTATAGAAATGCCAAAATCATGAGAATAACCTTACTTTTGAAAATTTTCTTTTTTTTTTTTTTAGCTTGTATATCATTATCTTTCAACTCAGTTTTCTTTGACAACTGTAGCTAGTCTAAGATAGTCATCATGTATATCACTATGTAGTGACTTTTGCTGTTCTTCTTGGAGACTTCTAACATAATCAAAAATAAATAATAATAATTAATAACTACCTGTCAGCTATGGCTTCTTCAGTGAAGAACTAAAATCGAAATTATAACTTTTTAGGGAGTTTGCCAAAACTAAAATAAAAGCTAGAATTACATTCATCTGTAACCAGGTCAACTTATCTCATAGCACTTTTTTTAAAAGCATGAATGACATCATGTTCCCTGGGTAATTCTGTGATGGCCAACTTTTTATATGCAAACATTGCAAAGAGCCTTGCAAACAATT
This sequence comes from Hirundo rustica, assembly GCF_015227805.2. Lineage (NCBI taxonomy): Eukaryota > Metazoa > Chordata > Aves > Passeriformes > Hirundinidae > Hirundo > Hirundo rustica. Next base: position 22,394,516 of record NC_053454.1, read on the forward strand.
ACGATTATTTCATAGCTCCCAGTAACACTGACTATACTCCATGGGGCAGGTCTGGCAACCCCCTCCATTTCAGTCCTGAAGGGACATCTGGCTGTGACTGAGGGTCACACCATAGCCCTCGGTGCCTGGCTTACCGGAGAAGACCCACCAAATGGCCAGAAAGGGAGATGCAGCAGGTCACTGGGGAGCACAGCCAGCCAGTAGTGAGCTACAAATGGCCACACAGTAGTTAATCCCACAGGAGCAGCATGAACCAAATCAGCAGTTCTCAGGACAATGCCATGATTTGGGTTTTAGCAAGGAAAATGCTGATGACAGAGACATAACAGAGCCATCCATCACAGTCCAAATAAAGAACTACCTGGGGTTTTCTTTAGGGTTTGTTGTTTTTTTCAATATATCGGCATGCGTAAGAAAGGATGGATTGTTTAGAAATGGTTTCATTTCTCTAAAGGGATGGAGATCCCAGAAGTTTTTATTCCTTCAGCTGATGCTGATAGACAATCCTGGATGCTCAGTACCTTTCAAAATCAGGTCACAGACATGAGATAGATTAGGGCTTAATTTTCAGTTATCTTTTTTAAAAAGGATCTGGGTTACAGTCTTAAGAAGTAAAATACTTGTAAGAAGTTTGTATCATCTTTCTGCTCTGTATAATCAAGTGGCATGTGGTATTTTCTGTTGTTGCACACATTCACTTTACAGCAAATCTGAAACCTGTTCAGATCATATAATACTCAGCAATGTTGCTGCCCTCTTTGAATGAGTTTAGGCAATTATGCCCAAGTCCATGGAAGTATTTAGGTGCCTGATGACCAATGCAATCAGTAAGAGCTGGGTGTTTAATAATCTTCACATACCCAGGACAGAATGGTGGAAAAGAGTCTGTTGATACCATTTTCTACAGCTATCAAGGGCAATGCCAAAAACAGTGACTGCTGTGAACAGCAAGGCTGGGACCTTGCTCAGTAGTGCTGCAAGTCACAGTGTGGATACAGCTAGGACAAAAGGGCACCCCTCACCTGCAGGGATCCCCTCCTAGAAGGCACTACAGCCACGGCTCTCAGTCTCCACAGGACATTCACAAAAGCAAACCTGCACCAGCATGTACCCAGAGGAGCCCCACCACACCCAAACACGCCAGGGCAGCTGCACACACCACCCAGGTGTATCACAGAGCCCATTCTTCTCCATTTCCATCTGGGAGCAGGCCCTGCTTCTGCTTGAAGCTGCCCATGTTCTTGTATGGGCCTGTACTTCACCAATGTTCAGATATAAACCTGTGCATGAATAATTCAAAAGTATCTGTAAAATTAATTTTGAAAATTGTAAAATACTGATCTGACAAGAGGCTGGTTCTATGTCCCATGATTTCATTACCTTAAATAAACCTGAAGAATCAGGAAATGTTTTGCTTTAGTTTCTCATTGAACCAATGAAAAATAAATGTATTCTTCCTGATGCTTCACCTGTGAGTGATCAGGTCTGCAGGCAGCACCTCTGCTGTCTCCCCGAGCTATGGAAGGGCAGACAACAGCCAAGGGGGACAATGCTTGGCCACTGCCCCTGATACAGTCAACAGAGCTGCCCTCTGGCATCGGTACTTGGATCAGTCTGGGTGCATTTCTCATTTGAGTCCCAGTTCTGCCACGGCCAAGTTAACAAGAGTTTGTGATGGGGCATGTTCAGGCATCCAACACGTTAGGAATAATGCTAATGATATTATATGTTTTGTCTGCATTACAGTCTGGTGCTTAGAAAATAAACATCTTTGCTTTGTCTCAATGTTTATCTTCAATAAATAATACCTCAGCTTTGTCTCAACAATTATCTCTCCACAACAGACCATTATCCAGTAGCAACATATAATTCATTTAACAGTATTGTTTAAAATATATCCTCTTTGTGCTGCAGAGAAAGGAGTTGTATGTGGGAAATGTCAGGGGCCTCATGTATTCTTGGAGTTAAAACAGAAATTAAGTCATTTGAGCTATTTTTTATCCTCTCAGCTTTTGCTTTTCCATTTCTTGTTTTGCACTATACAAGCTCTCTCTGGCTTGTGAGGAGGTTGCAATTGGAGAAATCTGGAAGGCTTCCAGGGAAAGCATATTTTAGGGCAGTCCTATGCCAGGGGCTGTTGCAGGTGATAGTAACTGAAAAAGGTCCAACATATCACCTGAATCGGCTTCAAACTGATGACAGGGCTTTAGGAACAGGTGGGCGTTGGGCTTCTTCATATCTTCTAAGGAAAAGGTGTGAGAAGTTCCTGGTGATAATTGTTAAATATTAACATCGTATTGACATTTCAATCTGATTGCATGAAAGTCAGCAAGACACCTAGGAGTTAGCAAGGTATTTAAAGGAAAAAAAATTCACAGTAATTTTGGGGGTGTAGTGGCATTGTGGGAGGAGGCCCTGCCATAACTACAGTGCCCAGTGCAAGCGGCCCAGGCAGCAGCATCTGGGAGAAGCCAGCTCTCTCCTACACATCAGTCTTTTTATTGTCTGCATTCTGCACTGAGCCAAATATGCTGTTGGCACTTAGCAAATATGCAGTAGGGTGGAAGATCTATTCTCCTGTACATCACTACAAGTGCAGAGAAACTCTGTTAAGGTTGCAGAAGTAAATGAGATTACAACCTGACTTGTGTTCATGATGAGTTAAACTTTAACAAGGACCTGAAATAGTAGGACCATTCTGAGGTAAAAGGTTGAAGTGATGAAAAGTGGAAGAAGAATGGATGGTGAAAAAACTGAACAAGTAGAGCTCTACAGTGGATGGAAACAATATTTAATGTCTACAGTCAAAATTGCCATGGCTGGATCTCATAAAGGATACAGGTGTCTCGGGGGGGGGGAAAAAAGAGGAGGAATGCTCAATCTGTTTGAGGCACTTGCAACCAAGCCTGGTATTTCCCAAACTCATTTGGTAACTCACTATCAAACCTCTGGGATTTGGTGCAGCCCACACTCACCACCATCTCACACCTGCTGACCTCTCAGTACCTATTTCATGCTCAGCTAAGTGGCAGCTCCAGACTAGGAATCCTAGCATAAAGGTCTCTTTGAAGGGCTGTCTAGTCAATGCACTCTGAATACATCTCAGCATTGAATTTCATGCAGAACATCATACACAGGGTCCTGAGCCTTGCAGGGGAGTCCAATATCTTCTACACTAACCAGCACCTCACTTTTACCAGCTTTGGAACTTAATTCTAGTGGCACAACCCACATGAGCACATAGCATCCCCTGGAGCAAAAAGCTGTCTCTACCCTCATCCATCATCAGGCTGCAGTCAGCGCTGGGGAAATGGGGATGCAGGTTGCTCTCTAGTCTGCATTACAGCAGCATGAGGAGGTTTCATGTGGTAATTTAAAAAGGCTCCCTACAGGAATAGTTCTAGTGATGCTCCCCATCTCTTCCAGGAAGTATCAGATTGCAATGCCACCTGGGCTGACATTAGCCTACAATACACTGGTGTAGCTAGTCCCGCCTAGCAAATTTGGCACTTGCTCATTTATTAGGAGAGATGAGCTAGAGGTTCTCCATAGCTCTGTTATGTCTTCTAAGCAGACAAAATTAAAGTAAGTCTAAGATACGAAATTCAGCCTCGTGCTTCAGGAGCACCGGTGGGACAGGGGGGCCTTTGTTTCTATTCCTCTTAAGTATTTTATCCGAAGTCTCTGGATAGTTCAGTGAGCATGGACACACTCAAATTCACACAAAATGATAAGCAGTAAATAAAGAAAAAAAGCAGGTCCTTGAGTAGCAGCAATGTGACATGCTTGAAAAACTGCACATAGGCAACAAATTTTTATATGTACTTTAGTGCAGCCAAAAGTAAAGTCATTCATTAGAGGACAAATCTTTCAGGTCATCCTCACAGGTTAATGGAGCCCTTAGGAGCAGTAAGTCTGCAGGGAGTCCAGGGCAGATAACCTAACAGGAGGAAATGTTTGTTTCAACAAAAGGAATTCTTGTGTATATGAACCTGGGAACTCTGGACGCTATGTAACTCATCTCAGTTTAATAGCGTCCTGGCCTCACACATACAAGTCAAGAGGTTTCAGATGAGAATTGACTGAGTGACTAAGGACTGGAAAATGTGTCTTACAGCAAGAGTTTCCAAAAGTTGAAGTTCTTCAGCAGAGCAAAGGGAAAGGCTTCTGTAGGTGTAATTTAGGAGTACCTGTATTTCAAGCAAAATTTTGGAGTGGGCTTTCACACACATCTGTCTAGACAGTCTGCCCTAGAAATAAGGCATGTGGTTTCAGCAGAGAGGGGAAATTAACTGCTGGAACAATTTACACAGAGCAGAGGGTAGATTCTTTATCACTGTGCATAATTTAATTAAACTTGGCTGATTTATGCAAAGAAAATCAATAGTTCAAACAGGAACAAATGCTGGAAAACCCTTTGATCCATACAGAAGGACATACGAGTTGATTAATTCTGGATACCAGTCAATGAAAAGTGGGTCATGCTGTGCTCTGCTGCCTCTTCACTGTCCATCCCTCTGCACCAGGTCTGTGAGCAGTGGCAGCCAAGTGAAGCATCTCCAGCAATGCCTTCTTCCACCCTGACACATGGAATCCAGGACCAGCAGGAGTGGGAGACATAGGCAAGAAGATTTCAGTGCAGGAACAGAGCTTGGAAATTGAGGAATTAATACCATGTTTTTCTTGGGTTGCATAACTAATTGTTGAGCAAGAGAAGAGTGCAGATGTGTGCTGGTAGGATCTAGAATAAATTAATTAGAAATTAGGATTCTGAGGGCCAGCTGGAAACTTTCTACTCTCAGGAGGCCAGAGAGAGTTCTGATAGAAGAGGGTATCACTCTCTGTCCGTCCAGAAGAACTGGCAACATGCATTGTCTGCCTTTCTCTCTGACACACACAAGGAAAAAAAAAAAAACAACCCCCCCCAAAAAAAACCAAAAAAATGAACACACACCCCCCCCCAAAAAACCCCACCACTTTGACTTTTTTTAAAATACCTCACAATATGAAAATAATTCCCATTATTAGGATGGTGCACAGTTTTCTTCACTTCAGGGGTTTAGAGTCCTGTGTCAGATCCAAACCCTACAAGGCAGGCAGTGATCCCCTCTGACCAACCTTGAGAGTGTTGTCTCATGCCTTTGTGAATGCATCCACCAAGGATGTTGCAGTGACCTCTCTTGGTAAGCTCTGTGTGTGTGTCTGTGTGTCTGTGTGTGTGTGTATGGGTGCGTGTGTTTCTTCTCAAGCTACTCTTTGCATATCTTCCAGGAGAGGAAAAAGAAAAATTAGCTCAAAACCAGTGCCAATTTCCTACAAGGTAACCAGAATATTACCTATTCCTTACAAATAATAATAATAAAAAAACCCTGGGCCCATTTTCATAGCATGAACACAGCACTAGCATAATGGTTCAGCCAACAAAATTTGACAAAGAGCCAGTTCAGATTAAACAGAATATTTGATCCCTGAGTACTCAAATCTCCTGTTTCTTTAAAAAATAGCACTTCATTAGAGTCATCTTCAGGGCATTAGTCTCCTTTGACAATGATTACTACAAATCCCAGCACAAAATTAAGATACAACCATACACAATCTGTGAACGCTCATGTCTGCATTTGCTCACTTCTCTGACCTCTCTGTTGTTTATCCTGGGCACAAGATGTATTTCAGCCATTTGAATTTGCACTCCATGCTTTATCAAACTATCTTCTCACCATCCCCACCCTAACCTGGAGGAAATACTGTCTATAAGACATTCTGCAAGTCACCAGTAGTGTTGCAACGTGCTGCTCCACCTTTATGTTGCTGGACAGGTAGATAAAGAACCTAGCCCATGCTCCGGTCTGGATAAAGAGAAGCTTTAGAAAGGACAAGGAAGCACTGGCACATGTTGCCTGAAGCACTGTGGAGTCTTTAAGAATTTGTTTGACTGGCATCTGTCAGATGCAGGATAAAGTCTCAGTTCGTTCTACCTTCCAAGACTATTTTTCTGAATCTAGGATGAAATTCTGCTCGTGATGAAGCGTCAAGAATATCTGCCTGTTCCCTGCAACCTGGGAAACCGAAGAGACGCACTTTGGCAGCAGGCATTAAGGAAGGGGATTGCAAGTCATTTTAATCACAGAAGAATATCTGACCCTTATCTACTACTGTCCAGATAGCACAGTCATCGGTATTGACCAACATTTGAATCTTCAAACCCCCAAATGAGCAACAGCTTCCAGGCTTTTATGACTTGCATTATTTTTAGCCGCTTACACAGTCCTCATGATTGATCTGCCTGGAGTGGCTCTGCTGCGAGCCCCGAGGGAGGGGAGAGGAAGGGGGTCACGGAGACACACATTTCCACGGCTGATAAGCTCGCATCTGTTTTGAACCGTAAAATGGCAGCTCGTTGTGAAATCCTGTCGGAGCGTACCTTTTAAATGCCAAACAAGCACAGCATCAGCAGCACATAAAGAAATATTTGAAAGGCGCTGGCGGGAAGCCAAGACAACGTGGCTAATGTTTCACCTAACCTCACCCCCTCGCCGGCTGGCTGTGCCCCGGCAGCCCTGCCTGTGTGACGTGAGGCTCCGAGCCCCGGCAGGCAGCTGCTCTTTGACTGCCTGCACTGTCTGCGCCGCTGGCAGCGGGACAAGGGAAACAAAGAGGCTAAAGCATAAAGCGGCGGAGCTCGGGAGCGGCGCGGCCCGGAGCACAGCGCGCCCTCCCTGAGGGCAGGGCGGAGCGCGGCCTCTCCCGGGGCTCAGGCCGGAGCCGCCCGCGCCCCGGGCGGGGCCCAGCGCCGGGCACGCGGAGCGCGGCTCTCTCGCGTCAGCCTGGCCTCGGTGGGGGAGCGCGGTGGGAAAAGCCTGTCGGGCTCTGCCTTTCCTTTGGAAAAATCCACTTTCGCTCCCCAGCCTCCAGTCGCCCGTCCTTTACATGCGCCTAGTAATTTGCCTCCTCTTTGGCCCCCCTAAATATCTTCCCTTTAGCACAGAACAGTTTACTTTTCTATAATCTGTATTCAAAGTAATTATCCAGAGGCCTGTCCCAAGGGTCCAGCTCTGGAATTCCTGTTTTCTCTGCGTTATTCCCGTGTCCCTTCTTTGTAGAATTAGTACCCACCCCAGATACAAAAACCTGCAGAACCCTGCTGTAAGTCTGTTGCTATCACTGGCTGCCAGCTCAAGTTGAAAATGGAGCTGACAAGCGTGATATGCCAAGAGAAACATTCTGTATGCTGGAATTTGGATTTATTGGATGTGAAGTGTTAATTATTGATTGATCATACTCTCCTCAGTTCAAGAGAGATTTTTAGAATTGTCGTTTTACCTGCCTTTAAGTGTGAACTGTGGTTAACGCCATAGTAGAGGCACAAAGCTTTTCAGAGGATTTAGAGAAAACCCTCTTTGTGTAGCATCAACCCAAGTGACAAAAGTATTTCAGATCCTAAATAAAAAGAAGCAAGACATATTTTTTTACTAGGTGCTGACCAAAAGCTTGAGTTAAGCCAAAAATCACCAGCAATATGGTCTCATGACATAAGCAGGAACATAGTGGCAAAACAGTTGCCCATTGGCAGCAAAACAGAAATACAGATCAGAGACTGGTAGGAGACTAAAACCAAATGTGATTCTTCTTTCAAAGGATGTATACATTGACAGGAAGAAAAAGATCTAAAAATTAATATACAGTTTGGCCAAAACCAGATACAGAATTAAAATCAATTTAATTTTTGATGTTTTGAATTTGTTTGCTTATTTGCTTACTAGATTTCTTTTTGATCCAGCTGTTTTTCATTTTGGTTAGTTTCATTTTGAGGCAAAAGTGATGAAACCCTACAAGAAGGGAAGTTCTTGTGGTTTTGCAGGGGAATCCAGAAGCAGAGTAATGGAAAACTAACAATAGACAGGAAAGACTGGAATGTGTGAGACTTTTCCCAGACTCTGCCTAGTTCTGCAGACTGATGGTATATCATGACATACAGACTTTTCTTTGGGTTGTAGAGGCTGCATACAGACCTTGTGTAGGCACAGGGAGATGTTGTGAGGAACTCCTAGAGAGTGCTGAATCTGGATTGTCTTTGGAGGCACAGTGATCCATCCCTTTCCAACCTCCCTCCTTGTGCTCCTTCCAAGGTCTCCAGTCTTTGTGCTCCATCAGCCATAGGACTCTTCTTGTGTTCAACCAGAAGGGCTGGAGACAAGTGTCTGTGCCCTCTTCCCTGCTTGGGCAGCCATAAATTTTTGAATAATTTTTGAAATTTCTCAATAAAAAATCATGAACATCAGAGAAAGTGCATTGCTCTAGATGGTGTTTTACTTAAGCTGTTTCTCTTTGTGTTGCCTCAGGTGTTTCCTGTAGCAAAAATATGCATATATGAGTCTATCAGTCTATATATTGAAAATATGATAAGTTTGTTTTACAGGCTAATCAACACAGACTTTTGAACTCAGTCTAAACTCTTCTCATCCAACCACTCTGCACATGCAAAAAGAAAACAGAATGAACTCTGAGGCTTGGACTGGCTATGCCCGTTCAGGACCACTCAGTGCACCAGTCATCAGCATCAGAAAAGGAGAAAAAATGGTCAGGATCTCAGCCGTGTCCCATCTCCAGGCAGGCACAGAACAAGCAGGACATGAGGAAAAGGCAGTGCATGGAGACTGGCTTGTACCCTGAGAATAAAATTCCATGGTTTTTCCCCATGCAAATTGTGGAAGTATTTTGAGTAATGGATAAAAATTACTTTCCCCCCTGCCCCCACTCACCCACCCACGTGTAGCTGAACCCTCAGTTTCATTGAGCATGCATATGCCTTATGCCTGTGATGCCCATAACCTGCCACCAGTCAGGTATGGCTCTGCTTTATGATCCTTAGTGCATCAGCAGAGATGCAGGAAAAGCTCTTGCCTTTGCTTCACAGAAAGAGGACTGAGTTGCCTGATGTTGTAAATTTCAGACAGAACTCAGTCTATAAAGCAATGACTAAAAGTTTAACCAAATTTCTTCTATCATTAATATTCAACAAGTGGCTACCGACCAGATCTTGAGCTGGATAAAGTCACCTTACGTTTAAATCTTTTAGGAGATGTTCGCCACTTCCTCTGTCTCTGGCCTTAAACCTGTAAGTGTCAAATGGCTTCGTTTCTGGAGTTGTGCAGAGTTTTGAACGCCCTGCAGCCTTGCTTGTTTGCCCACTCAGCAGCAGAGGATATGGGGTATGTGTGCCACACAGGAAGGATGCGCATGGGATGTGTGCTGGCTGGGCTGCACACAGGGACGCCATGGTGGGCTCAGCACATTCCTAGGGACCTCTCTTGTCCCACCACCTACGCAACAGTACTAAATACAGTGGGGACATTTTTCTGGGCCACACTGAAACTCCCTAGAACTCTCTTTCTAGCTGTCATATTCAAGAAATCCTCTTTCTTATATCGCTTTTACAAAAATAAAACAATTGCATGGGATAAATCCTACTTTCCTTTAGACTCAAATCTGAGAATGACACCCGTGGTTTCAGGAGGGGAGCTTACATTTCTGCTTCTTTCCACTTCCAGAAGAAATCTGCTTTCTCTACTTAAGTAGAGACCAGACAATCCCAGATGTGTCTGGAGCTATGTGATAAATCAGTAGCTAAAGTGCAATACCATGAGAGGAAAATCTGTGGAGGGGCTAAAAAGTAAAAAAAAAAAAATCAATTGGGAAGGGGGGTAGGAAAGTGGGTTGGTATAAAATATGATACTTTATTTCATTCCATTAATAGTTTGAAAAATAAATGTAACTAAATGCAACTTTCAATGACTTCCTTTAAAAGGCTCAAATACAGAATTTTGGAAGGAGTTATTTTAACAATTAAAAAAAATATTTCTTAAGGCTGTTCACTGAATTCAGTAAAAAAGTCTCAATATTTTCAGTAAAGTCAAGACTGCATTTGGGTCTTATTACATAATTCTGAAAAGAAACCACACTGAGCTGAAAAAAGATATACATTTTGGTGTGGGATTAAAAAGCAGAAGTGTTTTATTTCTGTGGATATAATCAGGTTTTATACTCCTTTATTGTTCTTACATCAAAGAACTAAAAGATTTAATTTTATTATGTTTTAATAGACCTTTAATGTCTTACTTTACTTTTCACTTTACAGATTGAACCCCCAATGACCTATGAGTTACTTCAGAATATTTCTCAAAGTTGTGACAATGAAATTACTGGAAATTTTTTAATCAATGCAATTGAATATATTTTGCCTTTTAATCGGTCACTTGTTTTCTGGACTACTTGCTCAACTTAAGTATTCAGCAAGCATTTTTAAGTGAAACAGTTGTTTCCTAAAGTTTCAATACACTGTTCCATCTGCTATGGATGGAAAAACTCAAGAACATGATTTCTGAGACCACCCAAAAAGTCATGGAGAAAAAGAAAAGGACGACTAGTCTTGTGAGCCTTCTTGTTGTTTTTATATTGTGAGCTTTATTTGTATCTCAGTTGAGCCTGAGATTAGCTCATTTGGTTAGAGCAGGATGCTAATAACACCAAGGTTATGGGCCCAATTGCAATAGGAGCCATCCACTTAAGAGCTGGACTTGATGATCCTTGTGGGTCCCTTTCAACTCAGAATATTTTATGACCTTGGTCCATGTTTTAGCTTTTGATACACATTTGTTTCAATTATCTTTTGTTTCAAGTCAATGTACTTTTTTTTTCTTTTTCTTTTTTTTTTTTTTTTCTTTTTCTGCACAGGCTAGAAATTAACAGCTGGTTAAAAGATGTATTTAATTACCTTCAGTAGAATTGTCATCTTTCCTATCATCTGGTACCAAGCAACACTGGACATTTTACTCTACTGAAGAATTTCCTGTCTTTATCAAGCCAGACCCCAGTCACACTTTTCAGCAGAGAACTAAAAAGGGAGTACCCTGTGCAAAGGAACCACAATTTATCAGTGTAAAACCTACAATAAATTAAAACAGTTTTCTCTGAGACATTTCAGCTGTCAGAGGAGCTTCCACACCATTTTGTGGGGCTAAGATACGTTCCTAATTAATCATTGCATGCACATGCCTCTGCACTTGATCAAATGAACAGTTCTTGACAGCTAAATCCTCATGCACACTTTGCTCCCCAAACTACAAGCCTTTCCCAGGATGTTTAGACAGGAGGAAGGAGTGCAGGATACCAGAATGACAGTGCTTATGACACTCTGGGAGGCTACATGATTCTGTCTTTCAAAAGGGGATATCTCTCATTATTCTAACCACTGTTTCACACTACAGTTGTGACAGAAAAGGAGAAAGCCGAAGCAAAGAGAAGGCAACAAGACATTGACTACCTGCAGTTACAGGTAGTCAAAAACCCCAGGTGATAGCTGCATTTCATTCTTCTTCAGGGAAAGGAGGCAGCATGAAGAGTGACCCTGCCCATTTGGAGACTTTGATCTTTCTGTGACTTTAGAGATGTCAGAGGAAATCTAGATGAGTGAAAGCCCTTCCAGCCTCAGTCCCAGTCAGCTGTCATGTTGTTTGGCCAGTGGAGATTTCATTTAGAAGACAAAGGTATAGACAAAGAAATTAGATATGAATAGGACAAGAGCTGTGTATTACACATATTTTGGATGATCTTATTTTACAATGAATCCACAGGAAATTCTTTGAGGCCTTGAACTACAAAGTACACAGCTCTGCTCTTTAGCTGGGAAGCGCCTCTTCACTGGTGCAGAATCAAACACTGGATGTCTGGGCAGTCACCTCCTCCAAAAAAGCTGCTTTTCCTGCAATGTGCAGACTGAAATTGAGCCCTATGTGTGCCTGCAGTTCTCCTTTACATCTGCAGGTTGCAGTTGCACTGCAAAATGCATTCAGATCCACAGTTGCTTCTCCTAAGGATAAACTTCTTCTCAAGGGCCATGAACTCTATGCTTGTTGAAATGTTTCTGTGGCCTGATCTGGATTGTTTAGCATAAGAAAGATCAGCTGTACTACAACCCAATGGCATTACTGGTATGGTGAGCTACTATACCTTTGCTGTTGATTTTGTCTTATTCTGTATCTCCAGATTCAACATTAATCTGCTAATGATGACTGCAGTGCTGGCTGGTATCTCGAGTGGAGACCGGGAGGCCAGGGAGAACAGGCACATGAGAAACATCCTGGACAATACAGATGTGGGAAGTGTAGCCAGTAGTTCCAGAATAAGATTAAATCCTGTTTAATTCTGTTTCAACACATAGCAGAGTGCAGGGACAATGGCTCCCTTTTTGTGACACACGTATCACCTGCAGAAATGAGCTACAGGGGAGGGAGAGCGCAGGCTGGGAAGAGACAGGAGCATTGCCGGAGTTGCAGTTCTGGTCCCTGTCATCTAGGATGCCTCCACCTGCTCTCAGTGCAAGAGTGCATCCCTGGCCTTCCACCAGCATTAGTACCCTTAGAGTAACTAGGTCAAAAGAGGCACCGCCCCAAACTTCAGGAATTGAAGCAAGACCGAGCACCAGCTTGAGCATTAAATTTCTAAAGCTCATCAGGAACCCATCAGTTCACACAACTTTTAACATAAACATCCCTCAGTGGAATTGAATCAAGCAAAGACATAATTTTCTCTCATTTGTGACTTCTAAAAGATCATGCAAGTTTGAAAAAGCTATATTAAGTTCTGGCATATTAATACAATCAACCACAGAAAGTCGGTCAGGAGGCTTTGTTATGACATAATGCTTTTAGCTAATGAAAATATTTCACTAGATTCTGACTCCCTCAACATGTTTTAGATACTATTACAGGAAATTCTGAAGTAAAATAATGGTGAATCAAAGGTACTGAAAAGAAATCAAAGTGACGATTTAGTTCTTAACAAACTACTTTATTAAACATTTCTATATTATACAAACATTCTGCAGAATTTCCATGGATTTGTGAGCTGATTCATGGTTGCTACCACAGCTCTCTCCATTTAAATTGAGCTTTTTTGATCATTTTCATTCATTCAGTCACTGAGAGTTGAAACTACACAGAATGAACCAGGAAAGTCTGAGAACATGATTATTGAAAGATTGAAAAAATTGTTTTGGATGACCTTGTGTTTTCTTTTTTCCTTCTACTTTGCTCCACGGGAAAAGGCTTTTGTGAGAGCAACTCTCAGCTGTCCTGGTTCAGGGAAGTTTGGTGATTATTTCTGGTTTCAGTTTGGTGAGCATAAGGACTCTGTCTTCTTATTCTGTTCTGAAATGAACTGAACAAGTCAAAGTGATTCTCGTACCACTGAATTTGGGACTGAAATTATGTGACTTGTAATAATGTCAACCTTTTCTTAAACTGCAGCTGTCTTTCACAACCATAATGGAAACAGGCAGAATCTCAAAAGGATGAATCAATGGATCTCTATGGGGATGATTCTGATTTCCCAGATAACAACAGAAATCAGAGGCAGGAAAAACATTGGAGACATTAAAGTGAGTATAAGCAAAAGCAAGACTAATTTTTACATTTTCAGATGAACAAATGTGCACATTAAGAATTGTCTTCAGTTAGGAGTATTATACTGGCAGTAGTCATCTTACTTTAAATGTAGCAAGAGTGATTACAGAAGAAGGTCAGGAGCTGGAATTTTAGAGTTATTTTTGTATCTTATGCAAATTCCCTTTCGAACAGTTGCTGTTTGGTATCTATCTGCTTTGTTAAAAGTGAACAGAGAAAAATAATTGAATATGTAATAATGATTCAGAGGCTGAATAAAAGTAAAATCCAAATTTGCTAAAGTTAAACAGGAGGGGGAAAAGGCATATTACTATGAGCACAAAACATCAAGATGGAAAGAGCCATTCTAAAATATTACATTGCCCTCCTAGAGAATCTCTGAACAGGCACAGTTTACTCTTCATCTGGAAGGGAAAAGCTCTGAACAGAGAAATTACAACTAAAAGTCTACCATTTTAAATATACCAGGTGCGTGCTTTTGCACAAAGTGTGCAAAAATATTATATCTGCTGGGCTTGATGCCATTATTTATTGTCTTCTAGGAATCAGGATCGATCAGGATGACGGTGGGTTTTGTATACCTTCATCAAATAAATTGAACAGAAATCATCACACTAGAAGGTCAACATGATTTAAGGGGCATGTTAGCAAAAAGTAGAAGAAATTATCCCCATACCACCATTCCAATTTTTTATCTTTTCCAGCAATGTTTCCCCTGATCAAAATTATTAGCACATATTAATGAAGTGATTTTTTAAACAGTTTTATATAATATGGCTTATTTTCAGAAATTGTTTAATATGACCTTGGCTTGGTTTGATTTGGTTTTTTCAGTTTCTGTGGGATTCAGGGGGGGATATTTTGTTTGTTTGTTTGTTTTGGTTGGGGTGTTTTGTTGGTTTTTTGCTTTTTGTTTTGGTTTTGGTTGGTTGGTTGGTTTTTTGAAAGTGAGCATCTTGTGGTGAAAGGAATAAATCTGATCTTGATTTTCTGCTGTCCCACTCCACTTGATTCCCTACTGTATTCTGTGTAGATTTATGCCACTGAGCAGTTTGCACTTAGAAGTGGTAGATAGGTTTTTTAGCATACAGCCATGAAAAACAAGTCCAGGAAAGTGTGGTTATTATATGCATACATTGAGAAGACGATTTGAAAATGTTTTAGAAAATCTGCTATACCAAGAACAATTACTGCTTTCTCACAGTTGCCTCACATTAGTGCATCTGAAAAGCAGATAGAGTGAATGTAGAAAATTTATTCAAATCAGTGACCAGGGGTACGTGTGGCTCTCGCAGACCTGGGTACAGGTACAGACCTACAGGTAGGTCTGAATGCCACTTGGTAAGAGTCAAGGAGGAAGACTTTTGGCAATGTTTTAGCACATTATCATGGCATAGTGACTCTGGAAGGTGTCAGATTTGCTGCTTGTAATATTTTCACAAATATCCCTCACTGCTTTTGTCCTTGCTGTTGCTTACATATAAGTATGTGTCAGCTGGATAGTAAAAGTACGCCTTCAATTTTCATACTAAAAATATATTCCTCATTTTTCATTATTCTGTTATTGGGCTTGGAGAGTTTTTGTGAATGTGATTCTTGTCTGAAAATTTCTTTCGCAGTAGAAAGCGCAGCAACTTACCAAGGATCAAACATCCTAGGCCTTAGATAAACAAACATCCTTCTGATAAAGAAGCAGCATTTTGAGACCCACTTCTTATCTCTCTCTCTCTACTCACATCAAAAATATCAAATGGGAGTACTGGGTCAGAAATAAAGTTTTTACAGAAGCAGTACTTCAACAAGCTCTAGCCACGACAACATACATACAGGGAAAAGAGAAAGATAATGATTTCCTTAAAGAATATCTGGCTCTTAGAGGGATGGAAAAAGAGAAAAACATTTTACCAGCATCAGGGAGGGAGAGGCATGAAGCACACAATTCCAGGTATTCAATGTTTCCAAGGAGGAATAGATGACACCCCTTCCTGACAGTCTGGGAGAGCAGGGATGTGTTTCTGCCATTTTATCTGAAAGGAGAGTATTTATGCTTGGTATAAACATTTAGGAGGTAGAGCTGGGACAATTTATCCGGACGCCAAGACAACAATTACAGGATGAAGAAAAATAGCATAACTGGAAGTAAATGAATGCCTGTAATGCAGGGTAGTTTTAAAGGAAGAGACAGATTATTGGGAGGTAGAAGCATGTTAGCAAAGGAAAATATTGTAGATGGCGAGAGAGAAGAGCAGTCCTGGGAAGTATATCTTGGAAGCTGGAATCTGAATTTTATTACTTTTTAGAAAAACAGAGTGAATAGGTGAAATAATGGAAATGGGAGTATGGAAAGAGTCTGTCAATTGTAATCTATTTAAAAGCCTGGTTAAATAAGCATTTACTTATACCAAATAGTGGTAGATGGCTGCAGCCAACATTCAGATAACCCCCAAAGCAGTTTCTTTCTATAGAAGTGTACCATGAGGTCTATTTAATATGGCCTTCATTTCAAATTGAGCAGATGAATTTAATAGACTGCAGCCTTTTGTCGAAGGATAAAGACAGGGAGCTGTGTAAAGCTGAATATGAAATACTCAGGAGTCTACTTCTGTCTGGTACTTAAGGCTCTGTTTTACAGTCAATGGAATTTGGAGGAAATGCTGTTAAAAAAAAAAAAAAAAAAAAGGCAGAAGGTGCTTTTCCCATATAGTCTATTACTTCCTGCAATTCATGAGAACTCTTTCCTTGTGCATAAAGGTCACCTTTCATTTATGTACATATCTGTTTATTTTGCTGAAGAGGGTATCCTGAAAATGTATTAAAAATATGAAAGGAAATGTAAAATTAGGGGTAAATGGGTGTGTCTCGTGGCAGGACATCTATAAATAATGAAATATCCTAATGGCACTACAGATCACAGACTCCACACAAAGACTTTAAAGCCACAGGCCAACACTGCTCACTGCTGTTTGAATGGCCAAAGAAAGAAAAAGAAAGCGAGGCTATGAAGAGAAATTTGAAATTTTGCAGAATAATATAACAGAGAGACAACCAAAAGGAGAACCAACAGCCTAGAAAAGAAGGGAGCCAAGAGACTAATTTAAAATACTGGATGCGTTCAGGAGCAAGTGTTACAGTGTTACGATTGTTCATGTCCCCGTGTCTTTTCTGTGTATAACTGCTTCCACCTTACGCAGACCCAAGATCCCAAATGACCCCAGCAGGACCCAGCAGATGACTGGGTGGGATGATGGTGGTGTCCCTGTAACCATGCATGAGATGCAAGCAAACAGGGAGCAAGGGCGTGAGATGGGACCAAACTACTCTCACCCCATGCTGAGCACAGGGGATTTGCTGGGACTGCCTGGAATGTGCAGCAGCGAGAAGCCTGCACGGGCCAGCAGTGGGTACCCCACCTCTAGCAGCAGCAGCCAGCTGCAGAGCCACTGCCTGCCCTTGGGGGCCACGGGCAGCACTGTTTTTCTTCTGACTGGAAATGAATGATGGTGCTTTCACTTTGATGATGCCTCTTTGGAAAACTTCCTTGCTCCGGAAGGGAAATACGTGAGTGAAAGCAGTGGTTAAGAGAATTCATAAGCCCTTCCACAGACAGAAGCAAAGAATTTTATTTGCAACCACTCCTTGCAAATATTAAAAAAAAAAAAAAAAAAAAAAAAAAAAAAAAATGGCGCTAAATTAAACCTTCATCAGCTCATTTCCATCAGTGTTGCTAAATGCTCCCATTACTTGTGAACAAAATTGTCTATCAAGTTGATCAGCATTGAGATGTTTCCACTGGAGCTACAGAGCCCTGGTCCTGGCTGTCCTCTCATGCACAGTGCACCCGTAGGTGTGAGGGTTCTCTCCTCGACTTGTAGTGTCCACAAAACTAAAGTGTCCTTCGAGTCCTCTCCAGCTTGCAATCGCTGTCCAGAAGACCCTGAACACTCAGAAATATTTTACACAGTAATGAACATCTTGGTGACCATCAGGAACTGGAGCAGGGCTGGGCTGATGCCAGTGAGGGACCTGGCAGAGCAGGAAGAGCTGTGAAGGAGAGCAGCTACTGCAGTTGGTCAGAACCATGCAGAGCAGGACTCCTGGGAACAGAGGGAGGGCAAAAGCACGAGTGGGTGGTGGGTGAGCAGCTCTCCAGCACCTGCAACAGCGAAGCCACTCAGATGGCTGTGGCTGTGTGGATGTGCAAAGGTGAGACTGCCCAAGTGAAGCAAGTTAGGAAAACAGTCTAAACCAGCAAGATCTTTAAAATCAAAATTAATATCAAGGCTGTATATTTTAGAAAGTCCTGCGAGCATGAGATTTCTTCAGCTGCAGTGGTAGGGAGTGAACGTGGGAAAGCATTCAGCTATTCCTGTGGCCAAAGGTGCTCAGAGCAGGCTGAAAGGGATCTGCACAGAAGGATGTAGGGGTGTGTCGGCAACGGGAGCAGAAGGACAATGCTGAGCTGCGACTCCCTTCCGCCCCTGCCCCTCTGCCAGACATCCGGATTCCAGGCGCGAAAGGGCAAAGCCTTTTTTTCCCCCTTGAGCAGCTTTTTGGGGCTCTGAGGGTGCCCTGGGGACGGCCAAAGCCCTGCTGCCGCCCAAAGCAGCTGCTAGCGCTAGGTGCCATTAATTATGCACTTGGTGGTAACTGTAGCAGAACTGGAACCAGACGCGGCAGTAAAATATCCTGAGCCTGTTTCCATTTCCCCCCATCTCTTACTTCCCTAGAACACTGATTTCTCTCTTGCAGGTAAAGAGCCATGGCTCTGCTGTCAGGAAGATGTATTTCTAGTGTAATGATGCATGACAGACGTGTAATGATGCACGATGTGTGTCCTAGCTGCATTTTTGACTCCTCTTGCTTTTTCTTAATGCATTTTCAAGTAAAGGTCTGTTTCAAAAAAAAAAAAAAAAAAAAAAAAAAAAAAAAAACCGAACCAAAAAAAAACCAACAAAAGCCAATTTCCCTGCCCCCCTCTCTGCCATGGAATTTAAACAAATAAACAAAAAAATCCCTGTCACTCAGAGTTTCCTGTTCGGGATATTCCCCAAACAAGCAAACATGCAGCGCTTCTCTATGTCACATGCATATGCTTGAATGTCCACCTTCCTGGACAACTGCATGATATGCAAAATCTTTGCCTGGAAACCATAATGTTATTATATTATAAAATATTATTAATATATTGTAATATTAATTATTACTACTCAAAGTCTCATGGAGAACATCAGCTCCTGACCTAGTAGCAGGGGAATAAAACCACGAAGCAGTACCATACAATTGTTTTTTTCTTTACCTGATGAAGCATTTGGATAATAAGAACTATGTATGCTGTTTGGTGCATTTTAAATAACTATTCAGCACTGCTTTTATTTTTCAGTTTATTTGAATAAGTTTTTTGAGTTGATGTTGTGATGTGAATTTTTTTATTGCTGTTATCACAACAATATGTCATTCAGAGTGCAGAATTCCATAAGGAAAACATCTTTTGAAAGTGGGTTTTGGCTGGCTAGTTGACAGGTACTTGGTAGACAGGTACTTAGACTGCCATAGTCCAGGGTTTCTCCTGGGCTTTCTGTGAAGTCACCACACCCAGCCCATGATCAGTCCACCTTCTTGGCTGCACAGCCCTGGCTGGAGGAAGCTGCAGCATCCTTAGGAGGTGAGTGTATGCCTGTGGACACCTTGGCAAAGGGGGCACCTTGCAGAGATGCCAAGGAGTCCATTTAGTCACCTGGTGTGAGAAAAAAAACCCCAATTTTAATACAGTTTTCCAACATGGTAAAAAAAAAAAAATAAAATCACATTTTTGATTAACCATGACTTCACTGTTACTAGCAACAGAGAACTTCAGAATAACTGGAGGAGGTATGGGAGGAAAGCTAAAGAATAATAAATTTTAAAACCATTTTTAAAAAATCCCATGAGCTGGGACTAGATGGCAAGTCCCAAATTCCTCTTAAGTTATTAAGTGTTGGGTGCAGGGGAGTTAAGAAGCTTGTCTGTCCTGCTGGAAGGAAGCATTTGCTTAAGAGAAATCCATTCTTT
Source organism: Hirundo rustica (assembly GCF_015227805.2). Lineage (NCBI taxonomy): Eukaryota > Metazoa > Chordata > Aves > Passeriformes > Hirundinidae > Hirundo > Hirundo rustica. The sequence goes on from NC_053454.1 coordinate 22,414,024, forward strand.
TTCATTCCCATTTGTACTGGGCTGTGGCCTGAATCCAAGTCAGGGACCAGTTCTCAGAAGGGAATTAGAAGGCAGAGCCAATAACTAAGTGCCACATGAATTCTGCCAGCATACTACCAGCTATAGCTGGGTGAAAACTGCCAGCACACCAGGAGGACCTTGCAGGGTACGAGCTCCAAGTGGAGATACCAGACCCACGGGAACCAAATACAATAAAAGAGGGTGTGTTATTAAACAAACTTAAAATTAGATTGAGCTCAATCATGCAGTGGGGACCAGAGCTGCAGTGAGACGACAGTGGTCAAGACAGCTGTGTGCCCTCTGAAAGGACCTCTGTTTGACCCCCCCATTCTCACGGGATGCTTGAACACCAATAAGACCAACAAATCCAGCAGAGGTAAAGAGAAAAAGAAGTCTCCCTAGCTCAGAATCAGGACAGCCCCTGCCATTTATTGTCCACATATGATTTTTTTTTGTTTGTAGACCCCCATCAGACAAAACTCTAAGGTCCCTAATCCTTAGAGATTTTAGGCTCTTAATTCAGGACTATTTGCTGAAAATTATGATAATTTTGACTCGCGGTGCCTAAAAAATAACCAAAAAAAAACCCCCAAAAACCAACCAAAAAAAAAAGTCCCCCAAAACACAAAACAAAACAAAACAAAACAACCTCACGGGTTTATTTTGTTTTCTCCAATGGAAAATTAACTTCAGATAATAGCTCTATTATTAGTGTGAGTTGGGGGTTTTTTTGTTGTTTTTGGTGCTTGGGTTTTTCTTCCCTAAAACCTAGTCACCTCTGATGGAAGATTCTGTTCCTGCTGAATTTGTTCTCATAACCGAAATATCCCACATTCTGTAACCACGAACAGAACAGCAGTGCTGAGCACTGCCATTTCCAATTGGTCTCATTTACCCACAGACAAGAGGGAAGCCAGGAAAAAGAGAGATCTCAAGTTTGGCTGCTCCCCTAAAGCACTTCAACTTGCATTTCCTATCTTTCACACGTGGTCAATTCCCAAATGGTCAAAGGGCTCGCACAAAGGAAACGGAGTACTAAAATAAGTTTCCCGTCTAACATAGCTCTGCACCTTGTGAAAGCACATTGCACAGACAGACCGGTCACAGCAGAGGGAACAAGGTCTTGTTAAATGTTTTAAAAGCATATCAACTTCCAAGGTTCACAGTGGGAAAACTGGGCCTAAACCTTTAATATTATTCCATGTATTGGCATAATTCACCGCTGATTTTTGTCTGCAAAATTTTTCAAAACAAATCTCATCTCTTGAACATCTGTAAATTATTTTTAAATACAAGATGTGCCAGGGTTGATCCTAGCTGAGAGGTTCCTCAGCAGTGCTAGACACACAGAGCCAGGAGCTGCTGGGAGAGGGCAGCAAGTGGGCAGGTAACCTCAAAGTACAGTTCACACCAGGGAATTTCAAAGAAACATAGGGGCTTCTCCTCAGGGAGATGGACTTTAACTCCCTTTCAAGTGCACCTGCTCGTGAGCAAAGAAATAAATAACGCACCCAGCGGAAGACGCTCATCTGAGCTGCCCTAGTCAGCTGTGGCTACGTGTGCCCAGTGTCCTGGGAACTGCTGAGAGCTGCGGAGCCCTGCAGACTGCAGCAAGGAGCTAAAGGGCACGTCCCCAAGGGCTAATCCAAACACCCCTGTAGTCCAGCCCCTGCACTCTGTCACCATTAGCACCTCTGCCAATGTTCTCCATCTGCATCTTTATCACCGCTCAACTTTCTTCCTGAAATTCACTTTCTAAACCCCCCAAATCTGTGTCCCTTAGCACCCATATGAATACTCCTCTTCAGAGGCATGGCAATGTTCTGCTGCCACTATCGACTGCAGCAAACTGCTTCTCTCTCCAATGCAGGATCCCGTTCAAAATAGAGTTCTTGTGAACTTCACTCCGCAAGTTTTCTTGTTACCTTTCCTTGCAGGCTTTCTGCTGCCTCAGCCAGGATCTCTTTTCTTGTGACCATCTCTGAGTGCAAGATTAGAGAAAAAGACACATCTTTTTTCTTCATCTAAACAACAAACACGAGAAAAAAACTATGTCTGCTTGCCACAGGGCTATTCAGCGTTGTAACTGTCAAGCTTATATTTAGTCTTATTTTCAACTGTAACTTGATATTCTGCCTAGTTCTCAGATTTAGAAGCCAACTAGCAACCATTGGACAAAAGAAGCTATAAGCTTTACAGCTCTGGCATAAATGGCTAATATTTGATGAGCAAAAGACCTGCTGTAGCTACTAAAATTAATTTCCTTTTTCTTCTTTTCTCTCATGGTTTCTCTCTCCATATTCTCTTTCTATATTTTTCCTTATAGATCTTCCTCTTAATTCCCGTTCCCATCTTTTTAATTTTGGTTCTGAATTAATTTTCCTGAAGCTAAAAAATTAGGGACTTGCAAGTGTTTTCCTTTAAAAAGGTCACACGATTGTTTGCACTGGACTGCAGCTGTAAAATGAGACAAGCTGTGTTCATCTGACACCAGCAGCAGAATGTAAGAGATAAGAACATGCACAGCTGGAGCCAGGGCACCTTCCCAGGTGGGCTGTGCACACCCGTCCTTGGCCACCAGCTGCCATCTGTCTCACCTGGGCTACCTGCACCATTTAATGTGGCTTTTGTAATAACTTGGACTCCCCCAAAACACCAGGCTATAGAGCCTAATACACAGTTTATTTTTATTTTACCTCTCTTTCTAAGCAGTCTTTTCTTGTTCCAAACCAGTTCAGTGACATCACCTGCATCCTCTTAAGGTTGTCATTTCAGCTGCTCTGTTTTCCATGTTGAATTTCCACTTAAAACTCTGCTCATGTCCTTCAAGACTCCCATAAAATTCCACAAGAAACTGGTCAGTGACCCAAGCTCTCAGGGAAATGACTTTCTTAAATCTATTTAGCAGGATGAGATGCCTGCAAACTCTCCAGAGGTTCAAAGGCAGGAAGAAACTCATTTTTACAAAAGTAAGGCCTACTGGGTAGATCAAGGAATCTGTTCTTCAGACCCATTCCTGAGTAATGAGGTGAATATTAACAGCAGAGGCTTCAGGGATATTTTATGTTTGAATGCTGGTGGAAGAGTAACTCCTCTCTCTTTCTGGAGTAATGAATATTTAATTCAAAATGTTACTGCTCATACTGGGGAGACTTAATAGCTTGGTACATTGAATATTCACCTGGGATACATATATCATGGGGGTTAGTTCCTTCCTTAAATAAGGAAAAATATTTTAATGTGGTAAAGCCAGAAGTTCAGTCCCAAAAGAGGACTCCAAACACTAGCATAGCATTTTCAAGTCTTTACAACCTCTGCAAAACAAGCAAAACAAAAATTCCCAGACCATTCTGTATTCAATTAGTCTTTGGTGGTTAGAAGATGAGAGGAATTGCAGAAAAATAATATAAAGTTATATAAAACAATTCTTTTACAAACTCAGAATTTTACTCTTATAGCTACAAACATTTTATTTAAATGGTGGCAATTCCTGCCTATTCCCAGCTGTAACTGCAGTCAGGCATTACCAACAGCTGGAGCCAGTAAGCATTTCACAGGGCATTTTCACATGTGCCTCACCTGCACGGAGCATGAAAGTGTACCAGCTTAGCCAGGCAGCAGAGATTGCTGTCCTTGTGCCTTTCTCCAAAAGGATTTGAAAGACACAAGACTTATTCTGCATCAGACCAAAACCGAGTGTTAAAAGAAAAAAGAAGAAAAGCAAACAAGAAGTAAGGTTCTCTTCTGTACAGCTGCAGATGAAATACCCTCTCCTAGGCAGCAATGCCGAACTTCATTCCAGGAGGTCCAAAAAACTGAGAAGTGAAAACATGAAATGGACAGAGAAAGCTATAAAAGCAATCACCAAACAATGCAGAGCCATACAGGCTCAATCGCTATTACTCTTTCTGTAACTGTGATCACAATAATAAGCAACAATGAAGTACTGGAGCCATTCAATAAGGCAGCAAAATTTGTGAAGTCCAGTTTCACTGACACACCTAATTTCCTTATAATTTTTGTATCCTTGTATACCAATGTCAAGGATGGGAGGAAAAAAAAAAAAAAGGTTCATAATTTAGTAATTCTGAATACAGAGCTGAAGTCTCTTCCCTCCAGCTCGAGAGAGAAAAAAATGGGAGAGGCTGGTCTCTGCCCGGCTCAGCTGGGCGATGTTAATGGTTGGGTACATCTGTGCAAATGCCTGTGCTGTCAAAACTGCCATCCCTGCTCTGCCAAACCTCCCAAGAGCTCATTTCCTGCAAATAATGACTGCACACAGTCTGGAAGAGCATGAGCACTTGTGCTTCACCACGCACTCTAGGCTGTTTCTGTGCGTTTGAGGTATTCCAGGTTTAAAGAGGTTTAGTTGACAGGTCCAGACCCGTAGAACAACTTTTTAGTGCCCAGTTTCACGTGACAAATAATTAATAGTGAATTCTCAGTGTGAAAAGTCTGTAATCATTTTTTGGGTTAAAACTCTTCTGAGATGCCTCAAAATACTGCTAATTTAAACAGCGGTAGAAATCCAGAGAATTTTACAAATTATCTGGAAGCAGAGAAAAAAATCCCAGAGTGACTAGTTTGCTAATGCAATTTCAGACATTTTAGAAAATAACTTCAAAATCTCACTGCAGCATAAAACCTAAAATCTGCAGCAGGGTGACATGGAGAAAAGGCTTAAACCCCCTCTGCAAAAACAATATCCAGCAGAAATTCACGTTTAGGAACTGACTTAGAGGCAGTTGCACAAGGGAGCTGGGGTTCACATCTCCCAGTACATTTTTGCTCAGCTGAGGCTTTCTCACAGACATAAGCTCCACTGCAAATGGCTTTGAAGTCCTGTGCACACCTGCATAGATTACAAAGAAGGGAAGGCAGGTCCCTCCACACCCAAACTGTAAATTAACAATGCAACATGTCAAGTTAAGATATGCCCTCCGGCACCTTGTTTTAAAGTCAGACCAATGGCTGACAATCTCCTGATATGCTTAGACCTTTCCCTGGAATTCACACCCAGTTTTCAGTCTCCTGAAAGAAGAAACAAATTTATAGGACTATCTGTGTGGTGGGGTGGTGTTTTTTGGTTTTTTTGGGGTTTTTTTTGTTGTTGTTTGGTTTTGTTTTTTGTTTTGTTTTTTGGGTTTACTTGTTTTTTTTAACGTATCAGCTCAAACCTGGGCCTTCTGTTTTCATTCAAAACAGGAACTTAATCTTTTCTGCACTAAACAGAGGAAAGTTACCACTGTACTGATTTGATTTTTGCAGAATGCTTTGGACAGCAATAGCTTTGGCTTGTGAATATGTCACAGGCTGAAGAGAGGCAGGCTTTGCCTTTCCATTTCATCTGTTACTCCTGGAAGAATCCCCTTCTATGGATAGGTCATGGCAGTTACTGTCCTTTATTTCACCAAAACCCTTCAGGAGGTTCTGCTCTTCCACCAGAGAAGTGTGGAAAACTTTGAAAAGCTCTGAAAAGGACTTTTAACTGAAGCAAGAACAAGTACAGTCACCCAAACTGCAAGACTTCCTAGTGTTACTGTACTCTTTTTCCTTACTTCCTCCACTGTGCCATGGTGGCTCAGTAATCAATCACACTCATGTCCCATCACTTCAGATCTAATTGTAGGTGACAATTAATTCCTGTTCCATCTGTAATATTAGCCTTCCCCTGACCTAACCTCCTCTTGACCCCATCTGATGTCACAGATCCTACAGCTGTGGGGAACAAGCACGTGGAAATAAAGGACCCTGCTGAACACCTTGAAGTGAATGCTGCAGGGGAGAGCCCAGTGCCTGCTGTGACTCCATGCTCCAGCACCACCTCTATTTGACAAGTTTGCACACAAGCAGACATACAGGCACAGAGCTGAGGTACTGAGGGGCTGCTGGGGCTGGGCTAGGGTGCATCTCATCTCTTTAGCCACCAGCATGAGGCCAAGCAGGCACCCACATACAGAAAGGCACAGCGCACCACTGACTTGGTGCAGCCATCTCCATGTCTCCCACCTGCACTGCCCACTCTGGTCTGTGGTGCTCCTTGGTGGCATCCCAACACCCTCCACCCTGGAGGTGAGAGGCTGGAGGCATTTAGATTGGGCTCCATTTTATAGTGTGGACCTGGTGGTCCAAACCATCATTGTCCCAGAAGTGGTAACACCAAAGAGCGGAGCTGAGCCAGAGAGGGACCAGACTGAAATTCATCCCCTGAAACACCAGAAGTCAATGAAGATTTCTGCACCCAGGTGTTGGTCCTTACAGCAAGACCTAAAGTGCTCCTGACCAACGATAAGAAAGATCATCCAGGTATCCAGCTGCACTACTGGAAAATTGTGCTCATCTGCCTCCTGCCAATGACATACAATTCAGCTGCCAGGTGCTAGAAGGCTCTTTGTTGAGAAAAGTGCAGATAACAGCCAAGAACTGCAGTATATATGGTAAAATATGCTTTTCAAATCTTAACTGAAGTTTCCACTTTTGGGTATACTTTGACAGTTTGGTTTTGGGGAAAAAGTAAGTAAAATAATGGATTTTATTTTACGTTCCTTTTTCTGTCTCACACACACATCTCCTTTCTTGTCACAAGCCCAAAAGGAAGGGATCCAACTATGTTTTTCAGAAGGTAAGAACAATCTAATAAAATTTAAAAAGCTGATTTTCAGAAGGTTCTTCTCTTGGTTGAAAACAACTGTGACTCTGATAAGCATTGTTTCTTCATGTGTCTGTTTTAGATGATTTAGTTAAAGTATTCAACTCCAAGCACTTCGGTGCATATTATCTGCATCAAAAGGAACTAAATACACTGGGAGACAAGCAAAAAAGGAAGAAAAGCAAGATTAGGGAATGGTAACCACCAGCCATATTAAAGAATGTCAAAAGAAAAAAGAGACACAAATAAGACCCAGTTTCATCAGGTGAAAGCTGAACTGTGTCTTTCATTCAAAGATAACCAGACAACAAGAGCAAACCATCAGATTGCCCAATGAATGTATGAAATGGAATAAGGAAAAAACAGAGCTGATTAATAGGAGGGGTGTAAAGAAGGACCACTGCAATGCAATGCTGGTGTCTTCATTGCTTTTAAGAGCATCTTGAATTCCAGGATATTTCTCTATTGAAGGAAGTCTGAATTGAGGTGAAGATTTTTTGTTGGATTGTTTGTTCTCCTCAGTTATGCAGCCAAGTTAACAGGAGTAGTCAATGCTGTAAGATACTCTGTTGCACCCCAGAATGTTATCACTGTTGGGGAGAAGATTATGTAGGGAAATATGATCAGAATATTTTCAAAAAAGGAGACAAGTGAGCAGATCCCTAGACTCATGTCTAAGGAGATATTCCAGGCACTCTCTGTCTCCTATGAAGAAAAAAAAAAAAAAAACACACAAACAAAAAACCCCCAACCAACCAATAAAAAACCATTTCCATTTATAAAATGTACACAAAGAATGCTGCAAAGGAGAACACACAACACAAACACCCCACCACCCCTAGGCAGATCACAGATAACAGAGACTAACAAGGTCTCACGCCCAGATTGTGAGATCAAAAGGAAAAGAGCCCAGATAGGAACTTCTGGTATATAGTTGAAAAGTCAGCAAACTGGTGACTTGTTGCTTGTTGCCTGATAAATTTTGAAAGACTAGGACAACAAAATATCCCAAAATCTTCCTCTAAAAGGCCAGGATGAGGAATGGCATTCCAGACAGTTTCAGTGGATTGAAGTTATCAGTTGTCCTTCATGGGGTGTTAAGTGGATTTTTAGGCTTTTTAATGAGCACACGTTAAACTCAATAACAGATTAAAAAGGGTGTGCACATTAGATCCAAAATAAAATGTAAGAAGGATGGATGGAGGGGTATGAAGAACAGAACAGAACAGAATTAAAGCAATCAGCAGTGCCCAAATGCTCTTCCTAGTCAAAAAGTTACTTTTAGAAAACTTGCCAAATAATGCCTGCACCTGACTTCAATCACCTTATTTTCCCTGCTTTCTGCTCTGCTTTTCACTTTTATCTCAAGAGCCCTCTATCTTAAGAATCCAAATATCTCAACTCCCTCAATGAGAGAATATAGTGCATTAGCTGTGATAAGCAGAACACTGAAATGACTGCCCTGATACTGATTTTCTCATGTTAGTAACATAGAATGCAACCAACACATAAAAATGGATTACTTTCATTTCAAAGGAATGGACAACGAGATCTAATCTCAGAAGTGAAAATAGCATTAGGGAGCGTCTCACTTATTGTAATTCAGAATTCACACCACTTTGGTTTAGTTGGAAGAGAAACAGACCCTCTGAAAGTATTAGGGAATTTGAATTTTTGGGAGGAGAAGCAATCAGTTCTACCCTGAGCTAGTCTTAAGGGTAGAGTACCTATACACTCAGTAGAGAAGTGCCTCATTAATTCTGTGAAATATTGATACATAAACTGAGCAAAGTGTAATTACTTTTCCTTGAAGGTCATTGCAAGTAAAGGCTTGGAGTTCCACTGCCAGGAGCTCCCTTCAAAAATGTCATGAATCTAATTGACCTGTTATCTCCGAGGTACAAAAGCAATACATTTTTATAAAACCATGGTTCAGAGGAAGAGATGCTACCCTGACTGCTTTGGATCCACCAGGCTCCTCAACCTCCTATCTTCCATTTTCACTCCTCAGCCAAATTGCCACTCCTTCTCATAACTCCAGGTATAAACTTCAGTGGTTTAAAAACTCTTCCTATTACATAGATACCGAGAAACCAATTGGCAGATGCCATCCTTGTCCTACAAATATCTCTATATTGTGTTTTAGTTACTGGTCAAATCTCATTTGGTTGCCTCCAGAAAACTAATTTCTGCCACCATTCTGACACTCAGTAGTGGGCATCCACATGCCTTGCTTCATCTTTGAACAGAATTACCCTCCTGATTGTCTTGTTCTTCTCTGAGCTTGTCTGACCACATAGCCAGGGGCTGCTGTAGAGTTAATTTTACAGGGTCTGGTATTACTCATCAATACTGCAAAGGTTCCCCTGTGCCTGGGCAAAGATCAGGACTTATTGGGCCAAGGACTGCACAAACAATAAGGAACAGTGCCTGCCTGCCTGCAAAGCCTGAAATCTAAACACGCAGTGCAAGCAAAGGCAGAGCTCCCATTTCCCTCTGACAGGTGGGAGGGGATGTCACCTCCCTCTAACCACCCCCTTCCCTTCAATCCAACACTGACAAGGAGGTTCTGCTCCATGGGGCTTTCCTCCTGCAAGAATTCCCATCTCCTCTGGCAAGGAGAAATCCCATATTCCTTGGGGATCTCCCTTGACACACCCGTGAATTTTTTGCCCCACAGCTTCCAAACTTAGGAAGGGCTGACCCCTGCCCACATGACACACAGCTCCACCCCCATGGCTGCCCGTGTACACCTATGCACCCATGCACACGCAGACACACAGGCAGGGCATTCTGCCTAGCCCTAGGAGAACTCAGGACTGCCCACTTTGCCCTTGGGCAACAAAATTTTCTCACACACTGCACCCCAATCTGAAACTGCATCCGCACCCAGGTCTCCCAGCACCTGCTTCTCAAGGGCGTCCAGAGCAGCTTTTTCTCTCACTGCAGTATGATCTGATTCACACTCCGAGTTGTGTGACATGACACACACCCTTGAATTCACCCATGTTATATTTAACACTGGAAACAGACCAGTGTCTTCAGGCCTACGTGTAGGATGCAGTTGTGGTGATGGCACTACACTACTTGAGGTCACCCCCCAAACTTGGCCTCACAAGTAGTCACTTTTTAAGCCAGAATCAGCTCTCCATGCCTATCAGCATCTCACCTGACTGGCCACTGCTATCATGGCAGACTGCCTTTTAATTAGTCTAGTAAATTCAAGGTAAAAAAGAAAGTATGGATGGATACGAAGTGACTGATGAAGAAAACCAGATCATTTACCTCTGGGTGCTTGGTGCTACTCCTGAGTCAGGAGAGCATGCTCACATCAGTTACTCTGAAGACAAGAGAAAGCAAACATTAAATAGACAGATAATTAAGGTTAACAAAGCATAACTTTAGAATTTATTTCTAGAGGATAAAACCATGACTGCTGGCAAGTTGAGATGTCCTTAAGGATAAAAAACTACATTAATTGAACCCTCAGACTGCTATAATACTTTCTCTGGGACTTCCCAGATGGAAATATATGTGAATGAGCTCCATAGACCATGTGTTACAAACCCAGCATTTCAGGAAGCATTCAGACTGACTGCACATTCTTTCAATAAAATGTGGATGTTCAACAGATCTGGAAACTCTGGAACATGTTTGGCTTAGTGTGCATGCTCAATTCTGTTGAATAACATGAATGAGCAGAGCAAATCTAGAATCCAGAACACTTCAGACTTATTATACTAGAGACTCACACAAGAAGAACAACACTGTCTGAAATCCAGAGGACTTTCAGGCTGGCTGTGCACATACTGGGTAGCTAATCTTTGCATGTGCTGTAAAAATAGTGCAGGTTTCCAGATTTATGTCAGCAGGCAAGGATCTGTCACTGAGCAGGGCTTCCCACTGGCTGGAAACCCTGGGCCAATGTGAAAACCCTGAGGCTCTGTCTAGGAGCATGTCTGCAAGGAAAATGGGGCATTGTCAGGAGCGCTCAGATCTGTGGGGGCTCTGTGTTAGCCCCATGGCAACAAGAAGGGCTTGCTCCTGTCCATTTTGCCTCTGACATAGAGATGTTTTCTTCTTCAGACAGTCTGTGCCTGGTGTCAGTATCCAGAAGGTCCTGCTTGTTTGTACTAGCCCAGATGAGGAGCCCAGGCAATGCTGCTAATTATATGCTGTAGGTACCTGTTAAGCCATTTTACGGACAGTTGTGTGCCTTTATAATTTAAAGGGACAAGTGCAGAGAGTTACATGTAAATGAGGTCTGGCTTAGTGTCACAGCATCTATAAAGGACACAAGAGAGTCAAATAAACTGGGGAGCCCTTTCCTTCAGTGCATGACTGCAGAGGAGGCAGGCAAAGTGGAGGCTGACAGGAAACAAGGGTTTGTTAGCACAGCCAGAGGCACTGCCCTAAAGGAGAGCGTACCTGCCAAGAACAGGGTGTAGCAGAAGCCTCTCCCCGCCAAGCCCCAGCCAGCAGGTTGGGATCGGCACTGAAGGGAATGCCAGCAGCGGTCCTGGAGGGAGGGAAAGGCTGCACACCAGCTCTCCCATCCCAAACCCCTCCCTGGGGCCAGCTTCCCACCCAGCATCACTGCCTGCTACTCAGAGGATAAATCCAAGAAGAAATGTGCATGAAGGGAAAACCAAGAAAAGGAGGAAATAAAAGGCTAGTGAAGTAAAGTTCATTGTACCTATGGCCAAGTTCCCAGAGCTATGCAGTTTCCTAGAAGGTAACACATGATACCACAGCTTCAATCCATGAACAAATAAAGTGGTATTATTTTGCCCACTGCAGTGCAACTTCAGTTATGATGCTTAGGGAAGGCAAAAGCCTGGTAGGATTTTTAAAAGGACCCAAAACTGCCATGAATGAGTTCTTCTGGAGAAATGGGGGTTCCAGAATTGCCTTCTCGTACACTGACCTCATGTCACGAGACATTGATGATGGACACAATGAAGAACTTTTTCCAAAAGGCTGATTCTTCCACCTTTCTATGTTAATTAGTCATATCTGAAACTGAAACACCAGAATCTGAACCAGAAATTATATTTCTTCTCTCTTAGTTTGGGTGCTGATTTGAGGGGGTAGATAGGCTGATGCAACTTAACAGAGGCTTGAGATTTTTAACTACTGACTTTCATGAACACATTCCTAATTTGCACCTAGAGTGTGCTTGATCACCTCTTGGCAAAGTTTTGCTTTCACAGACACCACTTTGCCACAGCTTTGGTGATGCCGAGGACATTTCCTACAGTGGAGTAGGTGTCTGCCTGAGCAAAACACTGGTTCCCTCTTCAGATGGTCATTCCTGATCATCAGGAAAAAGTCATTTTGGGGTAAGATAAAATTTCAGCTTCTTAACTGGCCCATCTATAAACCTGAATGGATTTATGCAAAATGAAGAGGCCTCTGGAAATCCAGAAATTGCAGTGCCAGATTGAGGAGTCATTTCACCGCTTGTTACCACTGCAGGCAGGCATGGTACAGGAGGTGCTTCACAAACCAGACACAGCTTTGGAAAGGCCCACACTTCTCCCAGTGCTTTGCTAGATAAGCAAGTCCTAAGTTAAGTGCCTCCCACTGGAGAAGCCACCCTTCTCTTTCCTCCCTGCTTTCCTTCAGGCCAGAGGTACCTCCAGGGATTAGATCATCCCTTGGTGTCAGGATCTGTGGGTTGCCAGCCATGGGTGGGTGCGTTATTAGTCAGATTTACATGTCTAAAACATCATTTGTGCAACCACCCCAGGGCATGGCTATGAATGCTCTCGGGATGAAAATCTGAAAAAGAAATTCAATAAGCAGAAAAACAGAGAGTTGATGCACCCCTACAAGCAGGTCAAACCTACTCGCAGCAAGTTAACTAATATGATTTACTACAGAATGTGTTCACTATTGAATGTTTCTTTACTTGCCTCATGTTGCTCTACTAGATGCAGTATGCACTTGGTATTTGTCTCTAAAAAGCAAAAAAGGAAGCTGAGGAGTCCCACACAAGGGCCACGCCTCCAGGGCTCCCACAACAGGCATTAAGTCCAGGGGACTTCACAGGCCATGACCAAACAGAAGTTATTTATCTACCTAAACTGGGGCTTACAGGCTGTCACTCTGTCTGTGTTCAAAGTACATGTCTCTGAGGCCCTGGGATGCCACTGTAGAGGAGTAAAATCACAAGGAACTCCAGACAGCAATGGCAAAATATGAACCCAGCCTCAGAGGAATGCAACACATTGCAAGCAGTTGACATTTTCTTGACCAAAAAAAAAAAAAGAAAAGACTCTATTTTAAAGGTTTTTACTCATGCTTTTCATTACCAACACAAAATTAATGGCCACAGCCCAACACTTTGGGGAAATCAGGGGTCTAGCATGGGTCTAGTAGAAAGCAATTCCGAGTCATATCGATACCACACTACCAGAAGAGCAGGAGTCAAACAGCCAAGCTGAAATAGTGTCCAAAAATCTCCTTATGGAGTGCCCATCGACATTATGGGCTGCCTCTAGATCAGTTGTCACAGGAGGACTGTGCTTTCCTCCTCCTATAGCACTGGGGAGGAATATAAAGCCAGGGCTGCAGCTCTCAAGGAAAGAAATGGAATATTGTGGAACCCAGAAAAAAGTACAGAACCAAGGAACTTCCACGTGGCATTTGAGGCATTGGGCTGGCAATGCCAGTTCAGATCTCTGGCTGCTGTGCTGCACTCATTTGCACACATTTGTTCTCCTCAGCCTCTGTGAGCTCTGCAGCCCAGGCCACCACAAGAAAGTGGAGTGACGAGCAGCTCACACACTGACCATGCAAACACAGCATCACCATCCCATAATCCTACACCTGGTTCAGCCCAGTTTACCTGATTACATCACTTCTGTTCACATTAAGTGTTCGTTGTGAAACTCTCTCAAGACAGGAAAAACTAGATAACAGGGGAAGAGCTCCTCTGTGGAGATTGCCACACATGATGCCTGTTCTCATTGTTCAAGAAACCAGCATGACATCCAAAATGAACATTTTCCCTGAGATGTCCTAAGCATGCCATAATTTTTCACAGCTAAGCTGTGCAAGGAATAATAAAACCAGACTTTTTTTTGGTTTGCATTCACAAAATGTACACAAGGAATCCAAAGCAGGACATGGAGCAACATGCCCCACCACCTCCAGGAATCACAAGTAAAAAGAGACAGATTTTTTAAAAACTGTTTGGGAATAAATTGATTGCGTAAGACAAAAAAAATATTTAAAGCAATTCAGAGGAGTGGTGGGCACATCTGCTAAATTATTCAGGTAAAATCAACAACACCAAAGCTAAACTCATGTTAAAATTCCTCCAGTTGCTACTAGAAAAATAAACTGACTCAGCCCACTTTTCATGCCTTAAACAACTCTAATCATAACCTGGGGCTATCCCCTTAGGTCATTTCTGTCCTAGACATCAGCTATTATTCCTCAACACAGCAGCAGAGTTCCAGCCCTGATTCCTCTCTTCTTTATTTCATCCAGCAGAATATCCTCCCCTCCTTCCACCCTGGATTGCATTGGCAGGTGTAGAGCAGAGGGTGGAAACTTCCCTGCAGAGAGAGAATATTAATCCCTTCCTGTACCCTGTTCCCTCTCCTGGTGGGAGCTGCCTACCATGCTGCAAGCAAAATCAGAGTTAATTTTTAAAATAGTACTGTCTTTATTTTTGGTGTTCCAGGTTTAGGAGAGGCCTTGATTTGATTATGTCTCACGCTGTGTTCCTTAATGACCTCAAATTGTGAAACTATGATCCAGAAAAAGCACAGTGGTTGGTATCACCGTGTAGAATAATCTGTTCTTAGACATACATCCACACACATTCCTAAGACTAATTAATTAATTTATTAGACTAAAGCAAAACTTTCTGGTAGCAAATATATGTTGTTAATTGCATAAAAATAAACTACTGAAACTAAAGCTATAACCTTTGCATTTTGCTAATATTTTAAAAGCCTATATGTAGTACTAACTACAGAATTGTTTGCCAAACAATTTTCCTATAAAATATAGTATTATATTTTATTTACCTGGTTTCTGTTGGTTTAAAATAACAAAACTATTTATAAAGTCCCTTTATTGGCTCAATGTATGGGCCATATATTACAGTTTTTTCCTCTGGTTTAGTAGAGTAAAATTTCTAGATTTACACAGCTAAATTAATTTCAGTGTATAATCTGGGACTCTGGCTACCTACATATAATTTGCAATTCTAAATTGTAATTGGCCTCACCAATTCAATACAATAACTTGTACAGCATCTGCAGACAGGCTGCTACTTGTAAATTTGCACAGAGCAGATGAGAGCCTTTTTATTAAATCACTAAAAATTGACAGTGTGTGATGGAGAGCTTTGATTGTGATTTGTATTAAATGTCATTCTTTATAGGACACAGTATTTTTATTAAGTAGAATATTTTTCTTCTATCTGTGTAAAGTACTATTACAAAACATTACAAACGAACTAAGCTATGCCAGCAGAAGGGATACTGTTGAAACACATTTCCAATTCCTTGAAGAGTCATGTTTTATTGTTATTTAAGAGGATATATTTGTAGCATTAGAACTGTTTTGAAACCACACCTAGTAACAGTTCAAGGAATTCATTTGTTGAGCAAAAACTTTACTTACAATCTGTGCACAATTCCTCTAAATTTTCAGTATGAAAATGTTTTGCAGTAAAATTAGTTAGATAGCTGAAGTTTGCTGCTCCTTTTCCTTAGTTACAGCACTGACCCCAGGCAGCCCCAGAAAAATGTCAGTGGAGAATTGCAGCCAACAAACCACCAAAGCTCCATCCTGTCCTGTGAATGTCGCATTGATTTCAGCAGTGTGGGACACATCTGAAAAGCTTTCATGAAAAATGGTCATGTGCAGTTCCATTCTAGGATTCCTCTTTTAATTATGCCATCCTCAAAAATTGTTAGTGCCAACAGTAATGTACGCTGGGCTAGGATTTGCTCCAAGCTTCTTTTATCCAGCAAGGCTAAGGAAAGCCTTCTGCTCTGTTTCATGTGCTTTCCATGCAGAAAGTCTAGCCTATAAAGCACACCTTCCACTGTGGGATCCTAATTTTATAAAAATTATAAACCACTGCAAATTTCCACCAACAGAAGAGCTGCCATTGACTTTAATAGGAGTAAGACTGGCACTTCATTAATGCAGTGCACGTGGCTTTTCATATCTTTCCAGGTCAAAAGAGAGCTCTATCAGCATAAATGGGCCATTATTGTCAGTTGTGTGTGAAGAGGCAAGTGGATCTATTTCAAACTGTCCTTTGATGATTTATGATCCAGATGGATTTCAGAAGTATCATTTCCTTAACAAGTACTGAGCCACCTCTTTGATGTGTTTTCTCCCACTAATGACAAGTGTCCCATGAAGTTCATCATACTCCAGCAATGTTCCTCAAATTGTGGAATGCGACTCCTTTGAAGACCTGAAAGCGTTCAAAAGAGGCCATGCCACTTGAGCAAAAGCAGAGTTAGTCAGCTCAGTTCTTCCAGGTGAAGTGTTGTGTTTACCTGGCTGCCAGCGTTCACACCAGTCCAGCAACTATGATTTTCTTCTCATTGCTTATAATTGGCTGACATTAGTTCGGTCCCTTCAGCACATGGGCATGATTGTTTACACCTGCAAGCAGTAATTACCAGCAATTCTCATTGCCTCATCCTAAAAGGACCGACCTGCTGTCAATTCAGGAGGTTATACAAAAGATGGATAAACCAGAGAAGGTTGCATTTTCAGAAATTCTTGACATATAATGCTCGCAGGAGAACAGACAATAAACAGATTCCTAATTTTTAAAGAGGTAAATAATAAGTGGGCTTGAAGTAGCCAAACAGAGATAGAAGAGGCAGAGCATTCAGTTGGCCTCTACACCAGCAGAAAAACTTACTTTTAGGAGAAAAGTGCATTGTGTGAGTCAGGAAGGCAGAAAACTCATTTAAAAAAAAGAGAGTAAAAATGGAGAGTCAAAGCATACTCATCAAAATCAAGATGTTGAGAACAAAATTAGTCATGAGCCCAAAGACCACAAAAAGAAGAAAAACATAATTGCCTAATCATCAGCACCAAGAGCTGGATAACAAATGAGAGGGACTGGAGTTATACAACTACAAGCAACGTGACAGTGTTACAGAACCCAGCATGATGAGTATGTTAAAGCAAAGACACAGGGAACAGGGGAGATGGCCTTGCACATCATGTAAGGTGCATCACTGCATGTGTGCAGCTCACCAACACCGCTAAAAAGCTTGGCAAAGATCTGTCCATTTGGTTTGTGAGTTCAGCCCAGCCACTGCAGGCTCTTTGCAACCAAGCTGCTCTCTGCAGACCCGTTAAAGGTGTGCCCTCCTACAACTACTTTCCAAGTTGCTGGGACTAGGAGAGAAAATTATTTTGAAAAGCTATGAATTAGTACTGTCACTTACAAACTTCAGGGTAAGTGAAGAGGTGGTCTGTTTTGTAGACTGTTACCCTGGTTTTTCTGAGTTTCTTTATTAGCCTTTTGATTTACATAAATGGAGTCAGATCTTTTAGTTACTGTAGAATATTAGAGCAGTTTTCTACCTTTCCCACAGAAGTAATATAAACAAATCCTTTGTTTTTCATTCTCTGTCCTTTGTTTGCATATTTCTAACCTGAAAACAATTGTAACTGACAATTCGTCTGGCCACTGAGGCTGAGGGGTGGAAACCCCAAAAAGCCAATCTTCTGCTAGACCCACAAATGTATAAAAAGTAAAAAAATAAACAAAGGGGTCTCTTCTTCTCTCGGCTTTCAGCTGTGAGCTGGGATCAGAAGGACCTCTGCCTTGCGAAATCTCGTCTGCGTGTGACTGCTTTGTGTGTCTCTGTGACAGTAGACTACCAAATCAAATCAGCTAGCTAGGTTACTAGAACGAAAATGAGCTATCTCTGGTGCCAGAGTAGAAAAACACATTCTCATTCACATCTTCTAGCTGAATGAAGAAGGCTGGATGACTTCTGTTGCCACTAAACAAATGCAAAAGCACAGCCAACTTCTTAAATTGAAAATTAATTATCTCTGGTATAAAATAAATCTATACTAGAACTGGATTGAAGAGAGTTTGATGGCAAAACAGTATCTTTGACACAAGGGATTATATACCATGAGTTGCATTTAAAGACTGTGAAGTCCAAACCAGTAATCAATTCAGCTTGTGACACAAAAGGAAAAGTGTGTAAATGATTCTATGAAATTCTTGAGAAACGGTAGTAGATGTTACTACAATAAGCCACAGTTTCAAAATGCTAAGGGCAACCATTTTTTCCTGTAGGAAGGGAATATGAGTTCAGTATCACATTACCTGCTATGAAAGAAGAAGGAAGCTGATAGTAATTATTACCAACTAGAAGATAGAGATTAATAGAGAAATAAAAGCATAATGACCAAAAAATATTTTGTTCTGAAGAAGAAAAATCTTCTGTAATGGATAGATTCTGATTCTACAGTGTCTCTATAGCATACTGTGAGATGAGAATGGTAAAATTATCAGGAGCAGTATACAAAAGGCAGAAGTGTTAACTACATCTTTCTATTCTGTGCTGGGAATCATCCCCGTCAGTATAGAAAAGGTATATATAGCTTTTTATATATATATATATATATATATATATATATATATATATAAAAAAAATTTATATTTATATTTAAGGTAGTGATGAATGGTGAAACCTTCAAGCTCTATCAGACCCCCTGTTTGGCAAAACAACAGAATTCAAGTGCCAAACTTTCATTCGTATCTCAAAATCTTGTTAATTAATTAAAAGATTCAAAGCTTATGAATCTGTTGCAATCATCTATTCTGCCCTCTTACATAGCATAGTCCATAGGATTTGCATGACTCCCATCTTAAGCTACAGAGCATCTCCAAGGAATACACCTACTTGTGTGAGTAGAACTATGAAACTGAGATGTTAGTTTGTGTCAAAGCTTGTTTTAATTCAGCTTCTGGCCATGAGAGTCTCCCACCTGTCTGCACTGTTCACAGACTATAGCCAGGTCCCTCCTTATCTTCTGCCAGTCAAATATGAACATTATGAGGCACATTTTGCTGTTTCTCAGGAGTTTCAACCCTTGCTAATGGAGTAGCATTCTTCCTGGCCTGTGAATATCTAGACTGAACACTGCACACCAGTAGTTGTTAAACCACTGCTAAGCATGAGACCAACGGCAGTGTCTACATGAGAGAACTAAAGGCGGATGCAAGCACAGGCACATATTTGTTCACACTATGCCATGGTTAATTCCATAGCACATTTTGGGAATATGTGAACCAGCCCTCTGTCAGCCAGTGCCTTAGCATGGTTTGAAGGGAAGCATGGGACAAGTTGCTCAAGTATGGGTTACACCACTTTGTATAGGGAAATCCAGGCATATAGAGGCAAGTTGTGCTATTCCAATTGTCCAGAAAAGCAGAGAACTGAACTTGGCCCACTTTACTGAGTAGCACAGATACAGATTTTATAGACTTCTCTAATCAATTTCCTCATATTTTCAAGTTCAAGGGTCACAGAAGTTTGTTTTTCAGTGACCCACACCACCAGCTCATGCTCAGACAGTTATTCACCCTATTTGCCATGTCCCTCTGAACATCACTCTTCCCCAGCCCAGATTTGCCCATGCCATCTGTATGACCTAATATTTTTGTTCTCTCTCCAATGACTGTATATTCAACCATGTTAAAACAAGCAATCAAAGGTCACTTGAATTATAATACTATTGTTTTAACATTTTTTAGTTTCTTCACCATTAATGTCCTCTGAAAATTCCATTTGCACTAGTTCAGTGTGTCATCAGAATATTTCTCAAAAAAACTTTGGTAAAAAAAATCTGTTTAAGGAAGAGGAACTTTCACACTAAATAATACATTGTGCAAGTTTCCACCTGTGCAATCATTGCAAACACAGCTGAACAAGACCCCAGGAAACTTAATCTGCTGACACTAGTACTGCTTTGAGGAAGGGGCTCGACTACATGACCCGCAGATGTACCTTCCAACCCAAATGATTCCGGGATGATTCTACATTGGCACTCCAAGACCCGTCAGCTGGCCAGCTTTCAATCAGTCTAACTCAGGCCATGTTAATTTTATACTGCTTGGCATTCTTAACTGCTGTCTCACATGATGTTAGGTCAAATTTGGTCACCTCCATCATGCTTAACAAACTAATTTGCCATTTGATTAATAAAAAAGTGGCAAGTAAGATTTCCAGTATCAATTTATTTTCCACATAGGAATGATTACTGGTGTTAATTGATTTTTTTCTCCTTTATTTTTCGTTAAATCACCCCTAATGAGCTCGTCGTTCTTTTGCCCACGATTCGGAATAGGCCTTATTCTATGTACCAAAAATTATTCTGGGTTCCCAGCTCTTCCGGCGTTTCAGGAATCCCTGAACACGCGAGCCATTAGCCGCTCTTCAGAAGGACTCTGCTAACCAGCTTGAATGCAGTTATCCGGCTGGCTTGTTTTTAATGTTTAACTTCTTCTCCAGTTCCTGACAGCACAGAACTGTGTCCCCGCAGCCCTGAACGTTCCCGAGCGAGGCGTTCACGGAGCCCTGCTGTCCCTCCGGGCCGGGGTCACGGAGCCCTGCTGTCCCTCCGGGCCGGGGCCGGGGCCGGGGCCCGCCCTGCGCGGAGGCACCGCCCGCGCCCTCCTCCGCGGAGCAGCCCGGCCCCGGGGCGCTTTGTCCCCGTCCCCGTCCCGTCCCTGTTCCTATCCCCGTCCCCGTCCCCGTCCCCATCCCCGTCCCCGTCCCCGTCCCCTCCCCATCCCCGTCCCTGTCCCCATCCCCGTCCCTGTCCCCGTCCCCGTCCCCGTCCCGCCCCTGCCTCCCCCGGGCGGCCCGGCCTCGCCCGGCCCGGGCTCCCCCGCTCGCGGCGGCGGGCGCAGCGTGGCTTCCTCTCCTGAGGGGCTTCAGCGGGGAAAACAGCGCCGCGGGGAGACTTCCTGCTCTTTCTGTAGCTAAAACCCTTGTCAATGAATAGTATGCGATTCAGAACGACTTAACACGACTTGATGTTAACATGCTTATCAAAAAGTCCCATCTGTCATGCATAGCCCAAATCTTATCTGTTTTGCTGGAGAAACAGTGCAAATAAATTCCAGGAATTCTGACTTTTTTTCTTGCCTACTCTGTTTTTGAGTGAAGCCGGCTTTTGTTCGCTGTCTCCGCACACTTTACATTTGTCAGTACCTATGGCGCATCCGGAGCCAAACAGCAACACCCCTCTTTCCACCTACACCATCTGCCAGTACGGGCAGCGGACTGACATTCCCAAAACATCACGAACTGATGCACCGGAAAAGGACAACTGATATTGATGTCTTTAGCAATGCAGGAAACAAAAGATAAATATTTTGGGGGTATTTTTTTTTCTTTTTTCTCCTCCCCCCCCCCCCCCCCCCCCCCCCCCCCCCCCCTTGAATGCCAGTTATTTTTGAAAGAAAGCTTAGCAGCCAGCGCTGCATTTTGGTAACTGAACTTAAAAATTAAAATCATCATGCCAATTTCAAGCCTGTGAGAAAACTTGTAACTATGTCTCAACAACCAGTTGCGAAATCTTTACATTTTCCACCATCAATCCTATGGGCAAACAGTTCTACCTTTTGGTCTCCAGACAAACAGTGTGTTTTGAATCCCAGTTATCGCACAAAAAATGAACTGATTTTGTATATCAGTACTCATCATCTGTCACCCCCAGAAGAGAAAATCTACCCAAACCCATCTTTCCACTCTGATTTTAGTTGGTATTTGGAGTACAAGGCCACCCTCCAGAGCACTGCTCTTAGGCTCTCCTGGTCACGAGAGATGTTAAGGAGGAAGCCGTGGGGAGTTTTCTCTCTGCCCTGCTCTACATACCACCAGAAGTTAGGTGTCCTTAATACCAAGTTCCTTTAGCCTGAGATGTCTTCCACAAACAGTACTTAAAGACATATGATGAATCCACAGAGGATACGCATCATTCACAGCCCCTGCAGCCATGCCTCACTCAATAAATCATTGCTTTTGGCACTGGCACATCAATCCTCCCCTCCCTAAGAGACAGTGAGATGCCCTACCCTAAATAGCCTATCTCCCATCTCATTAGGTTTCTTTACCACACCACAAATCTTTGGACTGAAACACAGTCCTTTCGATTGTGAGGGTTGATTCAGGATTGTCTTCAGAAACAGAAATGCTGAAGTTTCATGAGAAATCTTGTATTTATGATATTGTGTGGAGCAATATTGACTGGCTAACAATAGCTCTGCTTCTGCCAAATAAAGGTATGTGGGAAGACCAAGAGATTACAGGATGGACATGGTAATCAGCCAACTTCAAGTGAGTAAGTGGCCATATACCACTTATATACTTATTATCCACGGCCCTATCCTGCAAGAACTTCAACATATCCAGAAGAGTCCATCAGGTCCTGTTGAAATCAGGTTATGTCAATAGTAATAATGGTGATATAAATATGGAACAAAAAGGAAGACACAAACCCCGCCCAAAGGCTTATAAAGGCACAGTCCAGGAATGGGGATCTGCTTAGATGAGCGCAGGAAACCATGAAAGATAGAGATGGGTCTCCAGAGAGGGAAGAGAGCCAGATGGTCCTGTTTCAGGTGGGATCTGTGAGAACTGCTAGCACTTCCCTTCACTTTCAGACACATGCTTTGTGGCGTAGGCAAAAGGCCAAGGGATAAATATGTAATATCTAGGTTTCATTCTCACCCTTTGGCATGGAAGCACATAGTGTCTTTTACAGGTTCTTTGTTTGCCCCCTAAGAAGATAGAGGTGCATGAGCAGCATGGGTGCAAAGATGCTGAACATGACCTAGGAAATGCCAGGAGAGGGATGAGTAGTAAGTTAGACTTCTAAAGCACCAATGCCTGAGTCCAGGCTGCAAACAGATTCCTTCTTCCAATCAGCAGCAAGCTGAAACAGGTCAGTGACTGTACACAGAAAGAGGAGGAGGATGCAGTGACAGAGATGACGGCCAGTAGCCCAGTGGCAAGAGAACTCACCCTGGAGGTGGAAGATTCAGGTTTGGATACCTCCTCTTCTGCCTGACTTAGAGTGGGGATTTAACTTCAGATCTCCTGTCTCCTAAACAGGAAAGCCACGCAGGCTCTCAGTATCAATGGCACTGCATTGCACTGAATTTTTAAGCGCTCCTTTGGCCAGAGAGGGAAAAAAAACATACTCTCATCCTGGTGTGAGATCATGCCCAGAAAGCACTGATCTGGGATGAACACTCCAGCCCTCATCCAGCGAACATTTAAGTACTTTATAGAAACTGAGAGAGCTGAGTTCCACTGCAGAATATCCTCTACCCTATTGAATTATGTACTTTTTACAAGAGAACTGGGTTTAAATGCAGAAGGATTAGGATTCAAATTTCTAGCATCTCCGTGTGAGGTTTGGTTTTGTTTGTTTGAGGGTTTTTTAGTTTTCTCATGTTTTGGGACAGGTTCAGTACAGAAGATATGGTCTCTCAGATTGCATGACAAGGTGGAGGCACTTGGAGCTGTGAATTCCCTCAATAAGCAGGTATTAGCAGCTCAGAGACATTTAGGAGGAAGGATTGTATGCATGCTGACAGCAAAAATGTAGGTGCATTATAGCCTTTACTTTTGTCATCATCAGCGCCAAAGGGCATCAAGTGCCTCTCAAGCTAAGCAGACGTTGTGCAGGGGGTTCTGATGATCTCAGGAATATGCTAGCATCAGGTTAGCCAGATATCAGGCTAAATATCAGTCTAGCCTTTAGTCTCTGGAGTTCAACTCCACCGTAGTACAGCAGTATCACAAAGACAAGGCTCCAGGCCATTTCCACCTCCTATCCATCTGACTCGCCTGCAGAAGTACCTTCAGGGCGTGTTCCAGGGCAGCCCAGCTGGTACTCACAGGGGTGAATTTATGGGCACGCTTATTCCCATGCAGTGCATGGCCCTGTGTCTCTGTGAAGCATCTGCCTGGCCTGTTTGCCTGTGCAAACATATCCTGTGACCTTTATCGGGTGGACAAGAACACCTGGAGCAAGACAGAAATGTCTCTTGCCACAGGTGCTGATGGGACCTGTGAGCTAGCTGAGCTCAGGCCAGCTACAAGCAAGAGGAGAACTGAGGTGCTTCGTTGTCAGAGGACTTTTGCTGCTCCAGCCCAGCCTGGAGCCCATGGCCTGGAGGTGGAGTACCCACAGCCCCGCTGCCTCTTGCAGTAGCTGTGATCATCCTCCTACCAGCAGTAATGTGGGGCCACTGTGGTCACAAAACCAGGGTATAGGCAGGAAAGCTGATCTGACAAAGCAAAAGTGGAAAAGTAGAATCTCTTTCCTGGAAACACTTCTGAGAAGCACAGAATGGAGAATAGGGAGGAAGAAATGAACAATCACATAATTGGCAAATCCTAGCACGGCCACAAGTCGGGTCCCAAATAATCATAAGATTACAAAGCAAAATGACATTTTTAGTTTTTGTATTTTTTATCTGATTTTTTAGTCCCTAGGGTTCATATGCAATCTTTTCCCTCATTAGAAGAATCAGAATAAGACTTTGCCTTTGTCACTTATCTCCAGAAAATGCAGTAAACAAACATACCAAACAGAACAAGGTTGCCAACCGAAATGCTGAATTTTAGGTAAGAAAGTTAAAATTCAAATGTATAGAATGGATAACCAATGATATGGCTAATTGGTGCCTCCCACAATCTGTTCTCCTCCTGTGAAACATAAGGTGATTCGTATTTCTGTGAACTGCAAGTCTGAAAGGAACGGAAAACGAAACATTTGAGTATTTGCAAACATTGCATTACTTTTTTTATCTGTCAGGGTGCTAGTAAAAGAAATATATTTGAAACAATTCGCCAAGTTTTTTGTCAGTGTATAGGGCACACAGATGAGGGTGTTGTGGGAAAATGCGGTTGACATTCATCTTGTCTTCTTCGGTAACATCTGCCACATCCATGCTGTTTTCATGTCCCTACGTGTTAAAGTGCTGTGCTCCTGATAGGGAGAAGGCCCCACAAGTCATATAGCTAAAGCACAGGTCTGAGAATTTTTATGAATGTGGCAATCCAAATGCAATTGGCAGCTTAGAGCAAGCAAAAGAAAGAGAGTTTAGTGTCTGTATTTACAGTGCGGTGAATAAGTGAGTTTAATATCAGGTACCAAATTTATCCAGGTAATAAATCACACTAAAATAAATCAAAGTCTTACTGAGCTGGAAACAGCTTTTTTTCTAACTCGTTCTCTAACTTCTTCTTTAACACAGAGTCTTTGTTCTTATTATGAAGCTTCACATTACTTCCTTTATCAATTTGTCAATCAAGTTTCACAGTATAACACCATCAGAAATTTAATCCAGTTAAAAAAAAAATCAAAAAGGAGAGGGTTTTAATAATTAGCTATTGAAATGTCAGCTCAAGTTCCTGGCATTTCAACCAAGATTCATATCCAAACCCTTCTTTCTTTTTGTGTGGTATCCAATACATACGTACTACGGTATTCCCAGGGAAATATAAAAGTCTCTGCTCTACCTACAGGTGAAATATTTTGACTTCCTAAATGAAAGGATTGTGTGGGCAGATGTTTTGATCCCTTAAAAATACTGAAATAACCACCTTCTCAAAGAGGCTGAAATTTTACTTTATTGTATTGCTACAAGTCTTCAGCAGCATGGCAGCCAGGCAGTCTTCCCCCACAGAGAACAGAAAAGAGATTTATGGATAAAGCACATCCAGCCTTTATGTACCGCAGTAAAGCTGAGGGCTTTGCATGCCTGTGTGCATTTGCAGGGAAATGGAGATGTTTGTCCGGGGAGTCGGAGAGGAGCCACGCACCAGCAGGACACCTCCCACCCGGGATCGCTCCCACCTCCGTGCCCGTGTCACGCGGTGCCACCCGCGCAGCCTGCGGCAAGCAGCGCTCCTGCACTGCAGGGGAGCATAATGCTGGGAGCAGCAGCCACTCACCTCAGTGATCCACCAGTGCAGGCGGTGCCCCTGTCCCTCACGGCTCTTTTACTTCAACATCTCTATTGTAATGCGTGTGCAGTGCGTTTCTCGCAGCATCCTCACCTGGGAGACAGTCTCTTCTGCCAGGCGGTGACATGCTGGTGGTGCCACCAGTCAGGCCAGCGGGGGAAATATCTAAAGGCTCATCTGTGTTCACACCAGCTCAAGTTCACTTCCCTACATCCACGTGTCCTCCCTGCCTGTAAGAAGTCTTTCAGCTGTAGGAAACCACTCCAGCTTGCATTTGCCTCGGCTCTTTCCCAGCTACAGCCCTTCCTGAGTGAACGCATGACTCAGCTTTTCCTTTGAAACAGAAGAAATTTGGTTCTCTGCAGTTCCACTGTGGTGTGGTATGACAGAACATAGATCTTTCTTTCACTTTGTTTAGAGGATGTGACACCAGTAGCAGTTGTGGATTTAGTTATATTTCAGCTTTAAGAGAATCTCAGTTATGTCTTTTATGTCTCTTTATGTTTCTTTCCAAAAAGCCAACTTTAAATAGGCGGAGCATTCTTTAATATCACAGATTGTGGTTGGGTCTGACTTAGGTCTCCATAAAAGGAATTAGTACTTGTTGTACAAAATGTTCATTTTGGCAGTTAAAAAATGTCTCTGACACATATATATGTGTGTGTGTGTATATATATGCATATATATTGAATAAATGTCATTGTATAATTGCATCATGAATTGTATAATTAATATTTGAATTTCATAATTAGACTACATAATGAATGTCTCGGTACATAAACATATGTCATTATTCAAAATGTCTTTCATATATGTACATCAACAGTAAAACTTCTCAGTAATCCTTTGTCAGTACAACCATGACAGCATAAAAAGAAAGAAAATATATTCATAAAGGCTGGAGTCCCCTAATTTATGCCTCTCCAAAGAAGACCAACTCTGATAGTCTTCATAACTTAATAATAGTCATTATACCTTATACATGTTTTCTATAAGCTATTGCTTAAGGATTCATATCTGTGCAATATCACTGCTACCTTGGCTTAGGTCCTCTGCTCTATCTCCCTAGAACTATGTAAGATGTTTTATTTGCCTAGTTCAAAACCAGCACCCCTCACTCCTTTGATAAAATTTCCTCTTTGTGCGGGATTGATTTTTTTAATCACAATTTGGCGATAGGCCTTTAAAAACACCTTGGAGCGGGAGAGGCAAGGAGCAGCTCACCTTGCATGTAGCAATGGAACAAGTGGCACATTACAGTAATGAGGAGGGCCGTGTAGCTATTAGATAAAGAGGGTGGATAAGCTCAGTTCAGCTCCCAGCTGCACCTACGGCAGGTGTGGGTGACTGGGCAGCTCCCAGCCCCCCTGCACAAGGCAGGTCAGCACCTGTGCCAGCCTCTGATTTAGCACGCCCTGGGCTTCCTGGTCCTCTCTCAACCTCTTCAGCCATCCTCCAGAACCAGCCTGGGCTCACGTGTACCACTTCACCACAGTTCTGCCTTCACTGCAGGCAGAACTTGCAATGAAGTCCAGCAGGCAAAAACAGCTTCTGCTCAAACCATTGCACAGAACTCAGGCCCCACCTTTCATTAGGAACAAGTTAACTTTTATCCATCGTTCCTTTCCTCATCTGCCTCTTTCCTGCTGAGTCCACCCCCATTCCCGTTTCAGTGGCATGTCTTTTGTGTGTCATTTAGCTGAACATTAGTGGAATGTAGTATACATGAAACATATATAAAACGTTTTCTCTGCTGGAGAATCAACTCCCTCATGGGGGGGAGTTGTTTTATTTTCCTTCTTTGTTGTTCTGGGAGCAGTAAGAGAAAAGAGCGGACTCAATGGTATTTCAAAGATATAGTCCCACTTAATGAAAATTGAATGAAACAAAAATAAGCAAAAAGGAAATATCCTTCTTTCTACATTCTTTGTAGTACTTCACTCACAGTATCAAGCGGCAATACAGGGTTAGACTGGTGGGGAGCTTTTTCCCGTACAACCTTGCCAGGGCAGGCCAAAGCAATGCACCTGGCCTGAGATAAAAGGGCTGAGAAATACAGCCTTCACACTTAAAGCTGTTACTGCTGGTATGAAAAAAACTGTGTATATGTAGATTTGAAGCATATTAATTGGGATCTCAACCTCCAGAAACCCATCTGCAAAGCACTGATATAGTATAAAGTCACTCTGACAATTGAGATAGCACCAGAAAATCCCTGATGGGTTCACTTTGACTGGTACCTGCAGGCTCTATGCCTCACCCATTACAATGCTTGCCTGACCCCCTCTAGATTTTCACCAGCCAGGCCAGCACAGAGAGGCAAGAGAAACATGCTTGGGGTGATTACACAGAAATGTGATCCTGTGCCACACCTGATCTGAATCAAACGTGTATTTCTGGGAGATCCAGTCAAACACGGATCCAGTGTTAGTAGTCATGGATTTACAGCCTGAGAAGTTTCCAGAGAAAAGACTACAGGCCCAGGAAACAGACACAGATTCATGGAAATTGAAGGCGAAGACAATCAGTATTGCAAATGGCTTCTTCACATAATAAAGCCTTTAAAATTGTGTTGAGAGCCATCTGTTAAGAAATTTTTAATTTATTTAATGCAATCAGGTTGTACTGTATTTCTGTCAGGCACTTTTTAAAATCCGTGTCACAGGGAAAAGTGCTTTTCAGAAGTCTAACAGTTGGCTGGAGGAGCCAATTCTTAGCCCAGCTTCTAATTTGGAACTGTAGGGGAGAGATAATGCTATCAAATTGAAATCTAACTACCATACAATTTAATGGCTGAGCATAAATCACGCGACTAACATTTCCGCTCACTATTTGCATGCCACAATAGCCCCTCTAAGATTTTAATTGAGATCAGAGGAGTTTCCTGCTTCAATCTGATGCAATTTTCAGACGCTAGCACAGATCTTTGCAGATCTCTGCAAGACGCCTGTATGTGCTGGGCTCCTAGGCTGGCAGTTCAGAGGATCGTTCTGACAACTTCATAACGCTCTGGGGAGAGATTTTTGGAAATGTTTAACTTCAACCGTCAGTGCTTTGCGTCCCAGCTGGTTGGTGGGAGCTCGTTTGTGCCCAGCGCAGGCAGGGCCGGGTGCCCCCGGGCACGGCACATCCCGCCGCTCCCCGCGCTGCCCTGGCAGGGCAGGGGCACAGAGCAGCAGTCCCTGGCACGGGCAGGGGCACAGGGCAGCAGTCCCTGGCACGGGCAGGGGCACAGGGCAGCAGTCCCTGCCCCGGGGAGCCGGGCCCTTGGTCAGCACTCCCCGCACTGCCCTGGCACGGGCAGGGGCACAGAGCAGCAGTCCCTGGCACGGGCAGGGGCACAGAGCAGCAGTCCCTGGCACGGGCAGGGGCACAGAGCAGCAGTCCCTGGCACGGGCAGGGGCACAGCACAGCAGTCCCTGCCCCCGGGAGCCGGGCCCTTGCTCAGCGCTCCCCGCGCTGCCCTGGCACGGCAGGGGCACAGGGCAGCAGTCCCTGGCACGGCAGGGGCACAGAGCAGCAGTCCCTGGCACGGCAGGGGCACAGAGCAGCAGTCCCTGGCACGGGCAGGGGCACAGGGCAGCAGTCCCTGGCACGGGCAGGGGCACAGAGCAGCAGTCTGTGCCCCGGGAGCCGGGCCCTTGCTCAGCGCTCCCCGCCGAGCGGCAGGACCGACAGCGAACGCGCGTTGTTGTGCGGCTTGATCGCGATTGCTGATCCTCTCGAGGCTGCTGGAAATATTCTTGTCTCGGTGCAACACCCTGGCTGTAGGCTTTGGGGAGACTGCTCGCAGTAATTACAGTCTGTCATAACACGAGTTCATTACAATAGTCGTGTTCTTGTAATAGGCAGGAATGCTTTTACCCTTATGAAATGCACAGATGCTGGAAGATTTATGTGGATAATGCAAACAATAACGCCTTTGCAGATTACAAACCACAGCTAATCTGCATATACTGTACTGAAGTAATGGCAAGAGCAGTTTATAAAGTCATCTGCCTAAAGCCAAGATTTCAGTAAATTTATTTATCTTCAAGGAAGCAACATACTGTCTTTCAGTGATGCTTCTATTCATTAACAATTACAAGTTATTTGTTGGCGCTTAAAAATAAAACTTGGGGGAAGGGGAAGGGGATTTGTCTGCTCAGGGGGAGGACTTCTGTTGGCATTTTAAAAATGATCAGGCCCCTCCAGGAGCCAGGTACAGCATTACGCTATCCAGGTGCACCAACGTAAGCAGGTTTTAGTGCCGAACTCTATTATTATGGCTGCCATGGCTCATTACAGTAGTTGAAGGCCTCGTCCGCAGAGAACAGGCAACCAGATCTCTGCACTGGAGCTTGCTCACAATTATGGGAGCTGAAGGTCCTTAACTCTAAAAGTATTTCTTTAGCCTTTTCAAAAAGAATCACCTAATGTAGGGGTGAAAATATATCCTTTACTCATCTTCACTAGTGCAGCCACAAGACTCTTCATAAACAGCTACCAAAAATGAGGTTAAATTGTCAGGGTTCATTTAGAACATTTTCTCTTACATAACTTGTTTCCCCAGGCTTACCCGTGTGGTACTGTGCAACTTATATACTGTTTTTCTGTCAGGCACTTAAAAAAATTCATTTTATTTCTTTGTGATTGTTTCAAGAAAGCTTTTTGAAGAGGTGTGGCTCACCCCCCCCCACTTGTTGACTCTTTTAAAGGACAGGGCCTGAAGATGTCTGTGACGGGCAGGCAGCTGCCACAGCAGCAGATTTGCTCAGCTCTCAGGCTGCTCATTTGTGTCAGTGTCGTCCAGGAGATGCTCTCTGTGTCTCACCCAAACTGCCAAACTGCCACAGGCACCTAGCCTTGAGAAAGACTCTGTGGCATGTGTAGAAATTCATCTTCTCTAAAATTGATACTTTTCTCTTGAAAGTTTTTACATCTGTGTGACACTCTCTTGCTGTCATTATAGCAAAGTTTGCAAAGATACTTCTTTGTGTTTGGCATAGCAGGTCACCTTTTTTGTACAAGCCACAGTGACAGCTCTTATGTTCAGTCACCTCCCTGCACATCAAGGTGACAGCAGGACACGCAAAGAAGACAAGCATAGCAGCAACATCACTGTTTCTTGGATCTGCTGTTGGTTCAGGTCAAAGTATTTTTATTTAAACTATTTTCCTCTGGAAAAGCAGCCAGGTACACACCAATCAGGCGCCAGTGAGGAGAGTAATCAGTATTGCTTATTGTTTAGAAAGCACCACAAAAATATTTGTCAACCTACAGAACATCAGTTCAGAAGTATTGAACAAACATGCAGGATAGCCCCTGTTCTGAGCAGCTCAATTTAAAAACAGGATGTAGTGGGGTTAAGGATAAAAAAAGAGAAAACAGAATAAATGTGTTACTGAAAATTATGTTTAAAAGTTCTGTACTGAATAAATTTAATTGCTTAAGTATTGCTCTGGCTTGCAGCATCCTTTCAGAGCTCTCAGTGTACTTGATGCTTAACTTTCTACTTTAATTTAATTAATTTTTGAAACCCCAGAGGCCCCCAGTATCCACAATACTTGATGGAAATTAATTCTATTTTAACAACATGTTATATGGTTTCATCTTCTTTTATTCATTTGTTTAAATTTCCCACCTGATGATTTCATTTCATCCCACCTAAATCTTGTACCACAAGAAACAGTAAGCAGTTCAACCCATATGCATTTTCTCCCTTCCACTCTGTTCATTAATTGCTTGTTTATCCTCCCTCATTACCTCTCCTTGGGCTCAGGAATCTTGGTCTACTGAAGTGTTTCTGATATGAAAGCTATTCCGTATCTTAAGTGATACTTCTTCACCTTCTCTATACCTTTTATAATGTAACTGTGGCTTTTTGAGAAGAGCACACTGTATTCAGAGCAGGGGTGTATCACAGATTATACAGTGGGATAGTTTTATTGCTGTAAGCAATTTAGTATTTTCAGCTGCTAGTTTAATTACATTTTGAAAAGAAGCACAAAGACTATAAAGGAAATGTAAATCTTTATAACTTGGTCACCTCACACTGATTCTGGAGCTGATATTCAAACTTAAATGTCTAAAGACTAATTACTGATTTGGGGAATCTAATTGTCCTCCTGGAGCATATAATGCTAAGTATTTTTGAGGCTGTAAAAAGAGACTCAGGTGCTTAGATTCTGTTTGAAAACTCAGCTCTGGATGAAAAAGAAGTGTAATATTTTTGTTTCATTCACTCTCCAAGTTCCTATGTGAGACTAGAGTAAGAATGAAAACTCTTTATAAGTTAAAACATTTAAAATCACAACATCTCCACTCTGCCTCTGGTTATTTTTTTTTTTTTACTAGTATTTTCTCTGTTTGCTCCTAGAAGCTAAAGATACAACCTATTGCTGTAACTGGCCTAAAAGAGGCTCATAGAGAACTCTATAACGCAAATATACATACATATATACTTTTAATGGTCACACAGTAAGGAAAACTTTTCACATTATGAAACTGGTTGTAGCCTATATACAAGGGTGTAATGCATCACTACAGCACTTCTTATCACAGAGCATTTGGGTACTTTGAACAATATCTTAAATCAGCATGGGTTCTCTGAAGGTAATGGAGCCATGAAGGTTGAAATTAGATGAAAAAGTATGAAGCAACTTTCTGGCCACGGCAGAATCGTATGTCTCCTGTCCCTTTCCCAAGTACTTCGAAGGGCTCAAACAGCATGATTTACCTTGCTATAGGAGGTCCAGACTGTCCTTACACTGCATTTGCAAAGCTTTTTGGTCACAGCCATACTGCTGACAAAGGCATTATTTACACTGACAGGTCTGATAAGAGAATGTAAACACCTTAAAAGTGCCATTCCTCTTGCACAATTAGCTCCTGGCTGCTGAATCAGCATTCTGGGGACAGCCCTTCCTGCCAACCACCCCTCCTGTTGTTCAGCCTGCACCTATCTGTGCTGCCATCGCACCATTCCTCCTCTTCAGGGCTCCACAGGAGCCTCAGAAAGCCCAGCAAAGCCTTTTGCCAGCCAGCACAAAACGATTGTGCCCTTTTTCTAATCCAAATATTTCATAAACTGACAAATTAAAAGATTAGTTGTGTGTGATAACTGGTGAGAATCCTTACCATACAGATATTTTCTTTCGGGTCAAGGGCGCTTTTCTTGAATTACCAAACAAACCCCTAAATTGAAGATATGGGGAATCCCAGATAACTATTGACTGGTTAAAAATAAATTTGTGGGTTTCTCCAGGAACCCCATGACTTCATCAAGCACAGTACTCTCTGAGCAGAGACAGACCTACTGTGTTTGCAAAACACACAGCACCATCCGAAATCCTCCATCCATACTGGGTAAAAATCAATTGATTTGAACCACAGATAAAGGTTTATCTTTTATTATCTTGTAAGAGATAACAGTAGAGCTGATGATATGGCCCAACAAGTGTTTATAATCATATTATTGTATTTCATAAGCCGCCACTCCACACCTGTCAGCACACCCCTGAGCTGTAGCTGCTGTGCAGGCTGCAAGACAGCAGGGTACACTCTGGGTGCAGATAACTGGTTGAGATGCTCAGGGATAACAGCAGCTGTTGCATGGCAGTGTGAGAGAGGACAGAATCAGGCTCTGCTTGGAGATGCACAGGGACAGGATGAAAGACACATGCTCCAACATGGGAAATTCCAACTAGATACAAGGAAATTGCTTGCACTATGAAGGGAGCCAAGCACTAGCACAGGCTGCCCAGAGAGGCTGTGGAGCCTCCATCCTTGGAGGGATTTAAACATGGTCTGAGCAAGCAGCTCCAGCTGACCTGCTCTGAGCAGGGCAGAAGGAGTGGAGTACCCAGTATCCAATGTCCCTCCTCAATTACTCCATGATGCTGTGAGTTTGTGGCTAGTTACTACATTGCAGTTGAAGGACTGCTAGCTAACAGGTTTTGAGGATTTTTCACATCACCATAACTATCCAGGGGAAGTAGCAAGAAAGTATTCAAGAAAATTCAAGGACAAGAATTAACCCTACTAAAAAAAAAAAAAAAACAGAAATTTAGATGTTGGAGAGATGCTTTCCAACCAAATTATCAACTGGCAGCACAACTTCTCAGGAAATGGAGTTCACTAAGATATGGGGAATTTCCAGCATGCTACAGTGTGTTTTTAACCAGATTTGAGATGAAAAATGCAGATCATATGTTTTACAGGAATAATCCAAAACATTTAAATCAGTAAAAAATGTTAATAGTGTAAGAAGATCATCACACAATACAGACATGCACATACATGCATGAACATAAATAAAATATCAATAAATGTGGAAATACAGCAAGAATACCAACACTAAAAATTCAGGAAAAATTATGGAGAATCAAAATAAAGCAGGGAGAGAATATCCAAATGGAATATCACAATTCAATTTTGAATTTCTTTGAAATTTTCCCATTGAAAAAGCCATTTATTTTCAACATTCTTCTTTGTGAAATATATCTTGTACCCTGTGGAGCAGCATTTTCTAAAGGGAAAGTTCCGTTTCAAAACTTTACATCAGTTCCCTTCACCTATTGCTGCAAGAGCCAGTATCTTTGAGGAACATGAGGAATGCAACTCGTATTTTACTGAGCCACAGTTTTCCTTTCATCACATTAAAGCAGTGAATTCTTCACGTTTGTTACACATTCCTATAATGTTTCACAAAATGACATCTACAAATTTTACTGCCCTGTTTCTTTCCGGAGCACCCTAACAAACAACTTCTGCTTTATTTTTAGAATTAGCCCTTCTTGCTGGCTTTTATATTCCTGTGCCACCCTGGCGTGATTTACTGTAATTCAAATTTAACTATTAGTTTGCAGCGCTGCACACCTGACTCTATGGCACAAGTAATACTTACTGATTTCCCTCCAAGCCCTCATCACTCAGGCTATTTGAATTTCCCAAGTGCTGACAAACAAAAAGGACATAAAAAATGTAACTTTCTTACTTCAAAGTATGGAGGAGAGGTAAAGAAATTAGCTTCCCAGAGATGCTAGAAATTGGATGCTCACTACATTAAAAGCTTTGACACTGTGCATTATGTCCCTGGGTGTAGGCATATAACATTTATGGATGTGAGTTATGGCCCAGAAAGGAGATTTGTGCTTCCAGTGGTAAAATGCCACTAAAGGTCATGTCAGAAGAACTGAAAGTCTCTGTATCACAAGGTTATAAAGACCCCTGATGTTTCAAACTCATGGTAGTAAAAAAATGAGTGACTGGGGCTACTGCACAGTTAGTGTCTGAAGCAGCTGCTGCTCCACAGTGGGTCAGGAAAAGGTTAAGATTTTCTGGAAGTGATGTCTCCACAGATGGCAAATTCCTCTTTCTGTTCAAATAAGACTGTCAAAAACAAAACAATCTCTTTCCCAGAGAAAGAAAATTAATTTTCCACGAATTCAACCCTTCTTTCTTCCACCATTTCCTCCACTGTTGGTTCACTGCCAGCTCACTACATCCTCAGCCCTCACTCCCCGTGGTTCTTAGAAAAGATCATGTTTGCTGTTTACTGTTGATTCCCAGCCCTGGTTCCCCTTCTCCCTGCTCTCATTCCTACTTTTTTTCTCTTACCTTTGTGGTTGCATCCCCAGTTTTTGCAATATCATGTTCTGTTTGAGCAAAAGATGCTACCTCTCCCTAAAAAATCTGACTCATTCACACCACTTTACTCAAAAACTTAATTGCCTCAGAGGTTTATTTATCCCAACAGCATCAAGCTAAGCCCCTTTTTCTGATTATTCACTTTCAAATCTGGGTGTCACCAGCTTTTTTTGCAGATCTCTTCCTGTGACAATCTTCATTTGCTTCACTAAGATCTTTAAACTCAGCTGACTTCAAGAGCTGCAGTGGTAGGGGTTTTTTCTATCTTCAGCCTTCCTCCAAGGCTTAAAAGTCTTCTCTTACATTCTCCCTTTTGTTTTTTATCATGTAAGAAGAATCATCTGTAGATCACAGCTAGTAGGAGCTCAGCCATTAGAATTAAAAGTCTTAATGAAGCCCTGTATCCTTTTGTGCATGCCTGAACGCTCATTTCCGAGAATGTGGATGTACAAATTTGCCATTTCTGTGAGCCTAAAACTTTCTCCGTAGCAGACCCATTTCTCCAGGAGGTGTTGTAGTTCTGTTCAGTCTATGGCTCAGGGGCATCAATAACTTAGATATTACTGCACTTCCAGTCAGTTTCGTACTCTCACATGGCTATATTAAGGGGGATTATGTTCTAAGGATTTATATAAAAATCTGCTCAATAACATAAAAAGCCTTTATTAGGTAAACAAGACAGCAGAAGAACAAAATTTTGGTTACCATAACTTGAATAATAATGTGGAAATATGGAAAAACACATTTGTGAGAGACTGCCACATTTTTTAGGAATTTACATGGAATTTTGAAATCTCAGTTTTTCTATTGGTCTTGGCTGCTTGTGCATGCAGATGTTAATTTAGCAAGTGTCTGCACACACAAATCAGATGGCAAAACTGGAGCTGCACATTGGTGTGGCAGAGGCACTGCTAGTGGCATGACTGACAATGTTTTCATCATTTTCAAGGAGCGAAACCTCATATAATTGCTTTTTGAACGCACACAAAAACTACAGCTGAAGTGATGAAGAAAATTCCCCAGCTGAGAAAGAAAATCCCCAGTCAAACTATTCATGCAGATGGATCCCTCCAGCTCTTGCAAGGGAGACATAGCAGACAGACACCTATTTCAAGGCACCTAATCTCAGTGCTGGGCTAGCCCATTGGATATGCCACTTTCAAGTCTAGATTCTGCCTGTAATTCCCATGCACAACACTCACGGGGGCTCCTCTTCCAGTCTCTTTCTACAGGCAGCTATACTACAGGAACTATGCAGTGGGTGCACACACAAACACGGGTTTAGCTCTACACTGTACATGTTCAGCTGCCAAGTAACTTGGGAGAGACAGGCTGTGTGTGCTTCAGAGCTCAGCTAAACAGGGGAACTTCTCCAAAATGTTGTACTTACAGTGTCAGGGCTCAGAGCCAGTTTTGGTCTTAGAGCAACTAAGGCACTTGTAACAGAAAGCCCCACTTCTGTGAGAAGAGCATGCAGAAGACACCTACATTTGGGAAAAGATAAATACTTTCCACAGGAAAATTGTTAAATTCTTTCTTGATATTATCACACATTTTCTAACTCTATGGCACACAAAAATTATTACTTCACCATCTATTCCTACTGCCTACATTTTGAACTCCATTTTCACTCCCTTCCTAATTCCAACCCTCCCTAATCAGTGCCTTTCCAAAAGCAGTGACCTCTGTCCACAAGCAGTGCCTACCAGCCCAAAGTGCCCTGTGTACCATGCCTTAGCTGGCTGGTTCACTGATGTCTGTGCCAATTACTCCTGATGGAAAAGGCCTTCGTGGGCCAAGGGAATGGAAAGGAGTCTCTCGTTTTGCTATTCATAATTCCAGCTATCAAATGGGATTCACTATTGTTTTTCTTTGCCCTGTTTTCACAGTAGTAGCCGTGAATTTTCACGCAACCTTTGAGTAAGCTGTGCTGGCTGTCCAAGTCCTTCCATTATAAATACTACCTAGAGCTGTTGATCCCTGGGCTCAGTCTCAGCTAAGGAGCAACCTGTTTCCCTAGCCCTCAAATGAAGTCAAGCCAGTCAGTTTTTGCATTGGAAAATCCTTACAAAATATGTCTCTAGTAACTCCAAGGAGTTTCTTAGTTGTTAAATCAAACTATCCCATGACAAAACAGAATACAGTCTCATAATTCTTGCATTTCTGTAGATAAATGTTAAACGAGGACAACGTGGCAAAATTCCAGATATCTTGCTGGAAAGCAAAAAAAGTTAATTAATCCTCAGTGTAGTTTCAATCGTGAACAAATAAAAGTGCTTAAAGAGCTCGAGGGTTTAGATTTCAACAGAGGCTGCTATGTATATAGCAAGACTGTGATGTTCGTCATCAGTGTCTGGTGCTCCAGAGATTTTCTGTATGAGTCCCAAGATTCAGGATTTGAGTTTTATTCACATAA
The DNA here is from genome assembly GCF_015227805.2 of Hirundo rustica. NCBI lineage: Eukaryota > Metazoa > Chordata > Aves > Passeriformes > Hirundinidae > Hirundo > Hirundo rustica. The sequence goes on from NC_053454.1 coordinate 22,451,756, forward strand.
CAAAGCTTAGGCTGAATGGCTGAGCCAAGCTTAGCAAGATGTCAGGACATCCTTCTAGTTTTAACTGCTCGTTTCTCCTCTTTACCATCTCTCCAGCACCTGATCTCTATTCCCTTCAGAAGCCACTGCTGTCAGTTCCACACCAGAGACAGGCTGTGGCTGCAATCTGGCATTTCTAACCACGGCAGACCCAGGAGTGTAGTCCATGACAGGAATTTGCCTGTTCAACATTGTGTCCTAAGACTGTAGTGAAATGAAAAACCCTTATTCTTCTACCATCCTAAGTTTCCTGTCCTAGACACTATATTATCCCAAAGGTTTGCCTTTTTTATTTATAGGGGAGAAAAGAGGGAAAAAAAAAAAAAAAAAAAAAAAAAAAAAAAAAAAAAAAAAAAAAAAAAAAGGCATTTTTTGCCATATTATAATTGGACAAACATTGAGTGAAAGATCATAATTTCTAGGAGACCTCGAGACCGATAGTTCTGATTCTACCTCAATCAGAGGAGTTTCTTGCCATGATTTTGGTGGGCGTCCAATCAGCCCCCAAATCTCATGAGTGATGCTTACAGGTGAGCTCATATTCACTGCTGGCTGTTTGCCAGTGTGGCATATGAAAAATCAGACTGCAGCTGCCGTACCCAGGAGCTCAACACTGAGCATCAGCACAATCCAGTGAGAGTGCAGTGAGTGTGACAAGCACGGTGACTTACAGAACAAGGTGGCACACCCAGCATCAGTGTTTCAAGAGCTGGAATCTGATGTATTTGCAGAAGGACAGAGAGCATTAATTAATGTGTATTACAAGGATGTAAATTTGAGCTGTGAAACAGAACTGTGAGACAAGCCACAGCCAAAACTATAGAACCGAGTTTTGTATCTATCTGCTATGGGAAAATAGAACCTTGCATACAAGAGCACTTAAATCCAGGGCTTAGGACTTTGGACTTGAATCTAACTTCTCTATCTTTGTAGGTTTTTCAAAATTATATTCAGATTTGATCTGAAATTCAGGCCCAGACCCAATATCTCAATTCAGACTCAACTCTGCTGAAAACGAGTTACCCAGTTTATGCCATCTAAATCCAAATTTGTCCTAATTTCTAGGAAGTTCAACCTCAGTTAAACTGATTCTGAAGTTTTATGGTGAAGTTCAGGTTCATATACTGGAAACGTGGAGAAATTAAAATACCTTGTGTAAGAGGAAAACACAAGGGTGAAAATCAGAAGGAAAATATTAAGAACACCAGCTGACTGCCAAGAGAGGGGAAAGAAGGGGACACTATTGCATGGCTTTGCTCACAGTTCTGTCAGGTAGGACGTAGTTCTAGTGTGGAAGCTGTGGAGATAGCATGAAATGTCTATGTTATAATCTCTGTTTTCAGGTAGACTTGCTGGAATGAGAACATTCCCATTCTAACCAGTGATGCACACCTGTGACTGGAACTGACTTGTATCTCTCTTGGAAATGATGGCACCTGCTGCTTTCACCCTGTGAGAAGGTATTTAGTATTTTAGATAGCTGACACACTGGCATGATGGTGTAGAAATGACATGAATGTGGGGTAACTTAGTACCAGTAACATCTCTTCAATGGTGAAAGACCCTTATATTAAAATCAAACTCTTATTTTAAATATGGTTTCTTCTAAACTGAAATGGTAACATTTTTTCTTTAGCCCTGAGAAGGTCATTTCCATAAATGGAGACACGTGGAATATTACTGTTTCAGTTTTGCTGTTCTTGATAGGGAAGGAAAGCACAAATCCTTGCTTGCTCTGTACTCAGAAAGACAGAAGGAAAACCACTAAGTGACCACTTGCTGTGCAAGCACAGCCTGAGATGTATGTAAAAGAATAAAGCCCTTTTTCATTCTCAGTGAGACCAAAGGTATAAACCTCCTGACACATGCTGTCTCCTTGGTGAGCAAGATACGCACGGGCTGTGAACTCAGCACAAACTGTGTTCAACAGAAACTCTCTCTCTCATATGCTCACCACAGAAAGTAACTCCTCTAGGTGCTGCATAGAACCAAAAAGGTCATTACTCAGACAAGAAAGAAAAAAAGCATCTTGCAACTGCCCTTAGAAGGGGGCAGTGACATTGCAGAAACACAAAAAAATTATCATGTGAAACTCAATATGATATTGTGGGGTTTGTCCTTTTCATTATCCACGTTTCTATTTGCCAATTTGTCATGTGCATGTGTGAAACTCTGCATCCAGCCTCGGGTGCAGTTTCTGCTGTACTCTTTTGGACACTCTGTGCAAAGCTTTGGCACACGTGGTCCAAGTGCAGGTTCCACACAACCCACACTGGGCAGTGATGGTTGTGCTGCAGAAACACACAGGGGGAAGAGAAGGCCATGCATGGAAAGGGACCCCAGACTATGTGCCAGAGAAGCCTGATAGGATAAAGTTTGAAATTACAGGATGGTTCTAAAGTTCAGCTAGGACTTGCGTGGGACTTCAGTGAACAGCAGGCTGAATGGGTTCTCTCATAAAAAAGAGAAGAAATCCTAGCAGTGTTTAAAAATTTTGTGAAAAGGAGAAAGCAGAAGCAGTAGCTACAGAAGAAATTGAGATCAAAGGTGGAGATTTTTCAAAGTGGAAAGTCAAACATTTGTTTGCATTATGCAGCAAAAACTCCCAGAACAAAAAGAAATGAATGTGGCAAGCGGAAGAGAGTAGAGGTGGAGAGGTGCAGCCGGAGATCAGCCTCCAGCAGCGGCATATTCCCTGCTTCTCATCCCGCACACTACTGCCAGCCATAGGGTGCCTGTAGCTTGCACAGCACAACCATTTTCTCTAAACAGCTGCTTAACTGATCATATTCCTCTTTAACCATTCTGGAATGTGTATTTAGGATGTTTTTGGCTGATCATTGCAGTGGGCCAGGGAGCAGTAAGGACAAATCTGACCTGGGCTCTTGCACCTGTAAGTGCACATACAGACTCTGGGCACAGCCTGTGCTCAAAGTACACTCAACTTTTCAAAATATGTTTTCCCCAAACAGATGGCATAGTCTGGGAAATGAAATCTTGTCTCCAGAGCATTGCACTGGGACCCACAGTGCATTTTTAATTCCATGCCTCATACACAGCAATTTATTGATGACTACTCACACAGTGAGCTGCACAGTTACCCCCACACAGCAATTGCTGGGAAGTATCTTCCAAGATAAAACATTAATAATTTTTGACAGAGGTGGAAAAGTTAAATTAAGGTGAAGCTCTCTTGGTTTTCTTTTCCTTTTTGTGAGACATTCACCATTTGTCTCTGTCCCAAAGTTATTTAAGTGTACTTGGTGCTCACACAAGAGTTTGAGGCTGTTGAGCATCCCAGAGGGATGGGGACACAAGTCCAAGGCTAAACTTTTCTTAAGGAAACATTTCAGGTTACCTTTAAAAGTATTGGCTAAATGGCAACAATAAAACAGGTAATAAATTACTATCACAACCAGAGCCTCCTTTGCAAGCAAACATCTGAGCAAGACCAAACTACCGGTAGTGCAATAAAACACATAGGGTGTGGAGGTTGTGTAACATGAAGACATAGTTTCTGCTTCATGAATCTACTTATAGAAAGAGGAATGAAATTGTGGGAAGTAAACAAGTCCATTTAAACAGAAAATAAACTTCAAAGAGAATCATAAAAAGGGGAGGGCAAACACAGAGATCACTTCGTTTTGAACTCTGTCCAGTTGCTCAATAAAAATGTCTGCTATTCATATTTAATTTTTGGTTTAAGCATTACAGTTTCTTTTACCACTCTTGGCAAAATTATCCTCCTATCCTGTAGGCACTTCTGTCATTACAATTTTTCTTGGCCTCTGAGCTTAAGGCTTCACAGGGACACCAGAGTTCATTCCCACAGTCTGGCCTCCAGGACAGTGGGTTGCTTATAGCTTATCTGATGGAGTGATATTTTCAGATATGGACACCGTATCTGCAAAAGCAGTACAAGTTTGACACACTGGATGAGTTTGAGGAACTGGATGTGCAGGAAAAAAATTCCATTCTTCATTCTTTCTTTTCAAGCTACAATATAGATTTTAACTACAAGTAATCTATTTCTGATTTTTAACTTAAAAATGCATCTCTTTAGAGCAGCAGAGCGTTAGCTGGCAAGTCAGCTCCTGCTTTTTCCTTGTCTCTCATCATAATTCCTCTTTTAAAAGACTATTTGTGATCCTCTTCTGCAAGGCGTATCATTTACCAAAGGAAGATTTTAATTCTTATCAAATGTTATAGCTATTTTTACCCACAATTTTCATATTCTCCTGAGAACTGAACCAGCTGACATTTATGGATTTAACTATTAGCATACTATACATGATATATCTTATCTTACATATGCAGTCTGCATACAGTGGCAAGGATTGCTCTCTTTAATAATTAAATTTCCCATGGCATTTATTAGATCAAGCTACCTATGGGGATCAACATTTTCCCGTCTTTGAAAATCCAAACCGATATTAATATCTAACAGATTTTATAGCAACTCTTTTAATACCCCAAAGAAGACAATTGGTATTTGCATACAGCAGATCCCAAAGACCTAAGAAGATAAAGAAAACCGAAACACAAAGTCCACCGGAGGCAGAACAAAGACGTGGTATGACCCCAGCGACATCAGGATCATTCTGGTCATCTGCTGCACTGAAAGCTGGGCGGGGGCAGTTCCTTATTTTCCCACAGGCTTGTCCTCCTCTTGTGAACATCAAACTCACCTGGAGCATGAAATGTTTCTAGAGACTACGGCGTTGTTTTGGTCTGGTTAATATTTCTTTTTGTGAAGCTTTTTATCTTGTTTTTCAAACAGTGCTAGCACGAAAATGACCTGTCAGCTTTTATTTTTAAAAAAGTATCACTGGTCAGATTCCCAGGAATAACTATTTAAGCCAAAGGACATGTGGTAGCCAAAGATCCTCTACACATATAAACAAGTAGTTCTATAAAACATTACTTCAGGCAGAGAAATGTGGCAGATAAGGCTTGCTGGATGACAGCTACATTTTCCTCAAAGCAGGAAAAACAATGTCACAGTTCCCAAAGGCCCCATCTCTGTAGGCTTGAAATAGAGCAAAAAATTAAAAAGAATGAAAAAAAAAAGCAGCACAGTTTTCCATTTCTCAAGAACTGCCAGTAATAAAAAGACAATGGATAAGCCTTTCTTGCACTGTATGTAGTATTTTTCCATCTTCATGAATGTTATACCCATATATACAAAGCATACACAGAGATATCAAGAAAAATAACACCATCAGTGGAACCACAGAGCTGAGAAAACAGGCATTCAAAGGCGGGGAAACAGAATCTTAAAATAAAATGCTGTCCCTGAACTTTACCCTCCTATATTTATTCTAAAATATTGGATTGGACTCCAAGAGCACAAAAACCATAAAACCATTTTTTGTACAACTGGCATATTATCTTCACCAAACGTAATGCTTGGCCCTTGCACATCTATAGGCTGGAGAACTTCTCCTCAGGTAGTTTTCTGCAAGCCTGTCATATTTGAATTGCAAAAGTGTATTAATTAAGCTAACTTCGGTTAAACTGTCTTATTGCTCAGTTATCCTTGCACAATGAAAGTGTGGTTTTATCAGGGGAAAAGTTATTTAATGTGTTTAGAATGAAAAATGCAGTAGATACATTCTCCTTGCTGCAAAGGGACAAACTATGAAACTCAATTAAATTTAGTAAAATTGCATACCTTTGATGTAAGGATTTAGAAATCTAAAATAAAGATTTCTGTTTAGGACTCAAAATTACTACTACCGTCCTTTTTTAACCCACTCAAATGTTAATGGTCTCGTAAATTAGGCAACACACACTCTGAGTACATCCTTTTGTTTGTTTATTTTTATGTGAAATAAAAATAACAATGAATTCATTAACTGTCTGCATTGATATCAATCAGGGACGTTTAATTAAGTACTTTACAAATGCACCATTGAAAAAAGTATTCCTGTAGGTTAAAAATAAATTAAATGTAATATTAGTTCCTGTATTTAGGGATTAGAATCAAGGACTCCTGCAGCATGGTGGAGGTTATCAACTGAAACCACAGAAGAGAAAACAGAGGATACCAAGACCACAGGAAATCCATTAGACCCAAATGTAATTATGAGCTAAGTAATGCGGTCCTGGGATATTTCCACTGGAAATGGAACAATATTCATGGAAATGTGCATTGCTTCACCTAAATCTGAAGTATTTAGTATACAATTCTGGACACTCATTGTTCAGAAGGGATGAATTCAAGATGCAAAAGCAGTGCAGATGACTGGCATGAGCCAAAGAATGGATAGGCCACCATACAGGAAAATACAATAGGCTCACCTGTTTAACCTAGTGAAGTGATGGTCATCAGTGAAAATGGAATCAAGCATAACACCAGAAAGCAAAAATAACTTTTTCAGCTATTGGATAATGCTGACATTTGATGGAAATTGGAATTCTGTCATTTTTACAGTAATGTAGATCCTTAAACAGCAAAGAAATACGTTTCTGAAACAGACACTGAGTGAGAACGGAAACCGAATTGCTTTGCCGAGAGACACAAGTAACTTGTGAGAGGGACTGTATGATACAGCCGTCTGCAACAGGAGAGGTGATCCAAAATGTCCTTTTGAATTGTATCATCCTACCTAATAGGTATTAATCATATAGATATGGTATCATCTATAGGTTTAATGAGGTTCAGCCATCCATAGAAGACTGGGCATCACCAACATTTCAAGGATTGCAACAGCTGACAGGTACTACCACCACAAAATCACTTTTAAATTTAAATCAAGAGCTCTCAGCATTTACCCATGTTTACCATTTTCCTGAAATCACTCTGGTTTGCTACGGCTACAAACGTGCTGCCAGTGGCTGTCCCTGCTAAAAGCAG